>NC_092377.1:85793843-86101343 GCF_030028105.1 Mobula birostris
TTAGGTAGGCACATAGATGGCAGAAAAATGGAGGGCTATGTTGGGGGGGGGGGTTAGAGTAGGTTAAAAGGTCAGCACAACATCATTGACCGAAGGGTCTGTACTGTGCTGTAATGTTCTATGTTCTAATGCATCCTCAGTGAGGATTGAACCTGAGTCCCTACAACCATGAGCAGCAGCACTAAACTGCTGCACTGCCAAGCATGATGCACATGCCCATCGGTAGAGAATCTGCTCTGACAGATGTAACACTTCCTACCCGGGCTCCTCTAATAAACAATGATAAACAGTAATATTCTGTGGGCGAACCTTCAGTCATACCTTTGCATCTATACAGCTCCCTCCACTGAGTTCAAGATTGAGTTGACTCTCAACTTCCACTCCAACCTGCGGGAGGAGGAGAAGATGGAAGCGTGACACAGTGCGCGTGGCCTCTCCGGTGATGAATATCTGTAATCTGTCAAGTAGGAGGCCGTGCACAATTCTGATTTGATGAAGGCAGACGTGAGAGCACAGAGGAACATCTGGTGAAACCTCTGAAATGTCTGATTCACTGCCACTGCTACTGTGTGATCCGAAATCTCTGGAGGGGAAGGCCCCAAATCCTTGGCTTTGCCTGTTGCTTGGTGGCCGGGGCCGGGGTCGAAGCGCTCAGCAGAGATAGTGCTCGGTGCTCGGTATCGGAGGGCTGGTCGGAGGCTCGAAGTTTTTAGACAGACTCAGAGTCAGCTGTGATCAGGTGCTTCCAGGGTGCTGCATCGGCAAGTTTGCAGCGCTGGAGGTTCATGGCAAGGAGAGTTTCTTCCTTCTACCGGATGCGTGAGAAGTTGGGGCTATCGGGACTTTAAGACTTTTTTTTACCGTGCCCATGGTCTGCTTTTTATCAAATTACGGTATTGCTTTGCACTGTTGTAACTATATGTTATAATTATGTGGGTTTTGTCAGTTTTAGTCTTGGTCTGTCTTGTGTTTCTGTGATATCATACCGGAGGAACATTGTATCGTTTTTTAATGATGCATTTCTAAATTACAATAAACGAAGACTGAATATCCTCATAATCTAATTTAAAAATCTAATCTTGTCTTCTTCTTTCAAGTAGCTACAGTAGATCTCTGCTATGTCACTTATCACTGCATTAGAGAGGTCACCCTGACAATGTATTAGACAAAAAGCTATTTTGTATACTGTCATTCCAATAGGGATCTCAGGCAATGGGATTGGCCAACAATGTTGGCTGCTGATGAGCATCAATGGCCGCTGACAGCACACTAATGTGCTCCCCTAAATAACCCGTATCTCAGTATTAATGGGGAAAGTTTCCACTCAATGTGCTGGAAGTTATAGATCACAAGAATTATCCAATGGTAATTTTCTAGTAAATGCATATGATTTTTTGACCCTGAGCAAGAAAGCACATGTTGGACTTCTTCAGCACCAGGCAGGTGGAGCGTGGAACCTACTCCCCGGCATGTCACACCGAGCACTCCTCCTTCCGAAGGAGATTGTCCTCATTGGATATTTCAAAGGTGAAGTCATTCTCGTAAGTCAGCAGAATTCTGCAAACTTTAATTTAGAATTCTTGATGTTCATGAAAAACGTAGTTTAGAAGTGTAGCTGGAAAGAACTTTACATCCTCTGCAGATGTATGAGACTGCAAATGCTGGAATCTGGAGAAATAATCAGCTGGAGGAACTCAGTGGATCGAGCAGCATCTGCGGGGGTGGAATTCCTTTCCCTCCACAGATACAGCTCAGCATGCTGAGTTCCTCCAGCCAGTTGTTAGTAGGCTCCACTTTTTCAGTGCCAGAAAAGAGTCCAATGCACAAAACTGGCCAGACTGATACAGACAGACATATTGAGTCACCCACCCTGCCAATACCCAGAAACTAATTTGTTCAGTGGCCAGGCAGTCATGTTCTGAATTGTTAATGCATACTGTTCGATATATTGGAGAAAATAAATAAGTTTATTATTTCTACTGGCTGACTTGTGAAGCAGTTGTTGGTGAGGAAGACAATCAAGTTTTGAACACCTACAACAGCAGGCACTTCCTTTTTGCACGGAGCACGGACCTACTTGCTCTATTTCCATTCCAATCATTTTATTGGTAAATATGAAGTCAGTAAAGTCAATGTTGAAATCAGGTTTTCCATCAGTCATCACATTAGGAAATTAAAAAGACTCATTCTAGGCATAAAATAATCAGGCTTTTCAAAAATACATCTCTAAAATTGTTAATCTTTTGCAGCTGTTTTTTCTGTTTCTTGCCCATTATTAATATGTTCAGTCCTAATAGCTTCCCTCATTATTTTGTTTGATTAAATGTTTTTGTTTGGCCAACCTATACAAATCCTTTCAGAAAAGATGGGGAAATGCATGTGAGTGTGGTGGGACCTGGCAGAACTGCAACCTCACAGCTTCAAGCCTGACCTCCGGTGCTGTTCGTGTGGAGTCTGCACGTTCAGATTTCTGAACAGACAATGAACCAATCCATAAACACTACCTCATTTTTTTTCCTCTATTTTTGCCCCACTTATTTAATTTAATTGTTTTATATATTTTATTGTAATTTGTAGTTTTATATGTGTTGCACTGTACTGTTGCCACAAAAACAACAAATTTCATGACGTACAGTATGTCAGTGACATTGGTTCTGATTCTTGATTCTCCCTCTAACTCAAGGGTTCTCAACCTCTTTTATTCCATAGAACCCCTACCATTAACCCGGGTTGGGAACCACTGCTCTAACTCCTTAGGTTTCTCCTGAGTGTTCCAATTTCCTCCCACACCCCAGAGACATATGAATTAATTGGTCACCTTAAATTGTCCCCAATGTGAGAATAAAATACGATTAATATAGGTTTAGTGTAAATGAGTACTTAATAGTCAGCATAGATTTGATATGCCAAAGGACCTGATCCCACCTAATTCCAGTGCATTGTACCTGCTTATCCTAGTACAACACGTGTAAAAGGTATAGGTCTAGGTCCGCGAGCGATCCAGATTATAAAAATGTTTCTGCTATAAGCACAAGGGAATTGTAAGATTTAAATATGCTTCATAAAACCCATCAGGGGTATGAAGGGTCAGAGGTGAATGTGAAAAGACAGGCGTACGGTATGATTTTCAGTGATCTCCAGACCATTCTACCTGCCATTCTAATAATGTTCATCATTTCTATAGAAAGTGTTACAGTCATTAAAGATATTGATTGATTGACACAGAGAGAACATTTTCACTTGTGTGAAAGAGCACAGTGAGATGCCAGCAATATAAGATACACTAAGAAATCCTACGGAGAATTCAGGGGGAAAAAAAACTCTCTCCAAAGTCAGATGAGAATGTGGAATTTGCAATCACACAGGTTGGTTGAAGAGTTTTGTACAAATGCATTTCAGGGGTGGGGGAATATTGGATAAGCACAAACAAGAAAAGAAAAGCATGAGCACAAGAGATTCTGCAGATGCTGAAAATTCAAAGCAACACCTACACAATGCTGGAAGCAGGGCAGGCATCATTTACAAAAAGAAATAAACAGTCAACATTTTGGGCCAAGACCCTTCATCAGAACTGGAAAGTGGTGGGGGGGGGGGGCCAGAATAAGAAGATGGAGGGAGGGGAAAGAGGACAAGCTGGCAGGTGATGGGGATGAAGTGAGAAGCTAGGAGATTATGTGGAAGAAGTAATGGGCTGAAGAGGGAGGAAACAGGGAAAGATTGAACAGGTTAGGACTTTATTCCTTGTGGCGTAGAAGAATGAGGGGGGATTTGATAGAGGTTTACAAAATTATGAGGGGTATGGACAGAGTAAATGCGAGTAGGCTCTTTCCACTTAGATTAGGAGAGATAAATACGAGAGGACATGGCTTTAGGGTGAAAGGGGAAAGGTTTAGGGAGAACATTAGGGGGAACTTCTTCACTCAGAGAGTGGTGGGAGTGTGGAACGAGCTGCTATCTAACGTGGTAAATGCGGGCTCACTCTTAAGTTTTAAGAATAAATTGGATAGGTACATGGATGGGAGAGGTCTGGAGGGTTATGTACTGGGTGCAGGTCAATGGGACTAGTGGAATAAAGTTTCAGCACAGACTAGAAGGGCCGAATGGCCTGTTTACTGTGCTGTAGTGTTCTATGGTTCTATGGAATCTGATAGGAGAAGAGAGTGGACCATTGGTGAAAGGGTAGGTGGGTCATCAGAGAGAGGAGATGGGCAAGTGAGGAGAAGACAAGGATAAGACGGGAGTCAGAATGTGGAATGGAAAGAGAGAGAATGGGCAGGTTTCTACCATACATTGTAGAAATCAATGTCCATGCCATAAGGTTGGAGCTACCCAGATGGAATATGACGTGTTGCTCCTCCAACCTGAGAAAAGCCTCATTCTGGCAATAGAGGCCATGGACCGGCCTGTAGCATGGGAATGGGAAGTTGAATTGAAATCGATGGTGACTGGGAAATCCCATCTTTAGTGGTGGTGGAGCAAAGGTGCTTAACAAAGCATTCCTCTAATCTATGTTGGATCTCACCGATATAGAGAAGGCTACAGCTGGAGCACCAGGTACAGTGGATGACCCTGACAGACTCGCAGGTGAAGTGTTGCCTCATCTGGAAGGACAGTTTGAGAACCTGAATAGCAATGGGGGAAGAGTTATAGGGGCAGGTGTGCAGTCACTTGTCCCGTTTGCATGGAGATCATTGGGAAGGGACAAGGGGGTCACATAGAGCAAAATCCATGAGGAAAGCAGAGATGGGGGGTGGGGTAGTAAAACGTGTTTATTGGTAGGATCCCATTGAAGATGGAAGAGGTTACAAAGAAGGGACGAATGGTGCTGATAGATTTAGTGAGTAGAAAGACTTGGAGAAGATTAAATGGAGCCTAAGCATCAGCACGGATTGGTTTGGTTTATGGCCTGTTGTCTGTCATATATTCTGTGTAATCCTTTATAGAACCTTGCCATGTCAATGAGCCACCAGACATGGTATTAACCATGCAGAGTCTGTTTCTGGCTGAAAATGGGTGACTCCTTGCCTGTTAAAAGACAAACATATTTTAGTGAGAGTGTTGTGAAACATCAGGATGATGATAGCTGGGAGTTTTCATGAGTTTTGAATTGAGGGTGCAGGTGTTGAAAAAGTGAGATTGTGGTGGGGTATAGGAACATTAAGCAGTCACCATGTTGGATAGGGAATGTTGTTAGGTGAGTGATAGAGTTCTGTACTGTAAAATAACTTATACAGTACTGTGCAAAAGTCTTAGGCAAATATATATATATATAGATAGATAGATAGATAGGGCACCTAAAACTTTTGCACAATACTGTATTTGTCAATGTGGAGTGGAAAGTGAGTTTGTAAATCTGGTGGGAGCAAAGGATGTTGGGGGTGGCGAGGGTGGAGCACTGCTGGAGGGGTGAGGGACAGGTGGCAGAGAAGGAGTGCCAGGGGCAGGAGGTGATGCTGGTCCAGACACACCCAGCCCTAAGACACGAGGCAAGGTCATTTAATTCCAAACAACTGGTTTTACAGATCATTACAGAACGTCCCTCTGGTGCTCCCTGCTCCCCTCACTCCCTTCTGCTTTTCCCAACTATGATTTCCCTCTCTCTGTCCCCTTCCCATTCTCAGTGGAGACCCATATCAGAATCAGGTTTACCATCACTCACATGAGTCATGAAATGTTTTTTTGTGCAATACATAAAATCACTACAGTACTGTGCAAAAGCCCTAGGCACCCTAGCTATATGTATGTGCCTATGTAAATGTAATGCTGCAGCTCATAGGAAATGGCATGTGATGATCCTTGTGAGTCATGCAATCGCCTTGCTTCAAGGGTTCACCTTCTTAGCTTTCCCTTCCCGCTGCTGTTTCATAACTGATCCTCGTGGTGTCCTGGGCCCTGTGTACAGAGTCCCTCATTCATCTTTAAAACAAACCTACCAGTCATGGTGTAGGACTTTCAGCCGTGATTGGAGGCAACAAGCACATCCGTTCAGAGGTTTTAGTCATGGTTTCAATCCATGAGGTTGATGCCATTGATCATGAAGATGATTCCCCCAATGAATACGCATTATAATGATAAACTGTAGATCTGGCACACACTGGATGCTGCAGTAATGACAGAGGTTGGTATGGGATATATCAGCTTACAATTCTACTCTGCGATTCCCTACACTGTCTAATTTTCAGGAGAGCTCCACAGAAGTTCATTACTGGTCAGTATCATTACATATTCATATTTTTGATTTTTTTCTGTCAGCCAGAGAAGCTTTTGTAGCCATAAGTATACCAGTTTACTTGCAAATGCAATCAATACAAATGGATCAAATCAGCAACGTTAATAATATGACTGAACCAGAGAGCAATTCACATTACTTTCAACCCTGCTTTCGACCAACTGTTTGTAAGATAGCAGTATAGAGTGGTTAAATGGAACTACTTAGAAAACACAGCAGGCTGAATGATCTTTTAGCGGTGAAAAAAAAGTGTTAGTAGCATTTTCCACTCTTTAACACAAAGCACTTACAGCTTCATGGAATGGTCACTGATCCCAGGGCACAGTTGCTGGTGAAATCCAATTTGTTTTCCTGGCTAGAACAGATGTTTCATATGCACCAGGCAATTCCTTATCTTTCTTGCTCTAATTTTGCCTGCCTGAAATCGTTCAATAAAGCCTTCCCAAATTTCAACGGAGCTACCAGAGCAAGTGGTGCATTCCATGCCTGCTTGACGGTCAACATTCGTCAAGTTCAAGTTTATTATCATCCAACCAAACAAATGTGAACTCAGTCGTGGACAAGTGCGCCCCCACAAAATCATTTAGAGTTTTCCCCATCCAGGGAACCCTGGATGAACCAAGAGATCCACAATCTGCTGAGGGCCAGATCAGTGGTGTTCGGGTCTGGGGACCAAGTAAAATACAAGAGGTCAAGGTAAGACCTCTGGAAAGCTGTCTCACATACGAAGTTAAAAACGCAAACAACAGGAATTCTGCAGATGCTGGAAATTCAAGCAACACACATCAAAGTTGCTCACTCTTCCTTCAGTTAGTCCTGTCGAAGGGTTTCAGCCTGAAACGTCAACTGCACCTCTTCCTAGAGATGCTGCCTGGCCTGCTGCGTTCACCAGCAACTTTGATGTGTGTTGTCACATACGAAGTGGTAATTCTGGACCAAACTGGAAACACAGAAGGATGCTTGACAGCTGTGGCAGAATTTGAATACTATCAACTCTTACAAACTAAAAGCAAGCGACATATGTGACAACAAGGTATCAGGTGAGCTCATTATCTTCTGTGTTAGCTTTGAGTCCAACAATACATGGAAGCTCCATGGTTGTCTCTCACAACCCCTGAAGACCCTGTGATTTCAGTCTCCGAAGCTGAAGTGAGAGCCTCCTTCAGGAAGGTTAACCCATGGAAAGCATCTGGTCCAGACGGAGTATCTGGCCGAGTACAGGAGACATGTGCTGAGTATTTCCTGATATCTTTAAACTCTGAGTTCAGCAGTCTGAGAAACCCACTTGCTTCAAGCAGGCTTCAATTATACCAGTGCCCAAGGAGAACATGGTAACTTGTGTCAATGACTAGTAGCACTTCCATCCACTGTGATGAAGTGCGTTGAGAGGTTGGTGATGAAACATATCAACTCCTGCCTGAGAAGTGACTTAGATCCACTCCAATTTTCCTACCATCACAACAGGTCAACAGCAGGAGCCATTTCATTGGCTCTTTATTCAAGCCTAGAATATCTGGACAGTGAAGATGCATACATCAGGATGCTCTTCATTAACTACTGCTTGGCATTCAATACTAATCAATAAGCTCCAAGACCAGGGTCTCAATACCTCTTTGTGCAACTGGATCTTCAAATTGGCAACAACATCTCCTCCACACTTACCATCAGCACAGATGCACCACAAGACTATGCACTTAGCACCCTGTTCTATTTGCTTTATACTTATGACTGTAAGGCTGAACACAGCTCCAATGCCATACTTAAGTTTGCTGGCAATACCACTGTTGTTGGCCGAATCAAAGAGAGTGACAAATCAGCATAGAGGAAGGTGATGGAAAATCTGGCTGAGTGGTCGCACCGCAAAACAACCTCTCGCCCAATGTCAGCAAGACCAAGGAGCTGATTATTGACTTCAGGAGGAGGACACCAGAGGTCCATGAGCCAGTCCTCATCAGGGGGTCATAGGTGGAGAGGGTCAGCAACTTTAAATTCCTCTATGTTTCAGAGGATCTGTTCTAGCATGTACGTGCCATTACAAAGCAAGCATGGTAGAGTCTCTACTTTCTTAGAAGTTTGTGAAGATTCGGCATGACATCTAAAACTTTGACAAACTTCAATAGATGTGTGACTGAGAATATACTGACTGGTTGCATTGCAGCCTGGAATGGAAACACCATGCCCTTGAAAGGAAAAGCTTACGAAAGTAGTGGATTTAACCCAGTGCTTCACAGATAAGGCCCTCCCACCATTGAGCACATCTACAAGGAGTGCTCTCACAGGAAAGCAGCATCCATTATTGAGGAACCTCACAATCCAAGCCATGCTCTCTTCTTGTTGCTGCCATCAGGAAGGAGGTACAGGAGCTTCAGTGCCCACACCACTAGATTTATGAACAATTATTACCTCTTAAAAATCAGGCTGTCACTCAACTTCACTCACTGCAATACTGAACTGTTCCCACGACCTATGAACTCACTTTCAAGGACTCTTCATCTTATGTTCTTGATATTTATTGTTTAATTATGTGTTATTATTACTTTGTTTTTTTAAATATTTTTTGACATATGTTGTCTTTTGCACATTGGTTGTTCATCCGTCTAGTTGTGTGCGTTTTTTCTTTAATTCCATTGTGTTTCGTTGTACTTACTGTGAATGCCCAAAAGAAAATGAATTGCAGCATAGTATATGGTGACATTTACAAAGAAACATTGAAACATAGAAAATAGGTGCAGGAGTAGGCCATTTGGCCCTTCGAGCCTGCACCGCCATTCAGTATGATCATGGCTGATCATCCAACTCAGAACCCTGCACCATCCTTCCCTCCATACCCCCTGATCCCTTTAGCCACAAGGGCCATATCTAACTCCCTCTTAAATATAGCCAATGAACCGGCCTCAACTGTTTCCTGTGGCAGAGAATTCCACAGATTCACCACTCTCTGTGTGAAGAAGTTTTTCCTAATCTCGGTCCTAAAAGGCTTCCCCTTTATCCTCAAACTGTGACCCCTTGTTCTGGACTTCCCCAACATCAGGAACAATCGTCCTGCATCTAGCCTGTCCAATCCCTTTAGGATTTTATATGTTTCAATCAGATCCCCCCTCAATCTTCTGAATTCCAACGAGTATAAGCCTAGTTCATCCACTTTCATCATATGAAAGTCCTGCCATCCCAGGAATCAATCTGGTGAACCTTCTTTGTACTCCCTCTATGGCAAGGATGTCTTTCCTCAGATTAGGGGACCAAAACTGCACACAATACTCCAGGTGTGGTCTCACCAAGGCCTTGTACAACTGCAGTAGTACCTCCCTGCTCCTGTACTCGAATCCTCTCGCTATAAATGCCAGCATACCATTCGCCTTTTTCACCGCCTGCTGTACCTGCATGCCCACTTTCAATGATTGGTGTATAATGACACCCAGGTCTCATTGCACCTCCCCTTTTCCTAATCGGCCACCATTCAGATAATAATCTGTTTTCCTGTTTTTTCCACCAAGGTGGATAACTTCACATTTATCCACATTAAATTGCATCTGCCATGAATTTGCCCACTCACCTAACCTATCCAAGTCACCCTGCATCCTCTTAGCATCCTCCTCACAGCTAACACTGCCGCCCAGCTTCGTGTCATCCGCAAACTTGGAGATGCTGCATTTAATTCCCTCATCCAAGTCATTAATATATATTGTAAACAACTGGGGTCCCAGCACTGAGCCTTGCGGCACCCCACTAGTCACTGCCTGCCATTCTGAAAAGGTCCCGTGTATTCCCACTCTTTGCTTCCTGTCTGCCAACCAATTCTCTATCCACATCAATACCTTACCCCCAATACCGTGTGCTTTAAGTTTGCACACTAATCTCCTGTGTGGGACCTTGTCAAAAGCCTTTTGAAAATCCAAATATACCACATCCACTGGTTCTCCCCTATCCACACTACTAGTTACATCCTCAAAAAATTCTATGAGGTTTGTCAGACATGATTTTCCTTTCACAAATCCATGCTGACTTTGTCCGATGATTTCACCGCTTTCCAAATGTGCTGTTATCACATCTTTGATAACTGACTCCAGCAGTTTCCCCACCACCAACGTTAGGCTAACCGGTCTATAATTCCCTGGTTTCCCTCTCCTTCCTTTTTTAAAAAGTTGGGGTTACATTAGCCACCCTCCAATCCTCAGAAACTAGTCCAGAATCTAAAGAGTTTTGAAAAATTATCACTAATGCATCCACTATTTCTTGGGCTACTTCCTTAAGCACTCTGGGATGCAGACCATCTGGCCCTGGGGATTTATCCGCCTTTAATCCCTTCAATTTACCTAACACCACTTCCCTACTAACATGTATTCCCCTCAGTTCCTCTATCTCACTGGACCCTCTGTCCCCTACTATTTCCGGAAGATTATTTATGTCCTCCTTAGTGAAGACAAAACCAAAGTAATTATTCAATTGCTCTGCCATGTCCTTGCTCCCCATAATCAATTCACCTGTTTCTGTCTGTAGGGGACCTACATTTGTCTTAACCAATCTTTTTCTTTTCACATATCTATAAAAGCTTTTACAGTCAGTTTTTATGTTCCCTGCCAGTTTTCTCTCATAATCTTTTCTCCCCTTCCTAATTAAGCCCTTTGTCCTCCTCGGCTGAACTCTGAATTTCTCCCAGTCCTCAGGTGAGCCACTTTTTCTGGCTAATTTGTTTGCTTCTTCTTTGGAATTGATACTATCCCTAATTTCCCTTGTCAGCCACGGGTGCACTACCTTCCTTGATTTATTCTTTTGCCAAACTGGGATGAACAATTGTTGTAGTTCATCCATGCAATCCTTAAATGCTTGCCATTGCATATCCACCGTCAACCCTTTGAGTGTCATTTGCCAGTCTATCTTAGCTAATTCACGTCTCATACATTCAAAGTTACCCTTCTTTAAGTTCAGAACCTTTGTTTCTGAATTAACTATGTCACTCTCCATCTTAATGAAGAATTCCACCATATTATGGTCACTCTTACCCAAGGAGTCTCTCACGACAAGATTGCTAATTAACCCTTCCTCATTGCTCAATACCCAGTCTAGAATAGCCTGCTCTCTAGTTGGTTCCTCGACATGTTGGTTCAAAAAACCATCCCGCATACATTCCAAGAAATCCTCTTCCTCAGCACCCTTACCAATTTGGTTCACCCAATCTACATGTAGATTGAAGTCATCCATTACAACTGCTGTTCCTTTATTGCACACATTTCTAATTTCCTGTTTGATACCATCCCCAACCTCACTACTACTGTTAGGTGGCCTGTACACAACTCCCACCAGCATTTTCTGCCCCTTAGTGTTATGCAGCTCTACCCATATCGATTCCACATCTTCCCGGCTTATGTCCTCCCTTTCTATTGCGTTAATCTCCTCTCTAACCAGCAATGCCACCCCACCTCCTTTTCTTTCATGTCTATCCCTCCAGAATATTGAATATCCCTGAATGTTGAGCTCCCATCCTTGGTCACCCTGGAGCCATGTCCCTTTGATCCCAACTATATCATATTCATTAATAACAATCTGCACTTTCAATTCATCCACCTTGTTACGAATGCTCCTTGCATTGACACACAAAGCCTTCAGGTGCGCTTTTACAACTCTCTTAGCCCTTATACAATTATGTATTGTATGTACTATGGTAGTAAATTTACTTTGGTAGTAAATTTACTTTGAACGTTGAACATATATACGGCTAAAAGAAACATTGTTTCTTGGGACCAAGGTGCAAAACATTACATGTAAGTACATAAAACAATATTAACATGATATTAACAGCTAATAAAAAATAATATTCTGCAGATATACAAACTGACATAAAATGCATATACAACAACAGTTAAATACGTAACAGGATATTGCAACTGGCACTGTCATAAATAACATGTAGTGGGTGGCAGCACAGTGTTTGGAGGTCTCACAGCCTGTTACACAGCCTAGCAGTCCTTGTTCTTGTACTATGGTACCCTCTGCCTGGCCATAGGAGGTCAAAGGGCTTGTGAGATGGACGGGGGTGGGGTGGGGGGGACCTTGACAATGCCGAGGGCTCTTCGAACGTAGCACTTCTGGTATATGCCCTGAGGCAACCTCCTTGTGCCTTACTGGTACCTTACTCCATAAAATGACCAAAGGGCTCAGTAAGAACTTATCCCTCAGGAAAAAAAAAAGATGAACTACAGGAACATACAGTTCTGTTAATTCATGTTGTTGGGCCATGGATAACGAACTAGATAAAGTCAAGAGGAACTTCTTTGACTCAGAAGAGGTGAAAATCTACTGCAAGAAGAAGCTGAGCCTTTGAACATGCTTGAGGGGAAATGAGTTCAACACAAGGACGAAAATTAGGGGAATCATTAGAAGAAATAAGGCAGCCGGTAAAGCTGCCACCTCACAGTTATGGGGATCAACACTGACCTCCGGTGCTGACTGTGAAGAGTTTTAACGTGCTCCCTGTTAATGTGTGGGTTTCCTCTCAGTGCCCCAAGCCCATTGTGCATTTGGTAGGTCAGCTGGTAATTGAAAGTTTCCCTTAATGTGCTGATGAATGGGAAAATACAGAGAGACATAATACACTCACTGGCCACAGTAACTCCTGTGCCTAATAAAGTGATCACTGAGTGTATGTTCATGGTCTTTGGCTGCTGTAGTCCACCTACTTCAAAGTTTGGCGTGTTGTTCGTTCAGAAATGCTCTTCTGCACACTGCTGTTGCAACACATGCTTGTTTGAGTTACTGTCACCACCCTGCCAGCTTGAATGCATCTAGCCATTCTCCTCTGTCCTCTTTCATTAATAAGGCATTTTCACCCACAGAACTGCCACTCGCTGGATACCTTTTTGCTTTTTGCACCATTCTCTGTAAACTCTAGAGACTATTGTGCATGGAAATCCCAAGAAATCGGCAGTTGCTGAGATACACCGACCACCCCCTCTGCACCACCAATCATTCCACAGTCAAAGTCACTTAGATCACATTTCTTCACCACTCTGATGCTTGGTCTGAACAACAGCTGAACCTCTTGACCACCTCTGAATGCTTTTATGCAACGAGTTGCAGCCACATGATTGGCTGATGAGATATTTGCATTAACGAGCTGGGGTACAGGTGTGCTTAATAAATTGGCCACTGTGTGCATGTTACAGTGAATATTAGAAGGGAATGGAATTGCTCTGACTAACTGGCATATGCTCTGTGGTTTCCTCCTACTGTATACCATAAGGTGAGGTTCAGCTTGGGTAAGGCTGAAAACTACTGTAGACTAGTTGAGCTAAATGATGTAGTTCTGTGTGATAAGGTCTCTGCAATATGAATGAGATTGCAATCAGCCCAGTGAACCTGACGAAATCGAATTCCCCACCCCATCCTATCCTCCAAGTACTGGTTCACACTCACTGTGCTTCTATGCTCTTCCAAGTGGCACCGAGCGTCCTGCTCAAGTGATTATTCTTCACATGGAAGCACGAGGCACTGATTCACGGTGAGCTGTTTCAGCATGGAGGATATCAGAGCTAAGTCCTGTCCTCTCGCTATCCAACTCTCTGATGCACCGTATTGCAGTTGTTACTCTCCTCCCCACAAGCCAAGTGGCACTGAGATCAATCCCGGCTTTGCCCTGGCCGTGGTCAATGAGTTTGTTCTATTGGATGGATCAGGTCCTAAGGCCAGCAACTCTTTGCACTTATGTAATCACTTCAGAGTTTTTGAGAGAGCTCAAAGTAAGCTCCTGAGAGAGAGCTCCATAAAATATCTCATTCTCCAAATTAATACTTTCTATATCATGTTTATGCATGCACAAAATAGTGAAATGGGATGGACTTAATGTTTCAATGTCAGAATATGGATACTCAGATATTCTACCAGGATGGTGGCATGTGTTATAGAGTCCTGGAGTTGTACAGCACTGAAAGAGGCTATTTAGCCCATCAGCCCCGTGCACATCTACATTTATAACATTTGCCCACATTAGGACTCTATCATTTTATATCTTAAATGTCTGTTTAAATACTTCTTAAATATAGTAATTGTACCTGATTCCACCACATCAGGTGGCATTATCACTAGCACAGCAGCTTTGCAATAGTTTTCAATTTGCATGGTGACTGGGCAAGGAATGGATTGATCATTATGTTCTTTTAAAAAATATTATCTCTCACTCAGATACTGAAGGGCACCATCGTCCACAGTGCCAATCCCTGACTCTGTCTTATGGTAGGAAAAGAACATGAACTTACCTTAAACCTGCAGAAAGAAAGGAATGTACTTAAAATGATGACTCCCCCTTTGAGCATTAGTAGTGTGGAATGAATCAGTATACGCAAAGAATCAGAACAAAAATCATGTAAAACATTTACACTTGTACTGCTCTATTAAGAACATAGAACATAGAATACCACAGCACAGTAAAGGTCCTTTGGCCTATGATGTTGTGCCAACCTTTAAATCTACTCTGAGTTCAATTTACCCCTTCCCTCATACATGGTCCGTCATTTTTCTATCATCCACGTGTCTACCTAAGTGTTGCTTAAATGCCACTAATGTGTCTGCCTCTACCAGACCCACATCACACTCCATGTAAACTCTGACAACCACCCCCCCAACTTCCTCCAATCACCTTCAAATTATGCCCCCTCAATTAAGATCACTGTAAATTAAGCTACCTATGTTCTCTTGCAAAATATAACTTCCAGGCATCAAAAATTGCCTTTAGTAAATTATGTGGAACTCTTACAGGAGCAAATTTCGTTCCAGAATATGTGAACATTTTCAGCCACAGAACTTCATTTTACTAAAGTTATAACAGCGTCAATTCTACTCAGCAAAAATTACGCTTTTGAAATCTTCTATCACAGTTAATGAATCTTTTCAGCAACAGTAAAAAAAATAACTGTAGCAAAAAGATGCCTTTCATCATAGCTTCAAAACCATTTAGTTCAACACATTTGGTGCTTCCTTCTGTACTATCCAGGTCACTTTATTTCAGCTCTGTACACTCTTATACAGTCAAACAATAGTTTCTTCAGAAGCTAAAGAGCAGACTGCATTCATCCCGTAGTATCAATCCAGAGGTGGCCTTGAATGCTTTCTCAAATAACATGTTGTCATTAGAAATGAATTTCCTGTCGACAATGCTCCCTTTATCAGTGAGCAAGTCAGCACTAAAGAAAATTAATGTTAAATTAATAACAGGTAGGTAGAAGTTCTTCAATATATTGTATCAGACAAAGAATCAGTGTATCATACACCAAGGCTGCAAAATATATATATTTCTGGAGTACAATAAATGTTAGCTATGTAAGGGTCAACAACCAAGGTTTCCTTCACAGTCTTCAGCTCCGATTGAATTCAAATGTACATTTCTCAACATTAACTGCAATAACTTATAACTGATTTACAGAGCAATTCTGTCACGGAGATCGGAGAATAGTCTCCATTACACACAGGTTACTCTTTCAGTGACTATCAGTAATGAAATGCTTCTGTCTGCTGCGCGGTGACAATAGTAGCCTGCATTTATTTAGCACCATGAGGTTGGCTCTGTTAATCTTGTCGAAAATTATTAAATGCAGTCACATCTTACCAGTAGCTTGGCCATATTTGGAAATGTTGAACAGTAATAGAACATAGAACATAGAATAGTACAGCACAGTACAGGCCCTTCGGCCCACAATGTTGTGCCGACCCTCAAACCCTGCATCCCATATAAGCCCCCACCTTAAATTCCTCCATATACCTGTCTAGTAGTCTCTTAAACTTCACTAGTGTATCTGCCTCCACCACTGACTCAGGCAGTGCATTCCACGCACCAACCACTCTCTGAGTAAAAAAACCTTCCTCTAATATCCCCCTTGAACTTCCCACCCCTTACCTTAAAGCCATGTCCTCTTGTATTGAGCAGTGGTGCCCTGGGGAAGAGGCACAGGCTATCCACTCTATCTATTCCTCTTATTATCTTGTACACTTCTATCATGTCTCCTCTCATCCTCCTTCTCTCCAAAGAGTAAAGCCCTAGCTCCCTTAATCTCTGATCATAATGCATACTTTCTAAACCAGGCAGCATCCTGGTAAATCTCCTTTGTACCCTTTCCAATGCTTCCACATCCTTCCTATAGTGAGTTGACCAGAACTGGACACAGTACTCCACGTGTGGCCTAACCAGAGTTTTATAGAGCTGCATCATTACATCGCGACTCTTAAACTCTATCCCTTGACTTATGAAAGCTAACACCCCATAAGCTTTCTTAACTACCCTATCCACCTGTGAGGCAACTTTCAGGGATGTGGACATGTACCCCCAGATCCCTCTGCTCCTCCACACTACCAAGTATCCTGCCGTTTACTTTGTACTCTGCCTTGGAGTTTGTCCTTCCAAAGTGTACCACCTCACACTTCTCCGGGTTGAACTCCATCTGCCACTTCTCAGCCCACTTCTGCATCCTATCGATGTCTCTCTGCAATCTTTGACAATCCTCTACACTATCTACAACACCACCAACCTTTGTGTCATCTGCAAACTTGCCAACCCACCCTTCTACCCCTACATCCAGGTCGTTAATAAAAATCATGAAAAGTAGAAGTCCCAGAACAGATCCTTGTGGGACACCACTAGTCACAATCCTCCAAACTGAATGTACTCCCTCCACCACCATCCTCTGCCTTCTGCAGGCAAGCCAATTCTGAATCCACCTGGCCAAACTTCCCTGGATCCTATTCCTTCTAACTTTCTGAATAAGCCTACCGTGTGGAACCTTGTCAAGTACCTTACTAAAATCCATATAGATCACATCCACTGCACTACCCTCATCTATATGCCTGGTCACCTCCTCAAAGAACTCTATCAGGCTTGTTAGACTTGATCTGCCCTTCACAAAGCCATGCCGACTGTCCCTGATCAGACCATGATTCTCTAAATGCCTATAGATCCTCTCTCTAAGAATCTTTTCCAACAGCTTTCCCACCACAGACGTTAGGCTCACTGGTCTATAGTTACCCGGACTATCCCTACTACCTTTTTTGAACAAGGGGACAACATTCGCCTCCCTCCAATCCTCCGGTACCATTCCCATGGACAACGAGGACATAAAGATCCTAGCCAGAGGCTCAGCAATCTCTTCTCTTGCCTCGTGGAGCAGCCTGGGGAATATTCCGTCAGGCCCCGGGGACTTATCTGTCCTAATGTATTTTAACAACTCCAACACCTCCTCTCCCTTAATATCAATGTGCTCCAGAACATCAACCTCACTCATATTGTCCTCACCATCAAGTTCCCTCTCATTGGTGAATACCGAAGAGAAGTATTCATTGAGCACCTCGCTCACTTCCACAGCCTCCAGGCACATCTTCCCACTTTTACCTCTAATGGGTCCTACCTTCACTCCTGTCATCCTTTTGTTCTTCATATAATTGAAGAATGCCTTGGGGTTTTCCTTTACCCTACTCACTAAGGCCTTCTCATGCCCCCTTCTTGCTCTTCTCAGCCCCTACTTAAGCTCCCTTCTTGCTTCCCTATATTCCTCAATAGAACCATCTGATCCTTGCTTCCTAAACCTCAAGTATGCTGCCTTCTTCCACCTGACTAGATTTTCCACCTCACTTGTCACCCATGGTTCCTTCACCCTACCATTCTTTATCTTCCTCACCAGGACATATTTATCCCTAACATCCCTCAAGAGATCTCTAAACATCGACCACATGTCCATAGTACATTTCCCTGCAAAAACACCATCCCAATTCACACCCGCAAGTTCTAGCCTTATAGCCTCATAATTTGCCTTTCCCCAATTAAAAATTTTCCTGTCCTCTCTGATTCTATCCTTTTCCATGATAATGCTAAAGGCCAGGGAGCGGTGGTCACTGTCCCCCAGACGCTCACCCACTGAGAGATCTGTGACCTGACCCGGTTCATTACCGAGTACTAGATCTAGTATGGCATTCCCCCTGGTCGGCCTGTCCACATACTGCGACAGGAATCCATCCTGGACACACTTAACAAACTCTGCCCCATCTAAACCCTCAGTGAGTCTTATTAAATCCAACATTTTGACCACCAATTTATACAAATTCCAACCTGTCTTAAAAAACTGACCATGGCAGATCCTAAAATTAAGCCTGTTAAACCATCCTTCCCACTAGTACCAACCACGCTCAATCCAACCTCATCAATACTCAGATCATTGTTTCTGTGCTACCGATAAATAATTTTTAAAAAATTATTATTATTGCGATACAGTCTGGGATAGGCCCTTCTGTCTCTTCAAGCCACGCTGACCAGCAACACTCGATTTAACCCTAGCCTAATCACTGGACAATTTACAATGACCAATTAACCTACCAACCAATATATCTTTGGACTGTGGGAGGAAACCAAAGCACCTGGAGGAAACCCATGTGGTCAAGGGGAGAACGTACAAACTCTTTACAGACAGCAGCGGGAATTGAACCTGGGTCACTGGTCCTGCAAAGTGTTGTGCTAACCATTACGCTACTGTGACGCCCCAATAACATACAGTGGTCTATTGAAGGAAATATTATTTATTAATCCTTTCCATTGAATGACACTTCTGAAATCAGGTAAATTGAAGTGCTAATGTCACATAGCTCAAAGGTTTGATGCTTCTCCGACCCCTACAGCACATAATGTCAAGTTCCTTTCTCTCTCCTGTTGTCACAGCAAGTTGTTCATGTTTGGTGTCACTCGGTGGAAAAGGCTTGCCTGTCTGACAAGAACATTATTGTTCTTTGAGCTGCTTTCTGCAGCAGAGACCATGAAAAAAAAATGAACCATATTCATGTTGTTAAAAGCCAGCTTTGTGCGTTTTGGTCCGTAAAAGCAGCAGTAAGACAATCATGTTGATGGGAAATATCACCATCGACCATGCAGGAGGTTAAAAGGACACTTTTCACCTATTGTGTGGACTTAACTTCTTTTAATTTCCTGACTATAAAGTAGAGGGCAAAGAAAGAAAGGAAAAGGTTTCAGATGTAAATGGAAAGCAATTTACAATGAAGGAGGTGAGCATAAATAAAAACTGTGGTAATAAATACTGCTTAAAATAACAAGGTAAAAGGTTGTAGGTCTCACTAAAGGGACAGTAAAAAATATTTTTTTCCCATGGTTTTTTTTAAATGTTCATTCCTGCATTAATTCCCAATCAGTAATTCCTCATCCAATCAATCTCCATGCATTCCTCTGTGACTGAAGAAAGGACCTCTACTAAGACATGAACTGTAATATTTCTGCGCTTTGTACAGAACAGTGCTCGACATCCCTCGAGAAGTATGGGAAAAGGTTAGATTTACAATTTACTGAAATCAAACCTGTGGGGCAATTAGCAAACAATTAGGCTAACCTTTCTCACGCTTCCTCGGAACACCGGGGTATTAAAGCTTTAGAGTCCGAGGAGGAAGCAATATGTCTAACACTAAATCAAATTACCAATACAGCTGAATCCTGATAAACCGTAACTAGTGCACCATGAAATTTAGAGCTAGGACCAGGATTATGGTTGGATTAGGCATCCTGTAAACAGCAGACAATAATTGCTTATTTGCAAATCTATGTACTGCCAGCCATCATTCACAGTGCAATTCAATCCAATTAGAAACAAAACGAAACAAAACACTTAAATAGATGGTTGAGGCAAAATGGATCAGACTTTCTAAAATCTGCTGGTTTCTCTGTAAAATTCAACACTTTGCTTTGGCAGCTTTCCCAGA
This sequence comes from Mobula birostris, assembly GCF_030028105.1. Classification (NCBI taxonomy): domain Eukaryota; kingdom Metazoa; phylum Chordata; class Chondrichthyes; order Myliobatiformes; family Myliobatidae; genus Mobula; species Mobula birostris. Next base: position 85,813,804 of record NC_092377.1, read on the forward strand.
TTCTCCAGGAGTCACCCGGAATCGAAAATCCAACTCCTGGTTAGTGTTGTGTAAGAAAAAGCCTGCAAATTTGACTGTCCTAACCACTGCAGTCACTCAGTCAGACAACTGTGTTTCTGGAGTCCATCGCCAGAGGGAGAGGTGGAAGGAATTTCATGAACAACTTTGAAAATGGAATTAAGTATATACCTGAAAAAGATTATAATGTCTTGGGGAATGTGGGATTCATTTGGTCATTGTATTGATAAACACTTTGGTTGAAATGGTTTGCTTATACGGTGCCTGGGTCTATGGTCACCAATTGTTTTTCAATCTGTGGGCTTTTTCTTTCTTCTGGAATCTTCAAGAGACTTTCACTTTGAGCAGTGAACACCAGTGTGTATGGACAAATTTCAGCCGCAGAGAAGGAATAGTTAGTGGGAACAGTATTCTGCCTATCACAAAAATTCATCATTTTCACAAACAGCACTGCACCTGCTGTACTGCGCAGATATGTGTTCTGACACCTCTAACCTCATACACTGAAGAAGACGTGTAGACAGAAAGAGCAGCCCCCTTTTTTGCCCCTGAACTGGGGATACTGCTGACTCCCAAAAGCACATGTTGATATTGTAACCACACGTATAAAATTCTGTCCCAGCATAATCAGTCAGGATGGAATAGGACCAGATAAGTTACTTCCAATAGACTGTAACACCAGTTGTGATGTGTCCAAGCGCATGAAAATAAATTGATTTTTTACTCAAATTATTCTGTTGAATCATAGATTCTATCAGCATGACATTTGCCTACTACTTTAATAGTCTTCAAATCAAATATCCTTAAAGGCTTCACATTTAACTAGAGGGATACCAATAATGGGAGCATGAACTATGATTATCTTGTCACTGCTACCAGCAATCCTGGAAAGAAAGCTGAGACCATGAATGCCCTCATTGCACTGTTTAAGAAGGAATAGGGTAGCTAATTCCAGTGACCTGCCAGCACTTATATCTCACTCCTTATTACAAAAATAGATTTTCAGTCAATATTGCAGTGTATGTGGAAGCTTTCTGTGTGCAATTAAGTTGCCATACTTCCTGTATTACAACACTTCAATTGGAAAAGGGAAGTGAAAGCCTGTATATGAATGGAAGTCTTTCTCTCTTTCTTTCTATTTTCTCACCTGTGCCTGTGTCTGTTCTCTTTCTATGTCTGCTCGTGGTTGCTCTCCGATGTGGGAGTGCATTTGGTGCACATCTCTGCTGGTGTAAAACAGTAAACAAATACATTCGACCCTTAGAGGCTTCAAACATCAGAAGATGCAGGCTGCACTTCTGCAAATCATGGAGAAATGGTCTCGTGATCAGAGATGATCAAATAGTGCACCGGGAGTGGATCAAAGAAGACATCGGCTTTCAAATTTAGATTTAGATTCGATTTATTTATCACATGTGCATTGAAATGTTTGTGTTCACAACAAAGGGAACCTAGGGATGTCACCACTTGTTCCGGCACCAACATAGCATGCCCGCAATGATCGGCAGAACACAGATTACAACAAGCAACAAAACAATAGCAAAACAAACCACTTTCTTCCTTCCCACCCTCTCTCCCACCACCCACACACACGGACAGTAGTTTAACACCAGGACAGGCCTTCAGACTCCAGTCTCCAGGCTTTGACTTCCAGACTTCCAATTGACTCCAATCTCCAGTATCAATCCCCAGACTAGTCAATGATAGGACCCTGAACTCCAGACTAGCTTGCTGGTTAAGCTCCTGGACGAGCAGCTATCGGTCTCTTTTACTGATCGATTGGCATGAGTTTAGATCCCACAACCACTGGTGAATTTAACTTCAATTAACTAAATAAAATATGGAGTGATAGGAAAGCAGCTCGTTATTTTAACAGAACCATAAAACAACTGAATCGTATTCATCTGATTCTCTATTGTCCTCTCCATGGTGAGTACAGGTGCATATAAATCACTGACGCTTAACCACTGTTCCCTCGAAGCTGCGCGGGTACGTGGCCGCGCAGTAACTGAAATGCTCCGGTGCACATAGCCTTTGATGCTGTCCAGCTAGGATATTCTTTTATACAATGTTTAATTAAAGTTGGGTGCAGTTTTCAGGCCAGAGTAAAAGATTTCCTGCTCAGAGCAGTTGTCGGTCCACACAGCTTTAAAAAAATTAGAAAGATTGTTGCTCCTAATTGCTTCTCCAACTTGGGGGGTTGGGGGGGGGGATTAGGAATAGACAACAAACACCAGTGATGCTCACATCCTTAGAAATGGATAACCATTTAGAGTATCTGTGACTAACCTTTTAATCAGAGAGAGTTATAACTCTAACAGCGCCACTACATGCTGAATACTAAGCACTGAACATTAAGAGTCAAATCAGGCATGCTATTGATTGGGAAACAGCTTAGTGCATTGGAATTGCATACCTGAAGGAGAAAGCCATGGCAGGTTTTCCTCGGCAGCTTTGTCACTTGGAAATATGTCAATAACCAAGCATAAAAATTGCAAGTTCCATTGTCCAACATTTTGCAAACGGGTAAGCATTAATACTGCCACGATGAAGTTATTTCCATCAGTTTTAAAGAGCTTTTTCTGGACTCTGTGTCCCTTCTATCACCAATCATAAGCATCTGTAACCATTAATGGTAAAGCAGTTCTTTACCATTCCAGCAGATGGATAAAACTTTTTTTTGAAAAAGCTCTTTTAAACTTTGCATTTCAAGGTGACTCTTTAAACAGGACAGTTGCTCTCTGTAGCGATATTCCGGCTCCTAAATGATCTCTACCCACCCAACAATATTGACCCGAACCAGCAGATCAGCAAAGTTCCTATGTTAGTGTTAACTCTGTTTATCCTTGCACATCCACTGCCTGAAGTTCTGAGCATTTCTCTTACACTCTATTTTTCTTCCACATATCTTCTGCCATTAGTTTGTTTGCTATCATTTGCTATTATGATTGTATCATGTCTGTGTACCCCAGACATATAGCAATGTTAACACAGTGCTATAACATGCATTGTCTCTCATGCTCTTCTCTTGGGAGTGTGGAAGAATGTTACTTGAAATAAGTCAAAAACAACTTTATGCCCTTGAACCAATTCCAGTTTAACTACCCATAGTGTAAGATGTGGACTGATACTTGGCACTGCTCATAGCTCTGACAAGAAAAGCTGCAGATGCTAGAAATCTGAAATAAAAACAGAAAGTTCTGAAAACACTCAGCCGAACAGGCAGCATCCATGGAAAGAGAAAATTTTACTCTGTTTCCAGTGTTTCCAGCATTTTCTGTTTTTATTTTGTAACTATTGCACCTGCTTTCCCATTCACGCCTTATACATGAATTATATGCAAGTATACATAAATGTGCGATTGTAAGAGGTTAGCAGTTTATCAGCATAAGAACTAATTAGGATAGAGAACAGTTCCTGATCACATGTACTAACATGTGACAAAATGCTATACAGCCATTGTACACCACCTGTAAAATTGGCTACCAATGAAGTCAATGGAAGGAAATTTCTGAAACAGATTACAGGAATCCTTCAAAATGGCAGCGGTGTCACCTCGGCTGTAGCTAGGACTTGGTCTCAGTCCTCAGGCTTGCATTATAGCATGGCTTCCAGGCTCAGATGGGGGTGACCACTCCTGTTGGTGCTGTCCTCCAGTGTTGGATTGATAGAATAACAACCTGGTCTGCTGGGAACCATCAATTTGTGGGACTTTTCACTCAGGGACTTGGACTAAGATTTTGTTTTTTTATGTGACTATGTTCTTTTTTCTTTTTTTTTCTTTCTGATTAGGTTTTTGCATCTCGGCCCCATAGGAGCACTGTCTCATTCGGCTGTATCTATGTATGGTTTGAATAATAATTAAACTTGATTTGATTTGATAACTGCAGTACTGTTTGGATATTCTGGCATCAGATTCTGCAGAGTTCCTGAAGGTTCGCTATCTGCCTCAGCCACCAGTCTGGAATATGAGCCGGCAATCCGAGTACAGGTGGGGTTGTGGTCAGACCTGGTATCTGAAGTATGGCCAGGGCTGGAGACTGGACTATAGACAGGATGTGCATTCAGAGTCAAGACATCAGGGGTCATGAATGTGGGTTTGCAGCTGAAGCTAGAGTCTGATTGCTTATACGTTTCTTACACCCTTTAAACACTCCAGGTCCACTGAGAAATCTATTACATAATTGTGTAACATGTAAAATATTAAACTAAAAGTGCATTTGAGTATTAACAGAAGTAAAATTCTATGGACCAAATAGTCTGCTAGTTCAACACAACCAAAGTCCTAAACCAGATTATCACAATAGAAAGCACTGTACTGTTCTACCACACGATAGGGCTCTGGGCTTCCAAAGCAGAGCAAACTGCTTCAAATGGTTTCTGATGCTCTCTGATCTGTGACTGCATCACACAGATCTGATCACAAACCTACAAAGTGACGTCAGATACTTAACACCATCATTCCGCAGAAGTTTACTGACTTGATTTATTTCCTGGTAAACAAAATAAATGAAACTTATAATCACTTAAAACATTAGTATTGAACTTAAAAAAAACCCTAATGCAGCATTTGGATATTTTTGCAAAATTATAAACATGAGACAATGAAAAGAAAGAACTGTCCACCTTGTTTTCCCTCTTAAGGAACAGATTGGGAGTAAAATGACGCTGCTCACCAGACCTGTGGCTGACTTGGATACCAAGATAGAACCTGAAAAAGGGGGAGGGGGAGGGATAAAAGAGAAATTTTCACAACATTCAAAAAATGAATCTGGTCCATTGTCATTACAGACCGAGAGATTGAGTTCACCTCATCAAAGTGGAGTATGACAGGTGACTCAATAGTCTGGTGCCGAGCAAGGGGGTAAGAAGATTAGCAGGGCACTGATATCATTATTTCCGCCTATCAGAGATTCAGCAGGGAGACGATTGTAATTTCTGGGCTTATTAGTTCACACTCTGAGGGAGAAAAATGAATGATAAATCTTTTGGTGACAGCCAGGCAATCGTGCAGCAAGTGCTGTCATAGTGACACTTGCAGAATGGCAAGGTGGATACATCCTCATGTTAATGTAATGATATTCACATCTACAGCCTCCCATATAGAAAGATTTGCTCAGAGCCTTGTCCCGGCTCCATCTGGAGTATTGCATTTGCTTTTCTGGACAGCAAACCTCAGGAAAGATTTATTTGGGTAGAAGATTGTCCCCAGCCACAGGCACTGAATTTCTGCAATGGGATTGTATCCCAAATGTATATTTCTCTCCAAAATTTGTATCCATTGATTTCAGTGAAGTGGTTTATATTAGTACACTATTTTATCATGTATTTTGTAGTTGCTACCAAGGGAATATGTCTACCTCAATTTTCCCTTGAGCTAGGAAAGTGTTAATGGCTTACATTTACATATTCATATGCTCTTCTATATAAGATGCATAGTAAAATATGCATTATCAATTTGTTTATCTTATTTGTTTAAGAATCAATGCAAGTCAAATATTCCTTGTTTGATATCTTTACTGGATATCAAGTGTATCACTTGTAAGGCAGAATCTGCTGCACCTTTGATGACTTCACTGATCATTGCATCACTCTTAATCAGAAGTCCACGTCCTTTGCAGGCGGCATGGTGGTGTAGCAATTGGCGTAACGTTTCACAGTACCAGCGATCATGATCGGGGTTTAATTCCCACCGCTCTCTGTAAGGAGTTTGTATGTTCACCCTTGACTGCATGGTTTTCCTCCACATGCTCTGGCTGCATTGTACTGCTGCTGCTGCTAAGTTAACAAATTTCACGGCACATGCCAGTGACAATAAACCTGATTCTGATTCCCTTCCGCATTCCAAGGACGTGTGGGTTAGGCTTAGTAAATTGTGGGCATGCTACGTTGGCGCCAGAAGCATGGCAACACTTGCAGGCTGCCCCCAGCACAATCTTCAAATTGTGTTGGTCATTGATGCAAACAACCCATTTGCTTCAATATTTCTCTGTATGTATGACAAATAAAGCTAATCCTTAAAACTGTGTACTTAGTGTACATTGGGTGATGCAATGTTCTTAATGATGCAATGTTTATTCTGCTTAATTGGGCTATCAGTTAATCGGGACAACTGCTTGTTTGGGACAACTCTTAAAGAACAAAAACTAATCAAGAAAATTGCCAGGATTCCTTTTGTTAATTTGGGACACTATGCTGCTTAATTGGGGCAGGATACTGTTGCCAAACAGTTTCTAACTAGTGTCAGTTGTATGCACTTGTGTGGTCATTAGACACTACACAGTGCTTCAAGTGAACAGTTTTTAAATAGTGTCAATTGCGTGCGTTTGTGTTCAAAAAGCAGTGACTTTTGTCACTGATAGTTGGAGAGAAATAAGCAGCAAGACAATTCCAAACTGTTTTGCTCACTGCAGTTTCAAGCATCCAGGCTTGCAGATGACAGAAACAGCCGGGAGTGAAAATGAAACCATTTCACTACTTCAACAAGTTAGGAACTACGAATAGTGTTAAGATATCAACAATCATCTTGAATGTTACAATGAAAATGAAGATTTGGAGGATGCATTGTATGAAATCAGTCCCTTATCTGCTTTAGGCATCTGTGATTATTTTGTTCATTGCATACACTGGATGAATTCCTCCATTGATAACTATTAGGAACTAACACTTGAATGCATGCAAATGTTTGCATAACATCAGGACTCCATGAAAGTACATGGCAACCAATTATGTTTTTTTAGTACACAATAGAAATCAGTGTTCAACTTGCACACCAGAAGCAAAATCCTTTTCATTGTGATATGCCCATGGTTACAACTTCATAAGAATGTTGAAAAACAGGCAGAGGAATAGATCATTCAGCCTCTTTAACTGATCTACCATTCAATATGACTGTGACTAATTTCCAAGTGTATCAGTTCAATCCTGACCTTGGGTGCAGGTCTGTACGGAGTTTGCACAGTGTCCTTGTTCATTATAGACCCAAGCCACTTGACCCATCAAGCCCACATTGACTCTCTGTAGAGCCACAAATTTAGTCCCCTCCCCAGTTCTCGTCTCAAAGCACAAAAAGTTTATTTCCTTAATAGGAAATGAATTAATTTATTATTGTCACATGTACAAAGATACAGCAAAAAGCTTGGCTTGCATACTGTTCATGCATATCAAATCATTTCACAGTGTATTAAGTTAGAACAGGGTAAAATAATATCTGAATGTAGAATAAATAGTAACAGCTACAGAGAAATTACAGAGCAGCTAAATAATAGGATGCAAGATCATCCAATTTCCTGTTAAAATTGTTGATTGACCTTTTCTTGCACTATCCTCATAGACAGCATGACCCTTTACCATTTGATGTAAAAAAAGGTTCTTCCATGTGCCCTCTTTCCTAGAATCTTACATGTGTGTCCTTTGTCACTGCACCATGGGAACAATTATCTATCTTATCTAAGGCTGCCATAGTCATCTATGCTTCCATCAAATCTCCTTTCAACCAAGTAACCTTGCAGCAAAAATCTCTTCATCCTTGGAAGCATTCTGATAAATCTCCTCTGCATTCTCTCAAGGACTTTCACTTCTATGGGTGACCAGTATTGTAGATGTGGTCTAACAGAGCTGTATAAATATTCAGCATAACTTCCTTGCTCTTATGCTTAATACCTCCATTTATAAAATCTAAGATCCCATCAGCTTTGGTGCCTACTCTTTCAATATGTCCAACAAATTTTGAAGATTTATGCATGTGAATTTGCAGGTCCCCTAATCCTGCACATTCTTTCGGTATTTATGCTATTTATTCTATATTGCCTTTTCCCCATTCCCTCTGCCAAATACATCACCTCACATTCCCCTGTATTAAATTTCATTTTAAACTAATCTGTGCAACTGCTAATCTGTCTCTGTTTCATTGTTCTTGGTATCAGGTTCATTATTTGTCGCAATGCGAAGTTTGGTACCATTGACAAAACTGAAAGTTTACAAAATTTGAAGATTTACCCTGTATCACAAAATGCAAGTCATTTACATACATTATATCCAATATCTATGCTAAGTTATCCAAACAGCATCACTAAAACCCGGTTACGTTTACCTTGGTGGATATGACCTCTCGCTGTACACATAAGGGAGACACATTTCTTGCATTGCACCAGTAATTGCATTTCTAAAGCATTTCATTGGCTGTAAAGTGCTTTGGGGTGACAGGAGATCAATGAAAGTACCATAGGAATACAAGTCTTTCCCCTATTTAGCTCTCCCTTTACAGATTTTTCTTTATGGACTTCATGCACAGAATATTTAAAGAGAGAAATGAATTAAGTCCTTCTAAATCATGATCATAATTTAAAAAGACAACCCACATTCAATAAAGTCAGATTTCCTTTGTTGAAGCTGAATGGAAAATAGAAAAGATCACTTGGATTATTGGGAATTTTGGTAAAGTGGTGTGCAATTTACTGCACAAATCTATAGATGATAGAAAGAAACCTTAAATTCTTTTCACAAATGATTGGAATTACCAGGCAAGGAACAAGTGGGAATGTGGAAGGATTTGAGAACAGGGATGAGAATTTTAAAACAGAGGCATTTTTAAAATAGGAGCCAATGAAAGTGAGCAAGCTCCACCAAAGTTAATTTCAGGCATGGAGAAAGGTGCAGTCCTACTCAGCCAGAATGCAGTGGAGAGACAAGGCAGGAGGAAGGTGCTCAACTGCGTGGAAGGCCGCAGAGAGACCAAAAAGGTAAGGAAAGACTAGCTCTGTTGCAGTCACATGCGTGTCATTAGCGAGTTGGATAACAGCTGTTTCAGTCAGATGGAATTAAAGGCTCAGTGTCTTCAATGACTGGAGAGGAAAGCAAAAAGCAGATTGATAAGTAGTTTGTCAGGATGGAGGGGACAAAGGTTATGATTTTTAGAGGAATGATGAAGGAGAAGATACCAGTACATGAGAAGAGAAACCCATGAGAAGACAGCAGTCAAAAACTCTGTTTCTGGCAGAAGGTTGTAATGAGTCTTAACAGAGGATAATTGTGAGGAAAATTGGAATCAGAATCAGAACCAGTTTAATATCACTGGTGTATGTCATGAAATTTATAAAATAAAAGAATCTATAGATCACAATAAAAAATATATAAATTAAACTCAGTAAGTAGTGCAAAAAGAGAGACAATAGAAACAGTGAGGTAGTATACATGGGGTCATTGTTTGTTCAGGAATCTGATGGTGGAGGGGAAGAAGCTGTTCTTTAATGTTGAGTAAGTGCTTCAAGCTCCTGTACATCCTCCTTGATGGAAGCAATGAGAAGAGAGCATGTCCTGGGTGATACAGCATAACCTTAATGATAGAAGCCACCTTGTTGAGCCATTGCCTTTTGAAGATGTCTTTGCTACTGAGGAGGTTAGTGCCCATAGAACATAGAACATAGAACATAGAATAGTACAGCACAGTACAGGCCCTTTGGCCCACAATGTTGTGCCAACTCTCAAACCCTGCCTCCCATATAAGCCCCCACCTTAAATTCCTCCATATACCTGTCTAGTAGTCTCTTAAATTCCACTAGTGTATCTGCCTCCACCACTGACTCAGGCAGTGCATTCCATGCACCAACCACTCTCTGAGTAAAAAAAACCTTCCTTTAATATCCCCCTTGAACTTCCCACCCCTTACCTTAAAGCCATGTCCTCTTGTATTGAGCAGTAGTGCCCTGGGGAAGAGGCACAGGCTATCCACTCTATCTATTCCTCTTAATATCTTGTACACCTCTATCATGTCTCCTCTCATCCTCCTTCTCTCCAAAGAGTAAAGCCCTAGCTCCCTTAATCTCTGATCATAATGCATACTCTCTAAATGAGGCAGCATCCTGGTAAATCTCCTCTGTACCCTTTCCAATGCTTCCACATCCTTCCTATAGTGAGGTGACCAGAACTGGACACAGTACTCCAAGTGTGACCTAACCAGAGTTTTACAGAGCTGCATCATTACATCGCGACTCTTAAACTCTATCCCTCGACTTATGAAAGCCAACACCCCATAAGCTTTCTTATCTACCCTATCTACCTGTAACGCAACTTTCAGGGATCTGTGGACATGTAACCCCAGATCCCTCTGCTGCTCCACACTACCAAGTATCCTGCCATTTACTTTGTACTCTGCCTTGGAGTTTGTCCTTCCAAAGTGTACCACCTCACACTTCTCCAGGTTGAACTCCATTTGCCACTTCTCAGCCCACTTCTGCATCCTATCAATGTCTCTCTGCAATCTTTGACAATCCTCTACACTATCTACAACACCACCAACCTTCATGTCATCTGCAAACTTGCCAACCCACCCTTCTACCCCCACATCCAGGTCGTTAATAAAAATCATGAAAAGTAGAGGTCCCAGAACAGATCCTTGTGGGACACCACTAGTCACAATCCTCCAATCAGAATGTACTCCCTCCACCACCACCATCTTGCTTCTGTAGGCAAGCCAATTCTGAATCCACCTGGCCAAACTTCCCTGGATCCCATGCCTTCTGACTTTCTGAATAAGCCTACCATGATAGAGCTGGCTGAGTTTGCAACTTTCTGCAACCTTTTCTGATCCTGTGCAGTGGTCCCTCCATACCTGACGGTGATGCAACCTGATAGAATGCTTTCCACAGCACATCTGTAGAAGTTTGCTAGACTCTTTGATGACATACTAAATCTCCTCAAACTCCTAATGAAATAGAGCCACTGTCATCCTTACTTCTAATTGTATCACTATGTTGGGCCCAGGATAGATAGATGTTGACGCCTAGGAACTTGAAACTGCTCCTTCATTCCACAGCTAATCCCTCCACGAGAACTGGTGTGTTCCCTTGACTCTACCTCCTTGAAGTCCGCAATCAATTCCTTGATCTTATTGACGTTGAGTGCAACACCGCTCAACCAGCTGATCTACCACACTCCTGTACACCTCGTAACCATCTGAAATTCTGTCAACAATAGTTGTGTCATCGGTAAATTTATGGATGGCGTTTGAAATGTGCCTGGACATACAGTAGAGCAGTGGGTTGAGCAGGCATCCTTGCGGTGTGCCAGTGTTGATTGTCAGTGAGGAGGAGATGTTACTTCCAATCCACACTGACCGTGCTGCCTACAAGAGGAAGTCAAGGATCCAGTTGCACAGGGAGGGACAGAGGCCAGCTTTTGGAGCTTAGTATTACTGAGGGCATGATGGAGTTGAATGCTGAGCTGTAATCAATAAACAGCAGCTTGATATAGGTATTGCTATTTTCCAGGTAATCCAAGGCTGAGAAAAATGAAATGACCTGAGGAGACATTCTTATGTAAACCATGACAGCTGATTACATAATGAGGGTTACTGAGCTCGAAAGTACAACATAGCTGAAATAATTTATAATATTAAGATGACACATTCATTAAAACTCCTTGGGTTAATGACTGTTCTGACATTAATTTAACTTCCCTCACACAGTTCAAACTCTCCTATTCTTGCTCGATGCCTCTTTCATTGATGTCATTCACAGTCATGGTCTAAAGAGTGATAGTCCTTTTCTCAAGAGAAGTAAGTCACAACATTAACAAAAGTATTAAAGTCTTTGCTTTGAATACAGGATTCAAATTGTGAGACAGCCTGTTATTCTCACTGGTTTTGCATTAACAATCAAGTGCATTGCAAGAATCACAAGACATATTTGCTTCCTAGTAATTAAGTGTGCCCTATACTTAAAAATATGTTTTTTAAGAAGAGGCAGAGCTATGGTTTAAAAAGGTATTCACCATACACCAGAGCCACATTCTGAAAACATTTTGTACAGTTACCACTGACTTACCCCCTAAGTCTTATCAATTGTGGGCAGAACCCAGGGCAGAGGATTCTATGAGTTCCTCAAATTTATGCTTTCATAATTAATATTTTACTTTAAAAATGATTAATTTAATCTTACAACAACAAAATTTGGAAAGGAAAACTAGCTTGGTAATTTAAAATGTGATTGTGATGTGCAAATTGTAGAGGATGGTTCAGCACATAAAGTGTTAACTTTGGCTGTCAAGCACTGACACATTACATAAAAAGGCAAATTTTCATCGATGGACTGTTTTTAAAAATCATACATAATTTCAATTTATAATAGTGCCAATTATTATTACAATAATGATCCTACCAACCGCTTTTACTAAGTCTCATCTGGTCAATAACCTTGCAACAGTTTATAGAATTATAGGAAACTGAATTCTTGACACACACTGGTGCAATTCAATGCAGGGATTGATTTCATCTGTAATCAAATTATTACTCAGTAAATTATAATTTTTACATTCACATGAGAAACAACTTATTAAAACCTGTAATTTACTCTGGAAATGAAAACAAAAAAAAAAAATCAATTAGTTTCAAGCCAGTGGGTACATTTGAATTTATTAAACAAAAGGTCATGGACAGCGTGCAGAACATATACCCGATGCCAGCCAGTAACAGTTCATGGATGTAATTGGCATAATAAAAGTATTCTCTCTCTACAGCTGTACAGACATATGGTCAAGAAATTCTTTGGCACAGGGAATGCACTTACCTTCATGTTTAGTTATACAAGAAAACATAGGCTTCATTTCCTGTTCAGGGGAAGGGAAGGTAGTGGGGGTTGGGGGTGTGCAGTTGCTAGCATTGGTGGAAACTGCTATTGTCCATTGATCTTGTAAAGCAGCAAAAAAAAATCCTGTTTGGATTCTATTTTCAATAGCAAATACTTCCAATTTAACTTGTTTAGGTGTCAATTCACTTGCAAGGTGGGAGAATTGCCTGCCTCACTTCTATGCGTACAATTTCAGGGTCCCAAGAGTTGAAGATAAAATTGTCATTGTGAAACTTTACTCAATCAACAAGTCCTGCTCTCAGGCAGTTTTACCAAAACAACAAAGAAATATTGATCTGCTGGAGCAATCTTTCGAATTCATTGTGGGTTTTTGACTTGTTACTCATATGGTTCAAAATATACACAAGCAAACAAACATGCACACTCAAACCCCGATACCATTGATTTTACTGAGACTTGCCATAAAAGGTGGGAAATGGACATTTTTTTTGTGACTGGTAATAGGATTACGTTGGCTACTAGCTCTATAACTGGGAGCCCTAAACCATCCTTAAATTTTCACTTCTCATGGGGATGTATCATTGTTACTTTACTTAGCTGACTACAGCGGCAAGAAAGCAGCGAGAGAAAAAGCCTGGGATTACAGCAGTGATGGTTACAATGTACACAAAGGCTGGTGGATCAGGTGGGCCAACAGAAGTCGAACAATTCAGTCAAATAGGATGGTAGTGGGGAATTTCACCGTCACTTAATACTTGCAAGTTTCATCTTTCCGCTATGGTGAAGACTAATGTGGATATAAGTGACAAGAAGGGGTTGCTGCTCACAAAATGGACTATTAAAATAATACATTTGGAACTGGTGCTAAAATGTTATTATACATTTAACCCCAATCTATTTGCTTTCATTGGGTTGTAATAAAGAAGCTGCTCAATTTTCATACACCTAAAAGTAGATTTTCTTTTAATTTTAAGGATCGTAGAATTATCTGTTGAATCACTTATTAGGATCTCCGAGTCAAAGTTCATCAGAAATGAGACTGTAATGGTGTAATGTTTTCGTACGGATCTCTAGCTGTCCTAGTTGGCCCAATTTCATCACTTTAAATGTTGTCACTCTAAACTGCACTTGGATTAAAGACCACGAGCTGTGAGGTACAGGTTTTTTGCCTACAGTCTGATAATTTTTGAGCTATTGGCAACTTGGGAATTTCCTTCCCTTATCACTGGGGTTCAGCTAACTTCACAAGCACTAATCAGAGCTCAAATCATTCATTCAAGGATTGCATGATCATGTTTTTCTTTAGCACTGACAGCTGTCTAGGCCTCATTAGCAATGCAGATGAGCTTGTCTAATAGGTTAATGCAGAACACGCGTAAATTAGGTTTAATCCCCAGTGAAATAATCTAACAATTTCTAATTTCTTGATGTTGGGATAGAGACATCGCCAGTGACTCAATTAGATGTAATGCAGATCAAAGCAAATTTACTTTCTGCCTGAACCTTCCCCACAGTTTAGTCTCTAGACTTCAATGCATTGCTGTATCAGTGAGAGCTGGCTGGCAGGTACGTACGTTTGCAGACACATACCCACTGCGTGGAAACAGAGTGGCAGAAAGCTTTAGCAAATCTTTGCTGCCTTTTCTTTGTAATAATTAAGAAAGGACATCTCGGACGCATTGCTTTTTCGGTCTGAAAGAGAGAGCAAACCAAACATTATATAGCCCTGTGGCTAAATTAATTCTTTTCTTGACATCTTAATTCCAAGCCCTTGTGTGTGGTCAAATCATCTTGCTAAAAGAAATGCAATCAGGCAATTATTCTAAATTATATTTGTTCAAATCAAACTGATTGGTAATTCATTTTTATTGGGTAAGCTCATTAATTTTGAAGAGATTACTTATTACCTTAAATATTATTTTTCTCTTCATCGTATCTGCTAGAACCAGTCTACTCATGTTTCGGCTTAGCGTGCGCACTAAACAAGTCTCAGTGATCCATACTGTTGTATATTCAGCAATTACTCACACATTCCTTGTTAAATTTGATGTGAGAACTAATGAGATAAGGCAAGTTATCAAGACTGATCCAATAATATTCTTATTTCTTCAGCATTTGCCATCAAATAAATAGAAATTAATGAAGGTACATCAGACAACAGTCTGAAAGAAGTGTACTGACCATCACATTTGAACATCGTATTACCTTAATGACATTTAGGTTTTCATTCTGTATTGTACTTCCAAGTACAAAAAAAAACTTCCTGTAACTGATTTCCATGCATATTTGCAAACAATAAAACAAAGATGGAACATTATTTACACAATGACTAATTATAGTGTAAAGGAAGGCCTCATGCATTTATTTTTCATAGAACATCCTTAATGATGATGAAATATTGTATTAAGACAAATATCTGTATGCAATCGAGAAGGAATTCCAGCCTAGTTCAAAATGCCAAAAATTTTACAGATAAATAAAACCCAACATGACAGCCATTTTCACATCCCAATTTAGATATTCTGTTTTCCACTGTCTTACATTAATTGCTTTCTATATTATCTGCTTGAAAAAAACTGTTAATGTGATTATTGCTTCAAAAAAAAATCACAAGATGTTTAAATGAAAGCACTTGAATAAAGCAATTTAGGCAATAATGAAGATGATCCTTGCTTTGAATCAAACTGTATCTGTACCTCTGGAGCAGGAGACAGTAACGTTTAATTTGAAATATTTGCAGTGCACCTTTTGATTTAGAGAGTAATGTAAATATTTTTTATATCTATAAACATACTCAAGACAAATGAGAAGACTCATGTTGCTTTTGTCTGAGATGCTGAAGAGCTCTACAAACTTAAAAGCTCAACCTCAATTAAGCTCATCTTCATCTGAAAAATGAGCAACATAAAGCTGAATACATTAGGTAATGCATTCTTGCTGAAGAGCTTGCCTTTCATAGGCACAGCCTCTCTCTCTCTCACACACACACACACACGTGCACACACACACACACACACACACACACACACACGCACAGACACACACAAACAGACGCACATACACTATATTCTTGATATCTAGAAAAGGGCCGGACTGAGAGCTTCTAAATGCTAATATACTTCAAGCTGTTTTGTAAAAACAATATGAGGTATCCATGTTCAACAAAGACTGAATTAATGGCAACCTTTCCCATAGTATCTCATACATCATAACAAGAAGGAAAGTAACAGAGAGAAAAAAATATAGTAACTAATTTAAGGACAAAGGGATGACCTCTAGCATTTCATTAAAGGAACTGAATGAAAAAAGGAAGATTGACAGTATTCATCCTCATTCAATTCAACCAACCAATTTCCACATGCAAATCATAATCTGCAGATGTTGGAGCACGATATGTTTAAAATACCATCTCTCTCAATTTCAAACCATCAGAAATTTGAATTTAAAACAACATCAGGCCATGCTTCAGTGTGTTTAATAGTTATCTTGGAACTTGGATGTTATTTATGAACAGCACAATTTGTTTTCCTCAGTTTAGCTGAATCTCAAGTGTTCAGTGCACTATAAAGGCGACATCATTTATTTTGTATAAAAGAGCAAAGTTGCCTGTGAACTTACTGGAGCCACTGCACAAAAATATGTCATCCTCCACTTAACAATATTTATACATGGTGCAAAATTAATTTCTTTATGAGCAAAATGGATATTATCAGTCTATATCTCTACATTAAAATATCACTGAATAATAATTTTCACTGCGGTCTTTATTCATTCAAATCTTCTAGTGTCTTTTGCTGAGGAATGGTTTGTTGTCCAAAATGTGAATGTTACCATCCCCACCTAACACAATGCACACATACCAATGCCATAATTTTGTATGGGCTAAAGTGATTATTCGTTGCACTGTTTGCAGTGTTCCCCTGCCATACGTGTGGGCAATTGGAAGAAGAATCCTATTGCACAGTTTTATGTGCAGCAAGTCCACAAAACCAACCCATCCTCAAGTTCCACAATCACATTTTACAACTTGTCACCAACGAAAAATCTCAGGATGTCAGGTTAATGTCTGAATATCATTTCAATGTTAATGAGCTGCATTAATTATATTCCATTTATTTCAATCCCAATCATGTGCATACATAATAAGTTTAATTGAAAAAATATATTTGTTAAATTCAGTGTAAAAGAATAATTATTTCATGTGCATGCTTCTTCATTCAGACTGTCCTATAATTACTCATCTCTGCAGTGTTCCAATCACAAGCATAATTACAGTCCCGGAATTAAAGGTTATTTTTTATGTTGTTTCTGTATTGCAAGAACTTTTTATAACTATCCTAAATAAAACATAATTTTATTTCAGAAGTGTTTTTTTTTAAAGAGGTGACCTAGTTTGCTTCTGTGATTTCTGTAAGTGATTGTGACTGATATTCAATTCCAGCACCAAGTTTAAGCTGCCGTATAAATCCAAAGCCATCAAGTTACTGTGGAAATTCTCTGATAATTTGATGGAGCGACTTCAATCCCTCTTCAAACTGATTCAAATGAGCTTCTTGTTCCAGCATATTTAAACAACTTGGAGCACAAAGAAAGCAAAGCCCTGGTTAGAACAAGCAAGGCTCATTGCCTCATCAGTCATGCCAAGTACCCTGCAAATGTCAGAGACATACAAACCCTGCAGCTGTCTGCAGACAAAATAAATGACTTCCGGGGGAAGAGAAAAATTCAATGTATTCATGTGTGTGTGCGGTGAAAGAGCCTTTGTCCATCCTGTGACACAAAACGTTAAGGTACTGCTTCATGACGATTTTATTTATATTGAATAATCCTGTGATAGAACCTATTGTTACCACTGAACAGCTGGATGGCATCAGTATTCCAGGAAAGAATTATCAAACAATATGATAATACTTGCAGGGTCAGCCTAGCCTAAAATTATCTAAAGTGAAGATTTGCTTTTTTGTTGAATGCTGACATTTCAGAAGTGTGTGGTCTTTCCTTTCCTCACCTTTACATTGCTTGAACTATGAGGTGGGAATATTTGGACTGTGAATCAAAAACAGCCAATGCTGGCAAGACCCAACAAGTCAGACAGTTTCTGGAAAGACTTCATGCTTCAGGTCGAAGATGAGTCCATTTCCCTTTCCACAGATGTTGCCTAACCTATTTCCAGCATTTTCTGTTTTTTTTTCATATTTCTTTGGATTTTTCACATATGGTCTGTGGATCCCACAGTCATTTTGAATACAGCTTTTAATGATTTGAACAACAGGGCAGCGCTCATCTTCATCCTTAGCTTCTCTATACACCACTGCCAGATGAACTGCTGAGCAATCTAATTAGCAGAATCAGTAAGACACAGTAAGCAACAAAACTAACCAAGATTAGAGATGGACCTCCAAGTTCTCAATTTCCATAACTTGAGCTAATGTGCAAGCTTCAATGCTCACCTTGTGGCCCATTTTAAGAGCAGAATTTCTCCACTCTTTACTGCCTTGAAAGAGAAGTTCAAACAGATGCGAGTTCCCTTCCACCATTAGTATTTAAGTTTTCAGTCCACCATTCCTGTATCTAAGAAGCAAGCACTGGCTTTTCCTGAGGGACTCAGCTTGCATTTAATTGCAGACATGAAGTAGAAAACTGGAGATGATGGAAATCTGAAAGAAAAACGGAAAATGCGGGAGGTATTCAGTGGCTCAAATGGTGTCTCTGGAAAGAGAAAACAGGATTGATGTTTCAGAAAAGTTGGAAAGAGCCACGTTTTAAAATTATTTTTAAAAAAGGGAGAATGGCATCTGTAGACTTTTGCTCTTCTCTCCCAACAGATGCTGCCTGTATACAGTATATTGATCACTTCCAGCATTTTGTACTTTTATTTTTTAAAATTTCTAGCACCCACAGAGTTTTTGCTCTTTGCCCACATGACATATCTTCCCCTCCCCCTCTCTTCCTTGCTTTCAAAGGGACAAATCCCCAGTTCACTCTTCAATCGCCACTGACACCTCTTTTCACAGCACTGTCTTATACCATCAACACCTATCACTTCCTCACAGGCTGGGATCCAAACAGTCCTTTTAATTTGTGCTTTGCATTTGGTTCTCTCAATGTGGTCTCCTCTATGTTGACAAAACCAAGAAGATCTTTGTTCACTCCTCAAGAATGACATTGAGCTTCTGGTTCCTTCTCCATACTGTTTCCATTCGGATCCCCCTCCCTCTGTGACCACAATAAACTTTGAACAAAATCAAACACAATTTTTTTCAGGAAGAGCACCCCACCTTCGAGATTGACTCATTTTAGCTATGGGGACATAATTCAGCAATTTTTGTATAACCAGCCATTCCAGTTTGTTGCTGAATTGGCCATTTCCAACCATAGCATTAACTCAGTGTTTTTCTCTCCACAGATGCTAGCTGATCTGCTGAGTAGTTCCAGCAGACATATTTTCATGACAAGTACCCAGCAGTGGCCATGTTCTGGGTGACTCAGCCGTAGCAGTATGTTAGTCCTTTTCCCCCTTCACTTCATCTCCCTCTACTTACACCTCCTCTGGACAGACAAATACTCTCTGCCCTCTCTTAGCCAGCATCAACATGCACTTGGGCCATCTGGATTCTCTTAATCTCCACTCTAAAGCAGATACTCCTTTTGTTACCTCCACTTCCCTGTGATTTAAAGCAGGCTTCTAATTGCACTTTTTCCAGTTCTACCTCCACATCACTGTCAGCTTGTCAATATTCACTTGCTGTGCTGTAGTTTCTCTGCAGTAAAGTTTCCTCCTATACCCCCCGCTGTTCCTTTCTCCTTGATAAGATTGTAACCTCTTGGTCAGCCTGAAGTTGCCATTTTACCATGTTGGAGGGTCATAGAAACATTTAACAATGCCTTAAAACTAAGCAAATAAAGGCACACAAGCACAAAAGTAGCATTCCTCGCTAAAATTAAATGACTAGCTTTGCAGAATACTTTTTTAAAAAAGATTTTAATTATGAATAAATAATTTTATGCATTTTAATAAGATCACTAATTTCCTGTTTGAGTTTTATTTCCAATGCAGAACAGAAAGCAATGTACTTAACAACAGGCCAACATATAAACAGTGTTGATATATTTATTTTAATAAGATGCTGCAGAATCAAGTGGATCAGTATCAGGCGAAATTGGTTGTTTGCAGCAGCAGTACAATGCAATACATAAAAAATTACTAAGTAGCACATATAAATAAATAGTGCAAAAGACAAATAATAAGGTAGTGTTCATGAACTGTTCAGCAATACGATGACAGGAAGGAAGAAGCTATTCTTAAAATGTTGAATTTGGGTCTTCACCATCCTGTACTTCCTCCCTGATGGTACTTGTACAATGACAGCGTGTCCCAGATGGTAAGGGTCTTTAATGATGGGTGCTGCCTTCTTGAGGCATTCAATATTTACCATGTAATGCAAATGGATGGTCACTTTAAGGCACGGCAGCACAAAGCTCATATGATGATGCACTATGTGAAAGTGCATTCAATTGTATTCTAATCTCAAACAAATGGGAAACTTTGACTTTTTTGAATAAAGTTCAAGTGCTTCTTCATGAGTAGCAATTCACAAACGAACATTCAAATACCAGCTCAGAAAAAAATCAGGAGCCAAGTCAATTGGGGAATATTACATTGTTGCTTTATCATGTCAAGTTGATTCACCGAGCAGCCAGAGGTCGTGGTCATTGTAGGTACCAATGACGCTGGTATGAAGAGTGACAAGATTTTGCAAAATGAGATCAGGGAGTTAGGTGTAAGTTAAAGGGCAGGACCTCCAGGGTTGTGATCTCAGGATTGCTACCTGAGCCGCGTGCCAGTGAGGCCAGAAATAGGAAGATCACACAGTTTAACATGTGGCTAAGGAGTTGGTGTAGGAGAGAGTGCATCAAATTTTTGGATCATTGGGCTCTCTTCCAGGGACGGTGGGGCCTCTACAGAAGAGACAGTCTCCACCAAAACTGGAGGGGGAATATATCTGAGCGGGAAGGTTTGCTAGTGCTGCACGGGTGGGTTTAAACTGGAGTCGCAGGGAGATGGTAACCAGAGTGCCAGAACAGATAGTGGAGTGGTTGTGGAGAAAGATGCTGTTAAAAGTCAGGAATAAAAAAATTTAACATGGTGCAACTAATGTTCTGAGCTGCGTATACGCAAGAAGTATTGTAGGAAAGGCAGATGAGCTCAAGGCATGGATCAACACATGGAATTATGATATTGTAGCCATTAGTGGCTACATTTGCAGGAGGGGCAGGACTGGCAGCTCAGTACTCTGGGATTCTGTTGTTTCAGACGTGACAGAGTGGAGGGGTTAAAGGTGGAGGGATTAAAGGGGGAGGGGTGGCATTACTTCTCAGGAAAAATGTCACGGCAGTGCTCAGTCAGGACAGACTGGAAGACTCATCTAGTGAAGCTTTATGGGTGGAAATGAGAAATAAGAAAGCTATGGGGCTATTATTACCGACCACCCAACAGCCCTAGGGATTTAGAGGAACAAATTTGTAAAGAGATCACAGACTGTTGCAAGAAACATAAGGTTGTTATAGTAGGTGATTCTAACTTTCCACATATTGACTGGGGCTAAAGGACTAGATGGGATAGAGTTTGTCGAATGTGTTCAGGAAAGTTTCCTTATTCAATACACAGAAGTCCCAGCGAGAGATTGTGCATTCTTGCTCTCTGATTAGGAAATGAGACAGGGTCTGGAGAAACTCAGCAGGTCAGGCAGCATCTACAGAAATGAATAAACAGTCGATGTTTTGGGTTGTGGCCCTTCATCAGGACTGGAAAGGAAAGGGGAAGATGCTAGAATAAAAAGGTGGGGGGGGGGGGAAGGGGAAGGAGGATAGCTAGAATGTGATAGGTGAAGCCAGGTGGGTAGGAATATAAGGTGGTGCTCCTCCACCCTAAGGGTGACTTCAGCTTGACACAAGAGGCAGCCATTGTCTGATATATCAGAACAGGAATGGAAATTGGAATTAAAATGTTTGGCCACTAGGAAGTTCTGCTTTTCGCGGACGGAGTGGGGGTGCTCGACGAATTTACGACAGGTCTCATCAATGTACAGGAAGTCACATTGGGAGCACTAAACACAATAGTTGACCCCAGCAGTTTCATAAGTGAAGTATTGCCTCACCTGGGGCGCTGAATGGAGGTGAATGGGCAGATGTAGCACTTTGGCTGCTTTAAGGGAAAAGTGTGGGAAGAGATGAATAGACAAGGGAATTACAGAGGGAGTGATCCCTGTGGAAAGCAAAGGAGGAAGTAAGGATATGACTGGAGGTAAGATCCCTTTGGAGATGGCTGAAGTTGCGGAGGATGACGTGTTGGATGCAGAGGCTCATGGGGTGGTAAGGACAAAGGGGCCTTTATCATTGTTAAGATGGTGGGAAGATGGGGTGAGTGTGGATGTTCAGGAAATGCAGGAGATGCAGTTGAGAGCAGCATCAACGGTGCAGAAAGGGAAATCCTGTTCCTTGAAGAAAGAGGACATCTCGCTGATGTCCTGAAAAGGAAAGCTGCATCCTGGGGACAGATGTAGCCGAAACGATGGAACAGAGAAAGAGGAATAGCATTTTTAAAGGAGACAGCATAGGTTGAGGTATAGTCAAGAGGTGACAGAAGCTTGTGTAGGGGACACTTTGCATCTAGTGGTCATAATGCCATTAGTTTCAAAGTAAATATGGAAAAAGATAGTTCTGGTCCTTGGGTTGAGGTTTTTAAATTGGAGAAAGGCCAGTTTACGGCATCAGAAAGGATCTGGAAAGTGTGGATTGGGACAAGCTGTTTTCTGGGAAAGGTGTACTTGGTAAGTAGGAGGTCTTCAAAAGTGAAGTTTTGAGAGTGCAAAGCTCATATGTCCCTATCAGAATAAAAGGAAAAGATAACAGGTTTTCAATGGATATTGAAGCCCTGGTTAAGAAAAAAAAAGAGGTGCAGAGCAGGTATAGGCGGATAAAAAACAAACGAGGTACTTATGGAGCATAAAGAATGCAAGAGAACACTTAAGATAGAAATCGGGACAGCTAAAAGCAGGCATCAGTTTGCCCTAGCAGACAAGGTGAAGGAGAATCCTTACGGCTTCCACAGATATGTTAAGAGCAGAAGGTTGCAAACAACAAAATTGGTCCTCTGGAAGATCAGAATGGTAATCTATGTGTAGAGCCAAAAGAGAAGGGGGAGATGTTAAAAGGATTTTTTGCATCTGTATTTATTCGGGAGATGGATGCAGAGTCAATAGAAGTGAGAAAAAAACAGCAGCGGGGTCATAGACCCTGTACAGATTACGGAGCAGGAGGTGTTTGCTGTCTTGAGGTAAGTTAGGGTGGATAAATCCCCAGGGCCTGACAAGGTGTTCCCTCAGATGCTATGGGCGGCAAATACAGAAATTGCAGGGGCCCTTGCAGAGATATTTATACCATCCTTAGTAACAGGTGAGATACCAGTAGGATAGCTAATGTTGCTTCGCTGTTTAAGAAAAGCTCCAAAAAATAAACCAGGAAATTATATGCTGGTGAGCCTGACATCAGGTAATCTAAGGGACTAGATATAGGAGTACTTGGATAGACATAGACTGATTAGGGTTAGTCAGCATGGCTTTGTGCTTGGTAGGTCGTGTTTAACTAATCTTGTAGAGATTTTTGAGAAAGTTACCAGGAAAGTTAATGAAGGCATGGCTATGGATGTTGTCTACATGGACTTTTGGAAGGCATTTGACAAGGCTCACATGGAAGGATCAGTTGCTTGGTATGGAAGATGAGCTAGTACATTAGATTTGTGGGAGAAGCCAAACAGTGGTCATACGTGGTTGCATCTAAAACTGGAGGCCTGTGACTAGTGGAGTGCCGCAGGAATCAGAGTTGTTTGTTATCTATATCAACAATCTGGGTGACAATGTGGATAACTGGATCAGCAAATTTGCAGGTGACACCAAGGTTGGAGATGTAGTGGACAGTGAGGAAGCCAATCAGAGCTTGCAGCAGGATCTGGACCAGTTGGAAAAATGGGCTGAGAAATGTCAGATGGAATTTAATGCAGACAAGTGTGAGGTGTTGCACTTCAGTAGGACCAACCAGGGTAGGTCTTACACAGTGAGTGACAGGACACTGAGGAGTGTGGTAGAACAAAGGGATCTGGGAATCAGGTCCATAATTCATTGAAAGTGGCATCACAGGTAGATAGGGTCATAAAGAAAGCTTTTGGCACATTGGCCTTAATAAATCAAAGTATTGCATACAGGGGATGGGATGTGATGCTGAAGTTGTATAAGATGTTGTTGAGGCCTAATTTGGAGTATTGTGTGCAGTTCTGGTCACCTACCTACAGGAAAGGTGTAAATAAGGTTGAAAAGTATACGGGAAACTTACAAGGATGTTGCTGGGACTGGAGATCCTGAGTTATAAGGAAAGATTGAATAGGTTAGGACGTTATTCCTTGTAACGTAGAAGACTGAGAGGAGATTTGATAGAGGTATCAAAATTATGAGGGGTAGAGGTAGGGCAAGTGCAAGCAGGACTTATGCACTGAGGTTGGGTGGGACTACAACCAGAAATTCTAGTTTAAGGGGGATAGGTGAAAAGTTTAAGGGGAACATGGGGTGGCGGGGACTTCTTCACTCAGAGTGTCATGAGACTGTGGAATGAGCTGCCTGCACAAGTGGTGCATGCAAATTCAATTTCAAAGTTTAAGTGAAGTTTGGATAGGTACATAGAAGACAGGGGTATGGAGGGCTGTGGTCCACATGCAGGTTGATGGGACTAGGCAGTTTAAATGGTTTGGCACAGACTAGATGGGCTGAAGGGTATGTTTCTGTGCTGTACTTTCTATGACTCTATGATGAGCAAAAGACAGCACAAGTGAAGATGGAAAGAGTGCAGAAAATTTGAAGAGAAATACAGTGTATATATTATCTTCAACCTAAAACTTTCTAAACGGCTGTCTCCAGAAACAATTTAATATGTCTTATCCAATTCGTTGCAATCAATTAAGCAATTGTAATTAAACACCCAAAGCTAATTGCAAAAAAAATCAAGCTTAATGTTTACATTTTGGATATAAATTAGTAAGCATTAATCTTAACAGTGACCATGTACTGCGTTAAGTTGAACAGTAATGTTCTTAGTACCCAGAAGAAACTCTATTGTGTTTCAATTAAGATGTAAAATGGCATGAAAGACTCACACGTAAGTAATATTTAATAAATGTTTATAAACATCTAGCAGAAAATTCCAACAAGCTTTTGTCAAACTTGAAGTAGCATCATCATTGCTAATGTAGAAAATATCCCACTGGATTAATGTGTCTAAATCAACAAACAACCTACAACAAGTAGTACAGAAATTAGAAAGGTCAATTCCCAACAAAGCAGGACACTCGAAAAAAATAAATTCTCAGAGAAAACAGTATTTATTTAAAAGTCAGCAAAGAAGCTAATCAGAGAATTCTGTGTCAACAAACAAAGGCAGACACAACCCCTTTAATAAAGGAGCATCCATGCATATCAATACTTTGCAAGCAAGGGCTCAGTAAAGGGGCACCTCACACATAACTCCCAGGAAACACTCAGATGCCACTGAAAGAGACCAGAAAGATGATTTTTTTAAAAAAGTAATCAGGAGTCAGCTTTTGCCTACCTCAGAGTGCTGATTGTACTAACATGTTAAACATTTGTTTTTATATATTACTTTGTATCTTATAATTTGTGTATAATTTATAGTCAGTGTATTGAATGCATGTACAATGCTGCTACAAGCAAGTTTTTCACTGCCTGTGCCTCATCACACTGTGCACATGACAATATATTCGACTTGAGACTGCAAAGATCTCTGTAGTTTCAGCCCGACTACATTGACCTTTCCATGTTATTTCCTTTTGTCCAAATGGACAGCAAGTTAAGGTTAGCATCCTGCTTATCCTCTACTGCTAAACAGGCTATGCTGAGAGTTTAATGGCTAGGTGCCAGGAAGTTAACCTATCCATCACAACATATCATGTTTGTGAGATGCTTGTAGAAACACGGGCTACAGCATGGGATAAATGTGATGATTTATCCAGTGGACTAGATTTTACCAATCAAAAAGGACTTGGGAACATGGCCAACGTGCCTTACCTCAGGTGGAAACTGGAATTGCTAAAACAGAACCACTTCATTCAGCTCAGCCAAACCTGTGTTGGAGTAAATACTAGGCAGAAGCAGTAGTTTGAATGCCATGTACTCTCTCATATTCCTTTCCTTCCGACCATTAACGTGACCTGCTCCTAAGTGCTGACATAATGCCTATTTCAGTTTCCACTCTGTGCATTCCACAGTACAGTATTATAATTCTCTTATGCTCTCTGGTTAACCACTACTGAACGTGAAGGGCTGCTAGTGTTTAACGACCAAGATTTCTGCTCGTGCCAAAATTATCCCACCTCATACATGATCCATTGTGACAGGTTGTACCCATCAATAGGTTCTATAAAAATGCAAGTGTTGTTCAAAATATTAAACAAGAAACCCAGAGAACCTTTGCTGCCATCAAGTAGTTGTTTACTTAGATATTAATGTATTTGGCAAGAACAAATTAGAGTACAGGACTTTCATTTGGAAACAAATCAGATGGTGGCTAGATGTTGTATTACTAAAAAAAATCACGATGTGAATCCTGGCTACCTACATCCTAGAAGAGAGGCTGGCTAACATGAAAGTTGGAGATGGCCTTCAGTGTTTTCTCTTGGCCAACATTGCCACCTTTTTGTCATTCAGTCTCGCTCAACCACCACCCCATCACAGCCAGTCCTTTGCTCGATAAACCCCTCCCTCATCCTCTTTTTAATGCATACGTGATTTCCACTTTTGTCTGCTTCTGATGACATCATTGACAATCAATTTATTTTTGTCACATGTACCCAGGTACAGTAAAAAAACTTTTATACTGTATGCCATCCAAATCCAGGTACACTGAGATAGTACAAATGATAATGAAATGATAGAATGTAGAATTACAGAGAAAGATCAGTGCTGCTCGGCAAATCTGTGGACAATTCTGATTTGATGGAGATGGACGTGAAAGTACAGAGGAACATCTGGAAAAATTTCTGAAACGCTCGTTCGCTGCTGTCATTACTGCGCGGTCGGGAATCTTCCGGAGGGAAGACCTCAAAATCCCCGGCTTTGCCTGCTGTTGGTGACCGAGATGGAGGTCGAATCGTTTCGATAGAGATGGCGCTTAGTACTTAGTGTCGGAGAGCTGATCAGAGCTCGAAGTTTTCAGATGACTCAGAGTCAGACTGCGGTCAGGTATGGCAGGGAGAGTTTTTCTTCCTTCTCCCGTCTGCGTGAGATGTGGGACATTTGAGAGACTTTGAACTTTTACTGTGCTCATGTACTTCTTCATCAAGTTATGGTATTGTTGCACTGTTGTAACTATGTTATAATTATGTGGTTTTATTAGTTTTTTTCAGTCTTGGTCTGTCCTGTCTTTTGTGATATCACACCGGAGGAAATATTGTATCATTTCTTAATGCATGCATTGCTAAATGACAATAAAAGAGGAGACTGCATGTCTTCATAATCTATATCTATAAATAAGGTGCAATGGCCATGACAAGGTAGCATGAAAGATCAAGATTTCATCTTTAGTATGTAAGAAGTACCCTCATGAGCCTTGTAACTGAGAGGTAGAAATATTAAGGCAGACCAATTTTCCATAGATGACACCTGACCTGCTGAGTGCTTCCAGCATTCTTTGCTCTTATTTTAGGTCTCCAGCATCTCCAGCTTTTTGCTGTTGATCTCCAAATAGTCTGGATCGGTTACGAACAGTTGCCAAGGATTTGGACGGACCTGGAAACATTTAGCAGGACCCAGGATAAGTGGGGGAAAGTAACATCTGTCAGATACCAACACTTATGCTTTCAGTTCCCTATAATCCATAGTAAGAATTTCTGTGCATCCAGTCCTGGATGACAGACAAGAATTTTGATCATTTTAAGATAGGTCAAGGGAGGTGGTGGTGGGGGAAAGTTGGGTGTCAGCAGGACCCACTTGAAATCTGACCCAGTATGTTTGGATGTTGCTGGTGATGAGAACCGGGTGGAAACCAAAGATTGATCTCAAGGACCTCAGTGGTAATACTGCCGGGATGGGAAACGAGCCATTACTGGGATACCTTTGATGTTTAACAATAATTTTCAAGATTAAGACTGGTGTGAAAATATTGTCCCTTGCCGCTTTTAAGTCCTCATATTAATTACTGAACACACAGTAGATCCCAGCACTACGCTCCCAAAACCAACAGACACTTTTAGTAGGCCTGACTAATAGAAAAGATTTTAATGGGATCTGGAGGGAAATATATTGTTTACAGGCTTTACAAAAGTGTCCCGGGCTACTTCAGCTCCCTTCCACCCCTTCTCCTCTGACTTCTTTCTTAGAAGTTTGCGAAGATTTGGTAAGTCATCTAAAAACCTTGACAAACTTTTATAGATTAGTGTTGGAGAGTACATTAACTGGTTGCACACAACCTGGTATGGAAACACCAATGTCCTCGAACAGAAAAGCCTCCAAAAAGTAGTGGATACAGGCTAGTCCATGATGGGTAAAGCCCCTCCCCACCACTGAGCATGTCGATAGGAATGATGTCTCAGGAAGTAGCATCCATCGTCAGGGACCACCACCAATTAGGTCAGGCTTTCTTTTCATACTGCCATCAGGAAGGAGGTACAGGAGCCTCAGGACCCACAGTACCAGGTTCTGGAACAGTTATTACCCCTCACCATCAGCCTCTTGAACCAGAGGGGATAACTTCACTCACCCGCACTGAACTGTTCCCACAAAAAATCGACTCACTTTCAAGGACTCTTGATCTCGTGCTCAATATTTATTGTCTATTTATCCATTATTATTATTTTTCTCTTTTGTATTTGCATAGTTTGTTGTCTTTTGCACATTGGTGTTTGTCCATCTTGATGGGTGCAGTATTTCATTGATTCTATTGTATTTCTGTGTATCAGCTGTGAATGCCCGCAAAAAAAATGAAGCTCAGGGTTGCATATGGTGACATATATGCACTTTTGTAGCGACCCACTTTCTACACAAGCGAATCGGCTCACAAAATAGCCCGCGCGCGGGGAGAAACTTTTGTAATGCACCTCTGACGTCATTTCCGCCCGGAGAGGGCTGGAAGGGAACTGCTTAAAAGCTGTGCCGCGAAGTTTGAATAAACTAGTCTCGAGTGCGACTTACCGACTGCGTGTCGTTATTGCTAGCTCTCTGTGTGGCACATCGCTACATTGGTGACCCCGACGGTCCAAACAGGATTTGGACCAAAGATGATTGACTCTTCTTCATCTGTTCACGCAGTTCCGCTAAAACTGCCAACTTTCTGGACGCTGCAACCACGCGTGTGGTTTGACCAAGCAGAAGCCCAGTTCCAGATTTGGCAGATATCTTCTGATTCCACACGTTACTATTACGTGGTGAGCTCCCTTGACCAGGAGACAGCCGCACGGGTTGGGAATTTCATACAGTCCCCCCCTGAAGAAGGCAAATATGCAGCATTCAAAGCGCTGCTTATAGGGACCTTTGGCCTCTCATGGCATGAACGAGGTGCCTACTTGCTGCACCTGGACTGTTTGGAAGACAGGCCGCCGTCAGCATTAATGAACAAGATGCTGGCCCTGGCTGAAGAACACAAGCCCTGCCTCATGTTTGAGCAGGCATTCCTAGAACAACTGCCCAAGGACATACATCTGCTGCTGGCTGACGCAGATTTCAGTGACCCCCAGAAGGTGGCGGCCCGGGCAGATGTGCTGTGGAAAGCCAAGAGGGAGAGCGGGGCGTCCGTCAGACAGATTACCAAGCCACGCGCCCAACAGCAGGCCAGACCAGGCCCGGCAACGGAGCGCACACAACCCAGAGGCAGGAGTGAGGAGGCCAATGAACAGTGGTGTTTCTACCACCAGCGGTAGGGCACAGAAGCCCGCCGTTGTTGCCCACCCTGCAAGTTCCCGGGAAAATGCCAGGGCCAGCTGCCACTAATGGCTATGGCGGCTGGCCACCAGGACAACCTCCTGTACGTCTAGGACAAACAGTCAGGACGCTGCTTCTTGGTCGACACCAAAGCAGAGATCAGCGTCTTACCCCCGACGGGGTATGACACCCGCAACAGGGAGCCGGGACCCACCCTGAGGGCCGCAAACGGCAGCACGACTCAGACGTACGGCACCCGCACAGTGCAGCTACAGTTTGGCGCCAGCCGGTTCACGTGGGACTTCACACTGGCCGCCGTGGCCCAACCACTCCTGGGGGCGGACTTCTTGCGAGCTCACAGCCTGCTGGTCGACTTGCAAGGGAAAAGACTGGTCCATGCCAGGACTTTCCAGATGTTCTCCCTGGGTGAAGCCAAGTTGCCGGCTCCACACCTGGACTCCAGCAGGCTGTCTGACAACAAATTCACCAGAATCCTGGCGGACTTTCCATCGGTTCTGGCACTGCAGTTCACGGCAGCCATGCCCAGACACGGAGTACAGCACCTCATTCTGACCCAGAGACCACCCCACCATGCCTGTGCTCGAAGGCTCCCCCTGGACAAGCTCTGCCTGGCGAAGGCAGAGTTCAAGAGGATGGAGGAATTGGGGATCGTGTAGCGGTCCGACAGCCCATGGCCCCCCCCCCCGCACATGGTGCCCAAAGCAGCCGGGGGCTGGAGACCATGCGGCGACTATCGCAGACTGAACGAGGCTACAACTCCAGACCACTACCCATGCCGCACATACAGGACTTGCAGAAAACCTATATGGGGCACGCATCTTTTCCAAAGTAGACCTCGTCTGGGGGTACCATCAAATCCCGGTACACCCTGAAGACATCCGCAAAACAGCACGCATCACCCCGTTCGGCCTGTTCGAATTCCTCCGAATGCCGTTCGGCCTGAAGAATGCTGCACAGATGTCCCAGAGACTAATGGATGCAGTGGGATGCAACCTGGAATTTGTGTTCATCTATTTGGACAACATCCTCATAGCCAGCAGTAGTCGTCAGGAGCATCTATCCCACCTCCGCCAGCTCTACTCCTGCCTGAGTGATTTTGGCCTCACGATCAACCCGGCCAAATGCCAGTTTAGACTCAACACCATCGACTTCCTGGGCCACAGGACTACCAAAGACAGGGCAACACCTCTGCCCGCCAAGGTAGACGCGATCCGCCACTTCGCCCGACCCAACACAGTCAAAGGCCTGCAGGAGTTCATTGGTATGGTGAACTTCTACCACCGCTTCCTCCCCTCAGCAGCCCATATCATGCACCCTTTGTACACCCTGATGTTGGGTAAAGGCAAGGACATTACTTGGGATGAAGAGGCCGCGGCCGCTTTCGTTAAAGCCAAGGAAGCCTTGGCAGACGCCGCGATGCTGGTGCACCCCAGAACGGACGTTCCAACCGCCCTCACAGTGGACGCATCCAACACAGCAGTCGATGGAGTGTTGGCACAACTCATCAAGGGGTGCTGGCAACCCCTGGCGTTCTTCAGCAGGCACCTACGGCCACCCGAACTCAAGTACAGTGCCTTCAATTGGGAGCTGTTGGCACTATATCTGGCAATCCGGCATTTCAGGTACTTCTTAGAAGGCAGGCCATTCACCGCGTTCACGGACCACAAACCGTTGACCTTCGCATTCACTGGTCGGCCTGCCAGCAGCGACGTCTGTCCTACATCTCCCAGTACACGACGGACATCCAGCATGTCTCTGGAAAGGACAACGTCATGGCAGACGCACTTTCCAGACCTACCATACAGGCCCTGTCCCAGGACTATGCAGCACTGGCGGAGGCGCAGCAGGCAGACGACGAGATGCCCAGCTACAGGACCGCAGTCTCGGGTTTGCAGCTGCAAGATTTCCTCGTAGGCCCAAGTGAGAGGACCCTCCTGTGTGACATGGTTACCGGCCAACCTCGCCCCATTGTCTCGGCAGCCTGGCGGCAGCGAGTTTTCAACTCCATACACGGCTTGGCGCACCCATCTATCAGGACAACCATCCGGATGGTCTCCAGCAAGTTCATGTGGCACAGACTTCACCAACACGTCAGCGAATGGGCCAAAACATGCACTCAGTGCCAAACAGCCAAGGTGCAGTGGTGCACCAAAGCCCCGCCGCAGCAGTTCGAACCCACCCGCCGGAGGTTCAACCACATTCATGTGGATATCGTGGGGCCCCTGCCAGTGTCGCGAGGAGCGCGGTACCTCCTAACTATGATAGACCGGTTCACGAGATGGCCAGAGGCAGTCCCGCTCAACGACACCACCGCCGATTCCTGCACCCGAGCGCTGATTGCAAACTGGGTAGCACGCTTCGGGATACTGGCCCACATTACCTCTGACAGGGGCGCCCAGTTCACCTCCAGCCTGTGGTCAGCCGTGGCCAGCCTGTTGGGAACACAGCTACACCACACAACTGCCTACCACCCACAGTCAAACGGACTAGTGGAATGCTTCCACCGTCACTTAAAGTCGGCTCTCATGGCCCGCCTGAAAGGGCCTAACTGGGTGGACGAGCTTCCCTGGGTCCTGCTTTGAATCCGCACAGCACCCAAAGAGGATCTGCACACCCCGTCGGCCGAGCTGGTGTATGGCACACCCCTGGTCATCTCAGGAGAGTTCATACTGGCCTCAAGGGGGCAAGAGGAGAACCCGCAGCAGTCATGGACAGACTACGCGAAAGGCTCGGCAACCTGGCCCCCGTACCGACTTCACAGCACGGACAGATCCCGACTGTGTACCCAAAGACCTGTAGAACTGTAAGTTTGTATTCGTACGAAGGGGTGCACACTGGGCACCACTACAGCGGCTGTACGAGGGACCATTCAAGGTGATCAGTAACAATGGGTCCACATACATTCTGGACATTGGGGGGGAAAGAGGAGGTTTTCACGGTGGACCGACTCAAACCAGTCCATGTGGACTTGGCGCAGTCGGTCGAGGTTCAGGCACCGCGGCGCAGAGGCAGACCACCCAAACGGTGACTGATCCAGACTGTGGACATTGGGGGTGTATCGCTGGTTCTGGGGGGGGGGGGGTTATGTGGCGACCCACTTTCTACACAAGCGAACCGGCTCACAAAATAGCCCGCACACGGGGAGAGACTTCTTGTAATGCACCTCTGACGTCATTTCCACCTGGAGAGGGCTGCAGGGGAACTGCTTAAAAGCTGTGCCACGAAGTTTGAATAAACTAGTCTCGAGTGCGACTTACTGACTGCGTGTTGTTATTGCTAGCTCTGTGTGTGGCACATCGCTACACTTTGTTTAAAAATTTACTTCGAACTTTGTGGTGTGACCTGGCAGTCAGCTGTGTAACAGCTAGTTTATTTCTACTTGCGACTGGACAACATCAGCCACTGCCTGCTGAAAAGTTGTTTCACTCTGTGCTGGAAACTTTCTGGGCACTTGGTTGCCACAGGACATGGACACATTGGGATTGGGCATCTATGCTCAACTTGAAAGGTTTAGAACATGGAACACAGAACATTACAGCACAGTGCAGTCTCTTCCGCCCATGATACTGTGCAGGCCTTTTAACCTACTCTAAGATCAATCTAACCCTTTCCTCTTACATAGCCCTCCATTTTTCTACCATCCATGTGTCTTTCTAAGAGTTTCTTTAAATGTTCCTAATGTATCTGCCATGACTACCACCCTTGGTAGGGGGTTTCACCAATCCATCATTCTCTGACATCCCCCCAGTACTTTTCTCCAATCACTTTAAAATTATGATCTCTCACTTTAATCATTTCCACCCTGGGAGAAAGTCTCTAGCTGTCTACTCGATCTATGCCTCTTATCATCTTAAACACCTCTATCAAGTCACTTCTCATCCTCCTTTGCTCCCTAGCTCGCTCAATCTATCTTCGTAAAACATGTTCCTAATCCAGGCTGCATCCTGGCATTCCTCTAAATCATCTCTAAAGCTTCCACATCCTTCCTACAATGAGGCAACCAGAACTGAACATCATATTCCAAATGCGGTCTAACCAGGGTTTTATAAAACTGCAACATTACCTCACAGTTCTTGAATTGGTTTCCACAACTAAAGAAGGCTAATCCACCATACCAGCTCCAAAAATAACCCCTGGGTTTCTAGGTTAACTTGAGCTTTTCACCCTCAAATCAATGCTTGATAACTCTTGGGGATCTCTGAGGTAAGGATAAGCTTGTTTACAGGTGAAATGCCCAGCATGGAAAATAGGCTCCTTTACCCTCCAATCTCACACAACAATGATGTGCTTTTGGTCAGCCCTAAAATTTGCTCCTGCCCATTAAAATGTATACAACATAACATTAACATGTGTAGGGGAGGCCAGAGAAATTCTTTTTTTAAGTAAAAAAACTGATTATTGGAACTCATCTGAAAAACTGAAGACTAAAATATAAAATTGTCTTTAAATTAAATATATACATTTTCATTTCCTTAGTATTAAGCATTAATCTTAAAGAACTCACAGGGAACTGCAACGGAATTGATTTCAAAATAATATTACTGAGGGGCAGCTGGCAAAAAATTTAAGTTGAGATTTTGCTTCCTTTTGGAGAGATGTGAATGCTGATATCACTGGCCTAGCTTGTCACCTCATGCTTCTGAGGTGATGAATGCTATGATGGGAATCTATAAATTTAAATGCACCTTCTTCACAAGTGTTAATGACATTTCATCAAAATGTGATTAACAATCCACACTCCTCCAAGTCCTTTCACATTTATCATGAAGAAACCATCCTTTGCTTGGTTACAAATCACCCTTTGGGAATTTCATGATTGTGTGCTGGGTACACAGGTCACAGACGCCTTCAACGATTTTATTAAATGAAACTGTACAGCAATCAATGTTACTGTTATAATCCCTCTGCTGTCTCACTGGCCATTTGGACAATCTCTGCAGCAATCTAAAATGGCCCAGTATATTTTCCAACAGAGAGAATCCTTCATTCAGAAGGCACTACTTACTCCAGTGAAGTCAGAAATCATTAAGATTTATTTGAAGTTTTGCTTTGCTTTGCACTGAACTAATTTAAATCTCTCTTTCCTAAATTATTGAAGGAATTTATAACAGGCTGGTTATAATTAGTTAAGGGCTGGTCTTGGTGACTCCGGTGGCAATCCTATGTAACCTAACCAAAATTGTCTCAAATAGAGATGCATGGTACTGCTCCATATTCCATCACATGATGGTGCTCAATTAACTGACCTTTGTCAGGGCGACTGCGGAACTGAATCAATTGACTAGACCAAAGGGAGTGAGGAAACAGTCAAGCATTTCCAGGCATAGCTCCAATCTTAAAATTTCTTCTTGAAAACCCAAGTTTTGATGCCAGGTTCACTCTGCATTAGTGTACAGGCTACTAAGATCTATCAGTGGCCCTCTCCTATTTTTCATCCCTGTGCTATGTCATCCAAGAGCTAATCGTATAGGTACTGGTATCAGTTCCTACCATTTCTCTTAAAATCTCAGCTATTTCTGATTCGTCATAGTACTTGCCTGACAAAAATGCATGAACTAAATCTTCCATAACTAAACATTGTGGAAAGTTGATCCACTGTTTTGATTCAAACACACCCATAGCCTGCTTGTCAGTACCTGCATAACTCACCTAATCTCTCCAGATCTCTGCACTCCGACAAATCTGGCCCCTTGCATATTATCAGATTTATTCTCTTCAAGTCGGGCAACCGTATATTCAGCCAGCTTGCTTTTTGTTCTGAAATCCCCACCCGCTCTCCCTCTCTACACCTTTAGGTTGCTCTCTGGCCCAGTGTCAAAATGGTAAATTGATGATGCTATTGTAAAGGGTCTTAGGATAAAGCAGCAGCTTAGAAGTTGCTGTCAACAACTGGACCCTCTATCAACGTTTGTAAAATACAGCAGGACAGTGAGCACACATGGAACTAACTAAATACCGAAGTGGAGAAAAATAATTCCAGACTTAACGTACAACAGCCAGCCTTGAACAGTGAAATATTCAACAGAAAATCCAAAAAGTTTGCATCACTCTACCAGTAACATTGTTGACAAATCAGTGGATAACTTCCACATAAATTAATGACATGATTAATATTTCTGTAAAACACGTGTGTCTACAATTATAAAGAATTGTTCATGAAATATTTTGGCCTATCCTCAGAATTTGCAAGGTATGATATAAATATCAATTCCTTTGATATCCTAATTTAAGACACGCAAACTCGGCTTTGCTTCAAATTCAATGCTCATGTGTCTCATAATTATTTTAGACTGGATCACGTTCCCATTAATATGAGATGTTCATGTCCCTTTGTATCTGCATTGATTTACATGAGTAAGAACACCCTTGAGACTGTACAAGGTAAAAAGATATGGATGATCAAATACTATTACTGTACAGGCATGCTTACTAAAGTATTCTTTCTTACAAGAAAAAAAAAAGAAATGGACCAGAAATAGTTGGTTGAAAATACAACAATACAGAAAACAATGTTTGTTAATAGAGAAGCACAGTTAACATTTTAAGTCGATAAGGTCTCAGTACGAACGTGTCTGATCACCTGAGTATTTTCAACATTCTATTTATTTATTTAGAGTTATGGTGTGGAACAGGCGAGCTGCAAGACCCTGCAACCCACTTATTTAAACCTAGCCTAATCACAGGACAATTTACAATGGCCAATTCTGGTTTTCTTCTGGTTTTCCAACATTTGTATTCTTAAGTTCTTTGTTTGTCTTTTTTTGAAACTACATTATAGCAGCTTCACTCATCTAGCAAATTTTTTTGGGAGACCACCATTGATAAGAGAATAGAAATATTTCATGACAAAACAAAGCCATTCAGCCCATCAGGTTTATGCCAGCTCCTTTCTCAGAGCCTTTGCAAATTATCCTCTGTCAAGTGTCCACCTGATTCCCCTTCGAAGGCACTACCAAAATAGACAGTCAATTAAATATTTTCTGTGTAAATAAGCCTTTTCCTCACATACCCTCTGTAAAAGATCTTAACACCTGTGTTCCCTGCTCCTCAAACCATTTGCCAATAAAAAGTTTTCTGCTACATAGACTATTATGACTATTAAATTTCACCCTAATCAAAGAGAACAACTTCACCCTTGCCAGTCTAACCCAATACCTGGCCTTCATGTTCAACAATTAGCTATGAAAACTTTCCTAGGATAAACTGTCAAAACGCCATGAAACCACAACACAGGAGATGGAAGTGTGGTTCTACTTTGGGGTTTAAATAACACCTTCTTCTCTCTTGCATTCATTTTAATGACGAGAGCAGATCCTGGTGTTATCCCGAGGTCTGGTCCTGCACATAAGGTAGTCTGTGCAATTAAGGTCACTCACTGCCCAAGTACTATCTGTGAAGAATCAAATTAATGCACCTTGAGTTATGATCATGGACAGTTTCTGGAGATGGTCTGCAACTTCTCAGGGGTCTCTGTCCACTGGGATGAAGCCAAGGTCTCAGCTCAAAAATAAGTTTCAGAAAAGTACTCTCCCACTCATTCTACAAGCGCCTAGATGTTGGAACACTGTGGTTTGTAACTTCGTCTTATGGAATTGAGCAGTAAATGCATACATTTCAAAAGAATTACTTTATTAGGAAACACTTGAAGACTTGGTTTATTAACAGCTGAAATTATGCATTTATCACAGTGAAATTATGAATGCAACTGCTGGACTGAGCTTCATACCCACACTTCTAGCTGTGCTGCATGTGTTAACTGCTCATCTAACAAGCTCTCACTTGTCACTCGCACAAATCTTTGCTGGTGTCATGGTGACCCTTAGACTGTGGCTGAATTGTTCCTAACAATGGTTGAAGTCTTTACTAAACATTTGTTTCAGCCTGTGTGCTTGCAGCACATCCAGATCATTCTAACAAGGATAATTACTTGTATTTAGACACCACCTTAAAATGGAGCAAAGCATCCCAATGCATTATCACACAATAATCGACAGCAAGGTGCAATATGAGGTATTACCATATGGGGAGGTATGTGATCAAAGGAGGGTTTTGAGGAGATAATACAGGAGGGGAAAGGTAAAGAAGCAAGGAGGTTTCGAATTTGAATTCAGATCACATATTTTGAGACTTCACTATTTGGTACCAAGTGCCCGTCCTGTCTTATCTGTCATCTGTTGAACAATGATCACCATGCTTAGTTCCAAACAGCTGTAGGTCTGCAGATTTCTCGGCTAATTTGTTTTGCTCTGACTTCCTAGTTTTTTCTCTCTCTCTGCTTGCTAATAACTTTTCTAATCAAAGTGGCCAACTTGAGCAGGATGTGGGCTTGGCTTAAAGCCAGGGAAAGGAGGGGCTGGGACAAGGCAGAACAGCCAGTTCCGACTGCTTCTTTAAACCCATGTCGCGCTTGTCAACTGACAACTGCTCTTCTGTGCTTGTTTGAACTGTCCCTCCCAATTAGTGGTAATAAGTAAGTCTGTAAGGATGAGCAAACACAGTGTATTCATCCTTCCAATCCACTAAATTCCCAAGAGCACAACCCTGCTAATAGACGGAGGAAGCCAACTGCATCTTGTGCTCTGCCAACAAGTGCAAGCAAGGAGGCAAATTAATGACAAGTCATTTGAAGAGTTTGGTAGAAATTATGTTATGTTGTCTATCCACTGTAGAATTGATTAGTTTCTGTGTGATGAAAGTGGGTGAATCAATAAGCTAAAGCAAAGAGCAGACAAAGCATGCTCCAATCCAATTTACTCACTGCAATGGT
Source organism: Mobula birostris (assembly GCF_030028105.1). Classification (NCBI taxonomy): domain Eukaryota; kingdom Metazoa; phylum Chordata; class Chondrichthyes; order Myliobatiformes; family Myliobatidae; genus Mobula; species Mobula birostris. The sequence continues at coordinate 85,852,170 of NC_092377.1, forward strand.
TTGTTTTTTTTTACAAACCTGACATATAAACTGCAGGGTACAAATTGCTGCTCTAGGACTGGGCCTGTTTAGAGCGACTACTTATGGCAAGCTCAGGGAAACCTGTACGATCATCCATCTCTCTGGTGAATTCAAGCCCAACAGATTCGCCAATGACTATTTCGGCAGTGGTGAAGACTTCCAGGTCACCTAACACGTGCCCGCCGATCATCCTGCCATCCTTGTCCGCCAGAGCTATGTGCAAGTGGGGTACTTCATTCAGGGTTCCAACCAACGAGACGATTTCGAACTTTTCATTCAAATGCACGATCTGACAATGAGAAATGCAGCACAGTCAAGTTAAAAGGTGTTAACATTACAACTTCCATGTATCTGCACCCTATCTTCAAAGGTACTTCAAAGCATGCACGGACAGAAACCTACACATGAACGTCCTGTTGCAAGACCCAAATCAAAACAAAAAGAAGTTTGGATTAATATTCTGTTCCCAACAAGGATTCCTCCCCTCTGTGAGGAATCCACGCATTTCTGGGCAATAAAACACAGAACGGGGGTATAGCAAGTGGTGAATTAATAGCATGATGAATGACCTACTGATGGAGAATGCACATCTCTAGTTCAGACACTGGGTTGTGTACAGCTCACTAACCTTTGCCAAATTCTTATCCTTTGGAAGTGCACATTGTTAGATGGACACAAGAAGACTGCTATCTTTGTGTGATGCATTCCATAGCGGACAAGGTTGGCAACATTCCAGTCTACATTTCAAAATAGTTCATTAACTTCAATTTCTAAAAGAAGTCAGAAGTTTCTTAAGTTTCATTGGCCATTGAGCCATTGATAATTTGGAAATGATTGTAACAGGGCCTAATTTATACCCCTTACAAGTCCTGGTTCTGAGTTTGTTAATGTTTGTAACACAGGAGAATGCTTGCAAACCATTGTCTCAAGTCTTTTTTTCCAGATCAAGAATTGTACTTTCAAAACTAATTTAACGCATGGTTTATTCCCCAATTTCATGGTCAAGACACACCGAAGTTGCAACTTGATATCTGCTTGACAGAAATGATGTTAAAATATCAGTACACCGCATGCATGCTCTATGGCTGGATGTCGTGCACATGCATAGAACAAAAAGGCCACTGATAAACGACAGAATCTGTATTTACCTATATTGTGTCATTCATGTTCTAAACCTATCCCAAATGGAACAAAGCAACTGAATAAAAGTTTGAAGCCAAGACAATGTCGCGATGCCGGCAATGCAGCAGCCAAATTATGCACAGAAAATTGCCAGAAATATTCAACCTTAATCATCTGATGCTCGGATCCTGAAACATTAATGCTGTTTCTCTCTATCTAGTTACTGCTTGACCAGCTGATCATTTCCAGCATTTGTCAAGTTATAAAACCCATTAATCTGTACAGTTTTTCTGTGGTCTCAGTTGAGGAATAATGATTGGCGAGATCACTCCCCACTCTTTTACAGTCAGTATCATGGCCTCTGAACATCCACCTTGGGTTTCAATTCTACACCTCAGCAGAAAGGCAGCACCTAACAACACAGAGATGAATTACAAAGGTGCAGAAATGTACAATAGTACACTCGCTCAAGTTAAGTGCTATCACTGGGTCTTTTTGGGGAAAGCTTATTTGCACAATTGTGCAGGAAAGGGATGGTATGAAAGGTGCTTAAAACTCACACCAAGCAATTCTCTTTACCTCAGCCAGGCATAAGCCATGACAGCATTGGTTAAGCTCAGGAAATCAGCATGTGACCACACCACACCATGATTTGACTCTGGGCTGACCCATCACCTGTCACACACAAGCCATGTAGTGCTGCCAAAAGTGGAGGAGTTTGGTAGGAGATGAGTTTGTGGTAATTTTTCCTAACATTGCAACCTGGTTGATCTTTGACACAAGGGACAGAGAGAAACCTGGAGTTCCTTCAATGTGTGATCACCCTTCGTATAGCTGGGAAAAGGGTCCTTCATAACAGTAGACGAGGAGCAAGCCAATGATGTGCAGTGGTAAGAAATGTGTCTTAAACCAAGGACTGGTGAGAGAAAATGAAATATTCTGCACTCTTCAGATATACTTCGCTAAATGTTGACATAAGAGAATGTAGATTCTGGAATCTACAGCAGCAACAATTTGCTGGAACAATTCACTGGGTCCAGCAGCAACTGAGCAGGGAAATGGATAGTCAATGGACAGTCAATGCTTCGGGTCCCAGATTGGAATTGGAATCCAAGCTTGTCAGAAACAACTAATGGAGCCCATATGAAGCATCTCACCCAAAACATCATCTGTTGCTCTACCCTGAGTTATTCGCAGTCTATTCTTCCCACTCTTACCCTGAGCAAACATTGTAAGTAAGTCAAGTACTTCACATTGAGCAGAAGAGAGCAGAGAGGATAAGCACCATATTGGATTGCTGTCTTGCACCTATTACTTTGGAGGTGGCTTGGAGGGCCACTGGCTTACCCAAACTCAAGCCACTGTCAGTCAGTGGCTAGCTGTGGGAGGGGTCCTGGCAGCCAGAAAAAAACATTGAGCTAATTGGATAAAAAATACTGTACACTAATGACAAAGTGGGGTCAAGTGAAATCCAATCTCAGATTCTTTTCCAGTCCTGATGAAGGGTCTCGGCCCGAAACATCAACTGCTTACTCTTTTCCATAGATGCTGCCTGGCCTGCTGAGTTCCTCCAGCCATTTGTGTGTCTTACCTCAGACTTAGAGAACTGCTTACACCATTTAAAGCTCACTTGTACCACTTTTGACACAATATGAAGCACTCAATTTTATTACAGGTCTTATGAACCAGTGCTAGGTGGCCATTAGTTTTAAGATATTGGGGTGTATTTAGTTACATAAATTCACTGTGTTCGCATAACATAAATGAAACCCATTCTCAGGTTTTCGCTCTGCAGTTCAATAATGCATCAGGATCATCTAAATCTGTCTGACTGACTCGCATCTATACTGTGCTGCTGGAAGTGTCTACTTGACTTTTGCCTTTTAAGTCATACTGTTTACTTTCCTCAGTTTTCTCCTTAGCATTATATATTGTGGGATAATCTTTCATTGGACCCAAGGAGCCATTTAGGTGGTCAAGTAGTTTGAATTGGAACCTCATCTAATCTTTGGATCTTGTCTATATAAGCATGGGCAAGTGAGCTACAATTGGGATTGGGATTGGGATTGGGAGTGGGATTGGGATTGAGAGAGGAGAACATGGCTGGTCTTCCTGTCGCAATGGATGTAATGCTGAGTGCCGTACTAAACTGGAGTGACAAAATCATCAGAGGTTTTACGTCCAGAACGTGGTCCACTTTAGCTCTATTGTACATTTACCCAGTGAAGACACTTGCTTCACGATAAAGGAGAAAAACTGTGTTCTACTTCTCCTCGTTCCCTTGCCACACAACAGCTCCATAAACAAAGAGAACTGATTTAATTGAAGAAAAGAGAAGTTGTTCTTACTTTCATTTGCAGCTGAAAACTGGACTAACATCAAAATGTGTAGATCCAAACAAACACAGCCTTTGCAAAGAAACTCAGGCTTAAATTAAACCCAGGTCAGCCACTGTGGTAACACACCATTTATAAAATCTCACAATTGTGCTTCAGCTGGATGCTCAACTCATGAACTTTTCGTCAGGCAAAAGTGAATAATGATTTCTTTACTAAAAAAGGTTTTCCATGGATCCCTTTATCAGCTTGTCTGTGCTTTAAAAAAGGCAAACACCTTAATGGACTATTCTCATTCCCTTTTGCCAATAAACTTTGTTCTGCATTTTTGTTTTTAAATTTTCCAATTGTCTAAGCTTAAAATTACATAATACACATTTCAGGGAGAAACAAAAGCCACTTTGGAGGGAAGATCTTCACAGGGCTGTGTTCCCTATTAAAGAGCTGTCTTTCTATAATTGTATATAGTTCAATGGAAAAGTTAACATAATAAAAGGTCAAAATAAAAAGGAAACCACCCAATAGAATTGATCTCCTCATCAATTTACATCAGTGAGAAGCCACTGTGTATTTTAGTCCAAATTTGCATTTATTTTATTACCATTCTGCTACTCTAAACTGAACTTTTTGTTAATGTTCAGCATAGCTGAACAGCATAAATTTGTTTACTAAATGATGTTGCTATGTTGGAGATTACTGTGCCTGTACACTGCTGGAAGGATTAAAATCGAACACATTTTGTTCTTTAAAGGTGTTGCTCAAGATTAGACACACAGTAAAGAGAAACTATCTCAAACATTCAGTTTATCTCCAGCCAGCTTTTTGCACCCCAGGCACAGCGATTGCTGCCAGTACTACTACCATCAGACATGCCAGTACCTCATTAGTATTCAAAGCAGTGGCATTTGCCAGTCTGAGCGTTGCCTTGGTTACACTGCCCACACAAGTGATGATAAATGGAGCTTTCAGCTTCTTATCCTTCACAAACATTATCAAAGAGGTCAGAATTTCTTCGCCAGGGCTCAAACGCAATGCATAGACTGAAAGGGGGCTTGATCCAGCCTACAAGAGTAAAACAATTGGCACATGAGCTGGAGGTTTTAACAAAGATGTCACAATTTTCTATTACAAAATAGCAACCCAGTCAGTCTAACACTCTGATGTGTCACAGCATCTGATGGAAACACAGGTTGTTTATAACTCCTTGACTAATTGCAAGTGTGTGTAAGACAGCCTTCCTTTTAAGCACATGCTCATTGTTTGAACACACTTTCCTGTGGTTCCAAAGAGAGGATTATTCTAATTCAAACAGATTAAGGCAGCAGTCGCACTGCAGCCCACCATTCCCTCACCAGACTCTGCAGAATGCAATGTGCAGCTGTTTCAGCAGAGTACCACGAGCAGCTGGGCATCCTCGCACCCAGTTTGGAAGCTTGAAAAGAACCTTCCGGCAGTTGGCAATCTTTCATAACGTCAGCATGGCAGCACCATATTCTCAAAACCAGAGGGAGTTAAGACGGGGTTTGAAAGTTCCCACCTTTCTCAAAGGAGGTTCTGTATTTGAATCTAAGTGCCGCAACTGAGCTCCCGATTCCACTCACACCACCAAGAGAGTGAGCAGGAACGAGGAACATTGCTCCGAACAATTCCCTGCATATCGAAAAGCCCGTTAAATGCCTGCTTCCACCACTCCTCTCGTGGTCCTTTCCAGGTACCTACCATTCTCTGTATAAAAAACATGACCGCATATCGTCTTTAAACTTACCCCTCCTCACTTTAAATGCATGTCCTCTAGTTCTCGATATTTCTAATGCTGGGAAAAGAAGATTTTGACTGTCTACCCTATCTATGCCCCTCATAATCATGTTCAAAAGTATTTGCATAAACAGACTTGATCCAAAGATTTATGATTTCTCATGTCTTGCTCTGCCCTTCTCATCTGAGATGTTGGGACATCTCAATTTATTTAATAGAAGTAAACCAATCTTTTGCAGAACTAAAACTGAGGAGAAATGAGTGTAACTAGTTACAAACTATTCTTTAAGCAGACTCTCAGAATGGTGGAGCATTTGTTTCTGCTCCAGTTCCGTGGTTTCTGAAATAGCAAAGAAGGCCAATGTACAACACACAAATTCTGCCATAGTCTCTGCCATGTGTTTGTGCTGGACCCCGATGTAGTTCATCAGCTGAGGGAGAATTTGTTGATGTCAGTTAGGAGCAGGTTTCCTTACTGGTGTTTTGACATTATATTTTGAGTTATCACGAACTGCAGGCTGAAGTTGAGGACTCTAAAGTCAAAACTATGACACTGTGCTACTGCCTGTGTTGTGCCCATCCTACTGAAAGGACAACACTGAACTAGGGATGATAAAGAAATATGGCACATGAACTATGGTTCTGCATGTGTTAACATGTTGATTTGAGGCTTGAATAACCTGGCCCAGTTGGGAGAGCTTAACTTGTGCTTCCAGTGTCGACAGCCCAGGTGTTTCACAATCACCACCACTGTTATTAGGTTTTTATACCATATTTATTGAATAAACTGAATTTACATTCCCAGCTGCCAAGGGATTTGAATCTGTGACACTAGATCATTAGCCTGGTCCTCCGTCCCTCTAACAAATGTTACTTTGTATTTACTATTCCAGAATAAATTTTCTTCCTCAGACCTCTACCATGACCTTTCTTGCTGAATACACGAACCAATCTGTTCTGAGTGGCTTTACATAAACTACAGGTACCTTAATTGTCTGAGATGGTATAAAGGCAGCCTTCCATTTACACAATTGAATCACCTGAACAGATACTGATGCTGGCACCTATTAAACATGACCTTGGCCGTCTTCGTCCCGATCTTCCCCCATCCGCGCAGGATTGCTTTACAAGTCAGGAGAGCTGCACAGTCAAGCAATAATTTAATACTTTTCTCTCAAATCATTATGTCTATCAGCCAATTTCCCAGACTTCACTGTCAATATATACCATTCCAATGAAAGGACAGACCCGGTCAAAGTTCAAAATTCAAAGTTCAAAGTACATTTTGTTATCAAAGCATGCATACTTTACACAACCTTGAGTTTTGTCTCCTTACAGGCAGCCATCTATCCATACAGACAGGTGTTTATGCAGTCAGAAGATGATGGCACTGACAGTCGAAAATCATTATTGTTCTCCATCTTGATCTTCACATAAAATAATTATGCAACATGCTCAATTTATAAGTGAGTTTTGATAACGCTCAGCACCTATACTCAGGATGCTGTCCAAGTTGCATGCCGTCTTGGACAATGTCTCCCATCCACTACATAATGTACTGGTTGGGCACAGGAGTACATTCAGCCAGAGACTCATTCCACCAAGATGCAGCACAGAGCATCATAGGAAGTCATTCCTGCCTGTGGCCATCAAACTTTACAACTCCTCCCTTGGAGGGTCAGACACGCTGAGCCAATAGGCTGGTCCTGGACTTATTTCCCGGCATAATTTACATATTACTATTTAACTATTTATGGTTTTATTAATATTTAATTATTTATGGTGCAACTGTAACGGAAACCAATTTCCCCCAGGATCAATAAAGTATGACTATGACTATGATGGTGCAGATCAAAGGTGAACTTGGTCAGGAAAGGAAATGGACTGAAGAGAATGAAACTAGTGTCAGGCAACATATCTGAGTCTATATTAATGACGAGGGAGCAAAAACTTGGTCTGTTGTGGTGAACTGCACACATGACACTAACCTTAGGTATTTATACTTATCGTGTTTTTTTAAAATTGTACTCTTTTTGCTTATTGTGCTTTTTTTTCGCTGCATCGGATCCAGAGTAAGAAACATTTTGTTCTCCTTTACAGGTCTGCACCGGCTGGTGGTGTAGTGATACCTGCACCAGACTTTGAGGTGAGTGGTCACAGGTTCGAATCCGGCTGGCTCCTTGCACGCTTTCCATCCATGCTGGGTTAAGCGTTGAGCTAGCAACTCGGCCTCGAAAAAAAAAATCAGACAAATGCTAAAGAAATGATGCACCACAAGGCACGGAGAGGAACAACAACACTTCTGTGCTGAAGAATGACAACAGGCAATCTGAATCTTAAACACGTGAAAGTCTGCCGATGCAGGAAATCCAAAGCAACATGCACACACAATTCCACAGGACCTCAGCAGGTCAGGCAGCATCTCCGGAATTGAATGAACAGTCCACGTTTCGGGCCAAGACCCTTCTTCAGGACTGGAAAGGAAGGGGAAAGATGCCAGAATAAAAAGATGGGGGATGGTGAAGGAGGCTAGCTAGAAGGTGATAGGTGGAACCAGTTGGGTGGGAAAGGTCAAGGGTTGGAAAGGAAGGAATTTGATAGGAGAGAAGAGTGGACTATGGGAGAAAGGAAAGGCGGAGAGGATCAGGGGGAAGTGATGGGCAGGTGAAAAGAGGTAAATGGCCAGAGTGGGGAATAGAAGAAGAGGGGAAGGGGAGGGTATTTTTTTTTACCGGAAGGAAAAATCAATACTCTTGAATTTTGAATGGGGTGAACAGTAGGAGAGGGGAACTCCATGACTAACAAACGAAATTTAATTCCAACTGTTAGTAAGTAGTGCACAAAGGAAGCAAAGATAAATGTCATGCACTCCATGAATATCTATGGATTAAATTGGAAGAGATGTAGCTGCTTTTGTAGTCCCAACTTTCAACATGCTCAAGGATTGCAGATGAGCAATTAGCAAAATTAACGGCACGTCAACTGTACAGACAAACAGCATGCGTCAGAATGTGTACTTGTATTCTAGACCAAAATTACATTGAAAATAGATTCCCGGTCTGGTATCCAAGTGCTTCAAAAGGGCCAACAGTTCTGTAGAAATTGATGGCACAAAAGAAAACCATTCAGCCCAGTATGTCCCTGCCAAAGAAACAGCTGAGCTACTTTTGATCACTTTCTAGATCTTGGTTTTCAACTTTGCAGGCTGCATTTCAAGTGCTCATGCAGACTTTGTACACCCTCCCTTTGGAACGTGCGAGTTTTCTCCAGGTGCCCTGGTTTCCTCCCAAAGTGCAAGTGCTCACTGGGCAGGTTAATTGGTTAATGTATATTCTCCAGTGATTAGGTTAGGGTTAAATCGGGGTTGTCAGGCACTGCCGAGCAGCATCCTCCAAAAGACCAGACGGGCTTCTTCCGTGCTGTGTCTCTAAATAAATAAATAGAAATACTCGCTCAGGCAGTGAGTTACAAACCACTGCCCCCACCCACCACCTACTGACAGGATGGGTGAAAAACTGCAATTACCCCATAACTTAAACTTAGACTAGTCATCAAACTCTCCGTTAACAAGAATATATCTTCTCTCTTCATCTTATCTAAGCTGTTCATAATTTTACAAAAATCTCCCTCATTTTCCATTGTTTCACAGAAAACAAACTCAGCAGGTCTCCCCTTCAGGCTATAATTCTCCAACTCGGGCAACAACACCAAATCTCCTCTGCACCATCTCAGGTGCTTTCCAATAAGCAGAAACGTACATAATGCTGTAGCTAGAGCACAATCAACGTTTGTGTACAGTTTTAGTCTGACTGCACTGCTCTGATAATCTAGGCTTCACCTGATAAAGGCAAATTTCCTGTATACCTTGCTAGCCACCCTAACTAACACGCCAGCCAACACGGGTTCTGAATAGACCTTCCCAAACTCTCTAGGTCCTCAGTTGTATCATACCTATTAATGTGAGTACCCTTGCCTCGTTTGTAGTATCTCAGACCTTGCCAATTTCAATTTCAATTCTATTCACCATTTTTGTTACCTACTGATATCTTTCTCCAGCCTAGAACTTTGCTTCTCACTAGAAATCTGTACCTTTGGCAAACCACTTAAACTAAGGACTCAATATTTCATAAGAGTTTTCCCCCAGAGTGAAAAAGACTTACTACGAGGGGGCATCATTTTAAGGTGATTGGTGGAAAGTATAGGGGGATGTCAGAGACAAGTTCTTTACACAGAAAGTGGTGAGTGTGTGGAACGCCCTGCCAGGGGTGGTGGTAGAGGCAGATATATTAGAGATAGCTAAGAAACTTGTAGATAGACACATGAAAGATAGATAAATGGAGGGCAAAGTAGGAGGGAAGGGTTTGACTGATCTTAAAGTAGGTTAAAAGGTTGGCACAACAAGGCCCTTGTGGCCCAAAAGGCCTGCACTGTGCTGTTCTATGTTTAGCATATATCATGAAAAGCAAGGGATAAGGCTCATTTTGACCATTACCCTGTGCTTCCTACACTTGCCATTTTCCCTTGGATCCAATAGCTTTGTATTGTTTTTATTAACCCATCATGTATGAGTTTATCAACATCTTGGTGAATTCCATAGAGACAACATAATATGCTCCACCCTCACCAACTCATTTTCTAAGCTCCTCCAAAGTATTCAACCTTTTGTGAACCCAAGTCCCCTCAGCAAATCCCTGCATTAACCTGCACCTTTCAAAATGTCTGCTCCCCAGTTTCATGCTTTGAGCTGGCAGCAAAGAATGGAGATGCTTTGGGTCATTTTTTTCTGGAATAGCTTATGTGCTATAGAGTTCCAATGATGTTAAAATGGTATCACTTGCCTTGGGCCCAAGATATGATTGAAAGAGCTGAGTATGTGAATACTTGGAACAGCAATCTATCAGATAGTTAAATAGCTCATTGATGATTAACCTAGTTGTTAGTGCTCAGTAAATTCACTATTCTGAACAGGTCTGCAATAAATGGCTTCTCCAAATAGTGCCCAGAAAAGCAGGAGTTAAACTCATGGTTGAGCAAAATTTAAAACTATACTTGTAACTGTTCATTTGATGAAGGAGAGTAACTGTCCAGACTGCTTTTGAAGAGGTCTCTTCAAGCACATGGGTCAAGACATGGACACATTTTTTAAGACTTCAGCAACACCCAATTAATGCTCCTTCTGAAGATACTTTGTTCTGTGCACCTTTTAAACAGCAGGGATTTTATTTGCGATTCTTGGCACCAAAGGGGTAAAGAGGTTGGACAGTAGAAAAAGGTAGTCATCTTCTTCTCCTCCTGTGAAATTCAGTGCTGTGCGTTTTCTCTTTTGGTTCTGAAATTGTCTCGATAACTTCCTCGCCTGAACTTAGCCCTTAGACATTGGCTCCCAATTCCTCATCTCCCTTATCTGAAATTTGTATTCTGAGTTGCGTTCACCTCAAAGACTTAACCCTCTCAAGCATGATAAGATCCAACAGAACTGCAAGGTTCACCCAGAGTTCCTTTGCTCTTGCTTCTTGTGTGCTTCAATCCTACCAAAGGTTTCTAGGCCTCTGGATTTTGTTTTTTGAATTTCCTGTTCCACATTTCACCAGCTCGAGTGGTTCCCCTTTCTTAGAAACCATCTCTTTGACCAAGTATTCGATCATCTTCACCCATCAGAGACATATCGCAGTGCTTCTCCTGATTACCTGTTGCATAAATGCAAACTGTTTGTACAGGACTGAATTAAATATCTCTGGAAAAAGACTGCAAAAAAAAAAGTTGTAGCAAATTAATCTGAATTCCTATAATTAGTAATCAGTTTAGATATTTACTTCCAGCTTAAAATTTGATTGCAACATGGTATAAAATAGTGCAATCAATAACTTTTACTATCATGGTTCTTTGATTTCTGAGTATATTTAAAAAAGTGGGCAATTCAGGTTTAAAACTTACTATATATTTTGTGGTTAATTTGATATTCATAGCTGAATCATTGAAAAAAAATCATCCTACCAGAGCAAATTTTGGAGTAACAGATGTGCTGTCAGAAACATCATAATCTGATAACATTTTCTCCAGGGCAAATAACGGTATCAATAATGGAATACCACTGAAACTGAATCAAAAGTGATCTCTCTCGGCAAAACAGTCCTAAAAGCTATATCAATAAATTCATAAATATTTCAATCAATTCATTGTAAATAGGAAGGCTGAGAGATTTCCTCAGCAAAAAGTCAGAATTGGTGTTTTTTTTTGAAGATTTGCGCAGTGTATTCTATATTTTTCAGCTATGCCACAGAGAAAACAGAGTCTTTGATGAAAGAGATCAGTTTTAACCTGTTATTAGTGCTGTCAGTCACAGAGGGCACAATTTAGTCACAGTCCAGTTCTTCGTAAACACTGTGAAGTGATTGTCAAATAACATCAGTTTTCAGCTGGGAATCTGAAATTCAACAACAGATAAAGGCTGGATCCTGTCCCATTATAATTCACAGTGCCTTTATTATGTGCCAACTCAAATGGGACAGGTTGTCAAGTATTAAACACAAGCAATGTAAGCCGTGTAAGCTCGGTAATAAGCATTCAATTCAGCAGTCATCTGTAATGAGTAAATAAATTAGAGGGGGGTCTTTAAAGGGCTCTCATCAGCTGTCATCCTCCCCACCCCTGAGGAGCATACAGAGTCTCCTTAAATCAGCCCTGCACACAAATAACAATAACGGTTCCTAATCACAGTGTGAATATCTTTTTCTTAAGGTGTTGACTGAACAGAGAGGAGACTTAGAATATTATCCTCAACAATGTGCAATCATTTGCACAGTTTTTGGGCACTACAGAAATCTTCATAGCTGAAACACACTGTCTGTTGGACACACACTCTCCTGTGGGGTGAACTATGCCATATGGATATGGCAGTGATTATCAAAATGCGGAGTGCCCAGAAAATGATGTCATTGGCATGCCATGAAGATTTAAAACCAGCTACTGCCATTTTGCTTCATTTCAGGCCTTCTCTCTACACTGTAGGGCAAACACACACATTCAGCAGCAGCACCATCTGAAGGGATTATCAGTAACTCCTGGCTGTAGCCTACAACGTACCCTTCCTTATTTACTTCAGGTTGCAAAAGTCGACTGTAAGTAGTCCCGATGAACAGTCTTGGCCCAAAACTGTTCATTCCCTTCCGTCGATGCTGCCTGGCCTGCTGAGTTCTTTCAGCATTTTGTGTGTGTTGCTCTGGATTTCCAGCATCTGCAGAATCTCCTGTGTTAGTAAATAGTCCAACAGGTGGAGAGGGAGCTCTCATTGGCTTTCCAACTTCCGCACAAACCTGTTACTCACAGACAGAGTAGGCACTCCTCTGGACATACAACTTGGCTGGAGGAATGAGGAGACTGCACAAAGAGCAAGACAAGCAGCTGAAATGCATGGGGTGGGGTGAAAACAGGACAACATGAGGTCACCTTAACCGAAGGTTATCTAGGTATCACTCTTCAATCAGATCTTCAATGAATAGCAATATATGAAAGATCAGCAGTTCACGAGGACATCCAGTGATACCTGTCACACAGGGCAGTCTCAGCTGTATCTTCAGAACTGGGTTGGTACTGTGTTACAAGGGGCAGCTAATAACTGGATCTTTCCAGGTTGCTGCTGTTGATATTTGCGACATTTTGTTGCTTGCTTTCAACCTCCACATCCTGAGGGAGTCCTCAGAGAGAAACTAACTACAGAAGTTACGTGGCCTGTCTTAAGACTGCAAACTTACCATGGTGCATGGTGCTGTTAGCTGCATGTGAATTGCTTGGGGGATGGAGCCAGCCCACTTTGCTCCACTTATGAGCTTTAGGAGGTCATCTTCACTGACCAGCTGTCACAGTTTGTGTCATCTGGTACCCTGGCAGTAGCCGCGTTGTCTTCATTCTGCACGGGGTCACCATCCAATCTGGATTGGTTACTGCAGCAACCAAAGCAGAACTTCCATATAACAAGGGCTGCACAGAATCAGAAGCAGAATCAGGTTTATTACCATTGACACACGCTGTGAAACACGCAAGTAATCTATGCACACAATGGAAGGGCAGACCTGGCTCTGGGCGCCCATCTGGCCCGCAAACCCAACACTGTTTGTGCTGTCACTGGAAGAGATGAACAGGTCAGGAGAGGAAAATATTCAAGGATGTGGTCAAAATCTCTTTGAAAACTGCATCATTGACAGAGTTGGGAACTGCTGGCCACCTTCAATGTCATAGAGAGGTTGTAGTGAACTGGGCAGTGTCTTGATGTCAGTTGTCCAGTTGGTAAGATGTAGCATTTGAAAACATTTTTTCTGGCTTCAACATGTCAGTTCGCAGCATGTGGCTCAACTCAAGGTTTGACTCGCTGGAACACCTTTCAGGACAATCTCCTTCCACACCCTAATATCTGTGGAGGACAGCCTCCCTCTACAGATACAGCACATCTCTTCTTTTCATGCAGTCTACATCTCCTCGATGGTGTTATTCTGTAATACATTCGTTTATAGGGAGAACGCAAAAGAATGGGGTTGATAGGGTCAATAAGTAAGCCATGATGGAATAGCGCAGCACTCGACAGGCTGAATGGCCTAATTATGCTCTTATATCTTGTGGTCTAATACTTGTGTTGGCCTGCGAACACAGTGAGCATGCTGTGCTGCTGCCGGAATGTGTGGCAACACTTGCGGGCTGCCCCCAGCACACCGTTAGGTCGTGTTGGTCACTGCCGTAAGTGACGCACTTCATTGTACGTTTTGATGTATGTATGATAAGCGAATGAACCTGAATTAATGCTTTCAGCCAGGATGATCTCTAAACCATCCTTGTTTAAGATGACCTCCTGCCGAGTGCCTCCTTCTCCTCCAACCCCAGTCACCATGCACTTTCCCCATAAAAGGTGCAGTCCTGTTGACCTTCTACTGGCACACAGGATATTGCCCCCCCCCACTGATTTGCCAGCCGGTCAACACTCATGTAGCATAGTGCCCCACAGTTCCAAGGTCCCAGCTTCATCCCTGACTGAGTGGAGTTTCCACGGTTTCCCTGTAAGCTTCGAGTCTCCTCCACACGGGTGCTCTGGCTTCCTCCCACCTCCCAAAAACAAGTTTGTATATTTATTGGGCCCTAAAGTGGATGAGCTGCAAAAGGATTTAAGGAGCGTGGGCAGACACGTGAGAGAGAAAAAGTTGCAGCACCTCAAAGAAATAGGGAGGGGAGGGTGAATGGGACAAATGAGATTGCTCTGCTTGAACCTACAAAGTTACATAAATACTATTGATAACCCATGGGTGAAATGGACTCTTAAAATATGGAAAACTATTATAAAAGTATATAAACTAGAGAGAGACATTGCAATTCTTAAATGGTCTGCATATAACTCGGATTTTACGCTGAATAAACTGGATGCTAGATTTAAGGACTGGACAGCTAAAGGAATAACAGCTATTTGCAATATAATGAAAGAAGGAACACTGTTCAGTTTTGAAATGCTCAAAGAGAAACACTTATTAGAAAAACAAGACTTTTACCGATATTTACAGATGTGACAGTATGTTAATAGGAGGGTTAAAAATGTAACCAAGGCAAGTACATGTCTGATAGAGCTATTCAGAAAAGCATATAATTCAGATAACGGTAGTAGAATCATTTCAAGTGTGTATAAGGGTTTGTCAAATCTTAAAACACATTCGACGTCATACATTAAAACAAAATGGGAGAAGGAAGGAGGGATAATAATATCTGAGGAAGAATGGACAATTATATGGAGGTATCAATGGAAGTGTACCAGTTCACAGAAATGGAGGGAGTTCAGGTGGAAAAACTTGATAAGATATTTTATTACACCCTCTCAGAAATCCCATTATGATAGTAACTTCCCTGTTTGCTGGAGAAATTGTGGAAATCAAAATGCAAACCATTATCATATTTTCTGGGAATGCCCCATTATCAAAGACTATTGGAGTGGGATACACAATGCCCTGCAAGACATCTTTAAATGTGAAATACCCTTAGAGAGTAAGACCATATATTTTGGGTATATACCTCAAAAATGGTTGAAAAGAGATAGATATTTAATTAATATACTGCTGGTGGCTGGTAAAAAGACCCTTACCAGGAAATGGTTATCACAGGAGAGCCCAATTTTCAATGTATGGATGGAAATTACATGGACATTTACAAAATGGAGAAGATAACAGCATCTGTTAATCATAAGTTGGAACAATTTGGTTCATACTGGGAAAAATGGTTTAACTACATAACACCTCACAGGCCTGATTTTATTCACACAAGTCAATGAATATGTTGTAAAAAAAAAAGATCACTCCCTACTCTGTATATAGTTTTCTTCTTTCGATGGTTCTTTCTTTCTCTTTCTATAAGTGTATACCTCAGATAAATATTATGTGGAGATTTGCGACAAATATGATTATATGATACATATGTACAGTATCTGAAATACATCTTATGGAAATATTTGTTTGATGATGAACTTCAATAAAAAATTACCAAAAAAAAGAGATTGCTCTGCTTGGGGATAGAATGAATCTGCAGGGCCAAATGGCCTCCTCCTATGTCAAAGCAACTAACTCTGTTTAGCATTGGTCAGACATTAAAGTTATCGAAATACAGTAAGCATAAAGTTAATGTACTTCTGACGCTGTAATTAATAGGCATAAACCAATCTCATATTGTGATCCCTCTGCCCTTTATTTCAAGGGTGAGTGAATTTGCTTCCGTAACTGTTTTACAACAGTTAAAGGAGATTGAATTAAAAGGGAGCCAACCATTCTAACTCCTGAATAAGAGCCTGATGACATGAGTATTATCACTGCTCTGTCTAGGGGAAAGCAAGTCCGCAGGTGTTCAAAATGCTGTATAACCTTACCATTCTGTTCTCTGCTACAATGCAAAAGCTCTCTGCTCCCACTGCATGTTCCTGCATTCTTGCCCTATAATTTACCTCCATTTGCTGTTGACCTATTAGCTTTGCCTCTCATTTCTGTTCGATTTAAAGACAGTGAAATTGGTAGGTTACAGAAATAAAACACGGCTAAACAATGTGAAGATTATCTAATGTCACTCTTAGAAGCATGGTTCACGCCTTTTGGGCATCTCAATCCATAAGTGGTTTCTTTAATGTGATATTTAATTAATGAAAAATTACTTCTAAATTACAGTTAAAATTAAAACTAATTTTAAATAAAATAAGACAACTAAAATTTAATAACTTAATCAACAGGGAATCATTTTGTAAAAGCACCATCTCACATATTCCAGTAAACACGTGATGAAGATCTTTATGCATTAAAACCAAAGTAATATTTGCACTATTTTAGAAAACTAAACACGATTGCTTCGCAACTGAATGGCTTCAGTAAAGGTACGTTGGTAGGGTGGAGCACTAACAGAATTGCACTTTGTGGACTAGCACATGTTTGTGGGTTGCTGTTGACTACATCAGATCCTCAAACATACTTCCTCATTCATGGACTCCTGAATTGTATTGAGAACCCATGAAAGAATTCAGGTAAATTCCGAACCAGATTTCAGGGTGGAGAGATTTGAGGGGTGGTTGTGGACACCCCCTTGTGCTGGAAGACCAAAACATCTCCAGCAGACTAAGTTCGTGATTCACTGAAGTGATAATAAGCCTGATTCTGAAGTTGATGTTCTTCCAATAGTAATCAATGTCTATGTCTCCGGCCACAAAGCACAGAGTCCTACACCAGGATCGAGACTCCAGACAGAGTTTCACTAAAATCCTTTTGTTACATACTCTTCTGACTCATGTTGTCTAGGCTTGAAATTAAAAATAGCTCGCTTGAACCTGGACGTGTGATGGCACTTGTGAATACCTTGCCCGACGTGAGTGTGAACCGACAAGCCAGTGGGGGTCAGCAGTGAAAAGTTGAAGGACAATAAAACAACATTAGTAACTAAAACACTCATCAAGTCCTTTCATTGGTGATTAGGGTAGCACATAAAAGATGAGAAAATATGACTTGGATAATTGATCATTTGGTTAGCAGCTTAATGATCTGAAACTTACACAAGTGTCGAATCAAATATAACTTTCTGTGGCAAATCTGTCAGAATTTAGCAGTAACTGTAGCAGGTGTAAAGTGCCCGTTTCCATAAACAGATGGTAGGGGTCCAGTTCCCGGAGTGGCTCTTTATTCCATCCCATCTGCTACTGGCAGGCAGGAGTGAATTTTGATTTTACTCAGCCCAGTATACTGAAATTGCAAAACACCACCGCTGCTCCAGAATCATACAAATGGCCCAACATGAACGGAAACATATCCTTCCCTGTAAGGAGCTGGAGAAAGCTATTATTTTTAACCACATTTCACAGCTTCTTTTAGATTCCTTTTCACTGATTCACTGGCAAGGCTAGCATTTCAAGGATCAATTTTATTCACCATATACTTTTACCTGTATTAGGAATTTGCTGTTGTGTGCAACAGGTAACAAAAAAAAACAAAATTCAACATTTATAACGTATAAAGAATTTTATAAAAATAAGTTAGAGGTTAAAGTACGGATATGGAATTAAATGTGCATAAATACATAATTACCAGCATGTATTTACAACCTAAACAGCATTTTCAGAAGTGGTTTACAGTGCTGTGCCATGAGTGGGGTAATAGACCCATTTCCCTTCTCTAATTGCCCTTGAGAAGGAACTGTGGAGCTGACTTTTGAACCACTGCAATCCTTCTGGTGAAGGTAGTGTGCTGGTGGGTCGGGAGATCCCGACCTTAGACCAGGCGGTGATGCATTTCCAGGTCAGGACGGTGTGTAAGGTCAGAGCAATGTGAAGAAGGTGGTGGTGGTGTTTCCATGTACCAGCTGCCGTTGTCCGTGGTGATAGAGGCTGTGGGTTTGGGAACTGCTGCTGGAGTTGTCTGGGTGAATAGCTGCAGTCCATTTTCTACATAGTATGCAATGCAATCACCATGTACTAATAATGGAGGGAATTAATGACTAAGGAGGCTGATAAAATATCACCTAAGCATGCTGCTTTGTCCTGGAGTCATGCACTATGTGTGGTGTGCATGTGGGTACGTGTGCATTTAGGGACAGCAAATTCAATCGGCACATTTAATGCCAGAGAAATGTATACAATGCACATCCTAAAATTCTTTTTCTTCGCAAATAACCACAGAAACAGAGGAGTGACCCAAAGAATGAATGACAGTTAAATGTTAGAATCCCAAAGCGCCCCCCCCCAGCTTCACCCCCACGCATAAGCAGCAGCAAAGCATCGACCCCCCCCTCCCCCCACCACCAGCAAAAAACATTGGGACCCCCCACCGAGCACTCAAGCATGCAGCAAAGCATCATGCTCTGAAACATGATTCAGTTACTGGAATAGACTTCCATAGTCCTACAACATCCAGGTATCAACATAATGCCATTTCTTGATCCTCCCCGAACTACTCATTCCATCAAAGAAATCTGTAACTTCTGCTGACAAAGCCCCAAGCTCTTAAGTTCCTGCACCAAACACTTCCTGGTCTCAACAAGCTCTTTAAAACCCAACTCTTTGACCACATTTTAATTATTTGCCTTGACATCATCTTAGGTGGCTCATTATGAAATTCTGTTTGATAATGTTGCTGGGAAGAAGATTGTGACGATTTCCTCAAGTAAAGACATCAATGAAATAGAAAATATTGCTAATCATGAACAACTGAAGACATCAAGGTGATGGCGAAAGTTTGGAGGTCTTTTGGGTGTTCCAGCACTCTGCGGTCTCTGAGAGGGTTCTGGGAGACAGAGACAATGGGCAGGTTGCAGGACAGAGCACAAGCTGGTGTTTGGTTCCATGTCCTCAATTAGAGCTTCCATTGTTCGCTGGCTAAAGTGACGAGGGCGACTGAAGCGAGTGCGGAGGGTGAGCTCTGGTGCCTGGCTTTTGATCGCTCTGCTAAGCTACCAGAGAGGGTAGGGCCTGCTGCTGCACCCGGAGAGTGTTACCCTGGTTTCTTCTGCGTGTTGGCTGTGGACTTGGACTATAAAATCTTTTTTCCAGTCTTAGAGAAACATAGAAAACCTACAGCACAATACAGGCCCTTCAGCCCACAAATCTGTGCCGAACGTGTCCTTACCTTAGAAATTACCTAGAGTTACCCATAGCCCTCTACTTTTCTCAGCTCCATGTACCTGTCCAGGAGTCTCTTAAAAGACTCTATCATATCTGCCTCCACCACCGTCGGCGGCAGCCCATTCCACGCGCTCACCCCTTACTGTTCTTTTGCCCGATCTCAGTGTTTTTTTGTGCAGGAGGAGGAATTTTGGGGGGGGGGGGGTCAATGTGCCTGGATCATTTTGCTCCATTTTTCTGCAGTGGGGGGGGGTGGAGGGATTTCGGGGTTGATGTGCCTGATCCATTTTGTCTGTTTTTTTTGTAGGAGATGGGATTTGGGGGCTAATGATCATGCTGAATTTCTTTCCTGGTTTCATGGCTGCCCAGAGAATTGAAGAATTTCAGAGTTGCATACTTTGATAATAAAATGAATCTTTGAAATTAATAGATAATTTAAAAAAAAACTGGTCAACAGATGCTGCCTGGTCCACTGAGTGTTTCCAGCATGTTCTGTTTATATTTTAGGGAAAATTAACTGCCAGATTTCCAGTCTAGAGTCAGAGAGACATAGCAAAGTACAACACAGAAATAGGCCCTTCAGCCCATCTAGTCCATGCCAAACCATTTAAACTGCCTACTCCCATCAACCTACACTGGGATCATAATCCTCCAGACTCCTACCACCCATGTACCTATCTAAATCTCTCTTAAATGTTGAAATCGAGTTCGCATGGACCACTTACACTGGCAACTCGTTCCATACTTTCATGACCCTCTGAGTGAATTTTCCCCTCAAGTTCCACTTAAACTTTTTACCTTTCACTCTTAACCATGAAATCTAGTTATAATCCCATCCAACCTCAGAGGAGAAAGCCTGCTTGCATTTACCCTATCAATACCCCTCATAATTCTGTATACCTCTAACAAATCTCCTCGATTGCTACCTCCTCTTGCTGAAGACTTAACATGTTGCCTGGACTGTGTTTATTATTCATAGTTGAATGGGTAGTCAACAGACCTTAAGTGGGGACAATGTACACCATTTAGCAGCCTGGATGCTTAGCCTCACAAAGCCAGATATAGAAGGATACTGGACAAATATTAGATCATGGGATTAATGTAGATGACTGCTAGGTGGCCAACACAGAGGCGGCGGGACGAATGGCTGTTTCCTTGCTCTATGACTCTATGACTCAGAGGAAATCTGCTGCTGATTAAAGAGACATTAGTATATTTACCAGTCATTATTTAGACCACTAAGAGTATAAGGTTCAAAATAGTCCACCTCTCCCCCAACCTCAACCCTCCACCAACAATTCTCAATCTTTGAATTAAAATTGGGAACCTGGATTCTCTGATATACGTTTGTCTTAAGTAGCTGACTATGTGCATTCCTGCCAGAAGGGCCAAAAGATTTTCAAACCCAATTTATTCAAGACATTGGATGGCACCTATGGAGACAGTCTATGGACACCAATGATATTCTGGTCAAGGGCTCTAATCTGCATAAAGCACCAACAAAATCAGGTAGTCACAAGTCTAGGTTTCATTTCAGGTTGGGGAGAGGGGTCAATTGAAAAAAATCTCTACCTGAGGAGATTAAAATTATCACAGAGAAATGAAAGGTGTTACATTTTGGACTAAAATGAGATGAGGCTATATAAACGAAAGGATACAGTTCTAAAACAGGTACAAGAACAGAGGGATCTGTGGATTTATGTGGAATTAATAATCAAAAATGGCAGGGCAGGTTGAGGAAGCGATTAATAAAGCACAGGAATCCTGGACTTCATAAAGACATGGATTATAGCAGGTCAGTCATGAAGAATATTTATAAACCATAGGGCTTACCTACAACTAGATCCTGTATCTTGTTCTGGGTGTCATATTTCTGTAACAATATAAAGGCTTGAGAGACAGAGCAAAGACCAGTACAGCACAGGATAGCTCATTCAACCCAATTTGTTCTTCCCATCTTCATACCTTTATACTATCCCTCCATTCCTTTCATATCCATCGATCTATCTAAAAGCCTCTTAAACTCCACCAGGCTGTGTGCCTTCGTTACTACCCCTGATAACTTGTTCCAGGGACCACCACTCTGTATAAAAAACTTGCCCCTCACATCACCTTTAAACATCTCCCCTCCACCAACCTTAAAAGCATATCCTCTGGTATTTCTCATTTCTACCCTAGGAAACAGATTTGGACTGTCTGCTCTGCCTTTGCCTCTCATAATTGTTATAAACCTCTATCCAGTCTCCCCTCAGTCTCCATTGCTCTAGGAAGAACAACCCAAGTTTGTCCAACCTTTCCTTATGGCTCATACCCTCTAATCCAGGCAGCATTCTAATAAACCTTTTTCACCCCTTTCGACAGAATCCACATCCTGCGGTGACCAGAACTGCACATGGTACTTCAAGAACAATCTGACTAAAGTTTTATTTAGCTGCAGCATAGCTTCCCTACTCTTATACTCAACACTCCATACTAATGAAGGCAAGCATGTCATTTGCCTTCTTTACCACCTTATCCACTTGTGTAACCACTTACAGTGAACTCTGAACCTGACTAACACGCGCTGTGCACGGCAACCTTAGAAACGTTCCGGGACCGCTGGGCTTCGCGGGGGGTTGGGGGGGGGTAATTGCCATCATTGACAGGGGTGGAAACATTTTGATTTAATGTGTATTGTCTATTTGTAGTGAAGTAATTGTGTTAGTCACTGTTTTGTATAATTAACACTGAATTTGTAATAAAGATATTTTGTATAGTAAAAAAAAGATCCCCTGGTACCTCAATGCTCTGAAAGGGTCAACTGATAAATGTATTCTTTCTCCTTTCATTTGACCTCCCAATGTCCAATGCCACACATGCCCCAATTAAACTCCATCTGCCACTTCTCTGCCCATATCTGAAACTAATCTATATCCCACTGTACTATTTGATAGTTCTTGTTATACTGTCCACAACTCCATCAATCTTAACTTTATCCACAAATTTGCAAATCCAGCCATCTTCATCTTCATCCAAATCACTGAAATGCACTCAGTGGCCACTTTATTAGGTACAGGAGTGGATACTGGTGTGGTCTTCTGCTGCTGCTGCAGCCCATCCACTTCAAGCTTTGACATATTGTGCATTCAAATGCTTGTCTGCACACCATTGTTGTAATTATTTGAATTTCTGGCACCTTTCTGTCAGCTTGAATCTGTCTGCCTATTCTCCTACAACCTCTCTCATTAACAAGACATTTTTGCCCACAAAACTGCCACTCACTGGATGTTTTTGTTTATTGCATCATTCCCTGTAACTTCTAGAGACTGTTGTGTGTGAAAATCCCACAAGTTCAGCAATTTCTGAGATATTCATGCCACCCTCTCAGGTGCCAACAGTCAAAGTCACTTAGATCACATTTCTTCCCCACTCTGTTGTTTGGTCTGAACAACAATTGAACCCCTTGACCACCTCTGTATGCTTTTGTGCATTGAAGAGTTGCATTATGACTAGTTGATTAGACAGTTGCATTAACGAGCAGGTGTACAATACTTAATAAAGTGGCTACTGAGTGGATATCATAAACAGAAACCCCAACACTGATGCCTGCAGAAAAACACTGACCATGGACTTCTAGCCAGAATAACATTCTTTCATCCCTACTCTGTCATCTATGTGCAAGATAGTTCCAAATCCAAACTTCCAATTCACCCTGGATCCCATGCGTCTTCCGAATCAACCAACCATATCTTATCAACCTTATCAAATGACTTATTAACGTCCACGTAGATATCATCCACAACTTTACCATCATCAAGTACCTTTGTCACCTCCTCAATAAACTCAATGAAGTTTGTAGGGCATGACCTATCACACACAAAGTCATGCTCACTGTCCCAACGCAGGCCACACCTTTCCATATGTGCATTGGTCCTATCCTTCAGCATCTTCTTCAGCAGTTTCCCTACCACTGAGGTGAGGCTCATTAGTCTATATTCACCTTATTTATCCACATCTCCTTTCTTGAACAAAGACACAACATTTGCTACTCTCCAGTCCTCTGGGACCTCACCTGTTACTAGCGAGCACTCCAAGTCTTTATCAAAGCTCCAGCAAGTTTCTCAGTTGCCTCTTACAGTATTCCAGGATATATACCACCAGGCCCTGGGGACTTAGCCGCCTTAATGCTTTTCAGAAAGTTTAGCACTACCTCCTCCTTAATCTCAAAATGTCCATGCACATTTGCACGCCCAACTCATTTTTCACTACCCTCCAAATCCTTCTCTTTGGTAAATACCAACACCAAGTGCTCATTTAGTACTTCAGATATTTGCTCGGACTCCAAGTTCAAATTTCCTCCTACCTTGAGTGAACCTACCGTCATCTCAGCTATCTACTTCTTCTACACTTTGTATATGTAAGTATACAATGCCTTGGGACTCTCGTTGAGTCTGCTCACCAAAGATATTTCTGGCCTTCCTAATTGCCTGCTTGAACGCTTTCCTGCTACCTTTATGTTCCACAAGGGGCCAGTCTGATTCTTGCTTCTTTAATCTTATACATGCCTCCTTTTCCTTCCTAACTAAATGTAGGACCTTTCAGGTCATCCAAGGTTCCCTTGCCTTACTATCCTTGTCCTTACTCCTTCCCGGAACTCACCAATCCTGAACTCTGCAGCAGGCCAGGCAGCACCCATGGAGAAAAAGTACAGACGACGTTTCAGGCCGACACTTTTCATCAGGACTGGAGAAAAAAATCTGAGGAGTAGATTTAAAAGTTGGGGGAGGGGAGAGAGAAACACCAGGTGATAGGTGAAACCTGAGGGGGGAGGGATGAAGTAAAGAGCTGGGAAATTGATTGATGAAAGAGACAGAAGGCCATGGAGGAAAGAAAAACGGGGGAGGAGCACCAGAGGGAGGATGGGTGGGCAAGGAGATAAGGTGAGAGAGGGAAAAGGGGATGGGAAATGGTGAAGGAGGGAAGGAGGGGGAGTGTTGGGGGGGGGGCATTACCAGAAGTTTGAGAAATCGATGTTCATGCCATCAGGCTGGAGGCTAACCAAATGGAATGTGAGGTGTTGTTCCTCCAAGTTTGTTGTACTCCAGGTTGGAGGAACAACACCTCATATGCCACTTATTTCACCAGTTTATGTTAAAATCAATTAGTCTATTCTGCTTTTAAGTGTCCACCTTTCCTGCAAATGATGGAGCATCAGTGACCTCTCCCAAAGCTCACTCAATGGACCAAATATGAATTCCCTTCCCAGATACTGTATATCACTGGTATCTTATATAAAACATGCTACTGGAGCCTGTGATGTGCAGTTCAGAATTCGATCGAATGATCTAGCACTCTGCTATGTCTGGGGAGGACCGACAACACAAACTGTCTCATGGGAAAGACCAGAGGTGGGGTCATGAGCGACTCCATTTCAAAGCAGCAAGCAAGGTTGAAGCATCGAACCCAATGCAGACGAGGTCAGCAGTTGCTCCCAGTGGAGACCACGGGCGCTACAGTCGGGTTGGTGGCATTCGTACCCAGCGCGGCGGGTGCTCCCCACGGAAGGACTGCATTCACACGACTGCTCTCCTTGGATGGTGACAGGAGGATGTTTTCAACAGTCTGAGATCTGTGTGATTATTGGACTGTACTTTGCATCGGTTTCCTTCAGCTTTTGGTGTTTTCTTTCTTGTTGCCGACTGGTGGGTGAGTGATATGTTACTTTTTATGAGAGGGAGAAGTTGGGGTTTGGGGTCTGATGTTCCTGTT
The DNA here is from genome assembly GCF_030028105.1 of Mobula birostris. Lineage (NCBI taxonomy): Eukaryota > Metazoa > Chordata > Chondrichthyes > Myliobatiformes > Myliobatidae > Mobula > Mobula birostris. The sequence continues at coordinate 85,877,262 of NC_092377.1, forward strand.
GGTGTTTTTCTGTGTGGGCTATCCGTTAGTTTTTTTATTTGTGAGAGAGAGGGTTGGGACAGGTTTGATGTTGTTCTTTTCTGTGAGGGAGGAGGTTGGGGATTTGATGTTATTGTTGCTGTTTTTTGCTAGGGAGGGGGTTGGGGAATTGATGTTATCGTCATTTCTTGCGAGGGAGTTGGCATGTGGCCAAGTGGTTAAGGCGTCAGTCTAGTGATCTGAAGGTCGCTATTTCGAGCCTCAGCTGAGTTGTGTCCTTGAGCAAGGCACTTAACCACGCATTGCTCTGCGACGACACCGGTGCCAAGCTGTATCGGCCCTAGTGCCCTTCCCTTGGACAACATTGGTGGCGTGGAGAGGGGAGACTTGCAGCATGGGCAACTACTGGTCTTCCAAATAATCTTGCCCAGGCCTGCACCCTGGAAACCTTCCAAGGCACAAATCCATGGTCTCACAAGACTAACGGATGCCTTGAATTTTTGTGAGGGAGGGGGTTGGAGATTTGATGTTATCATCGTTGTTTTTCTGCGAGGGAGGGGGTTGGGTGGAGATTTGATAATATTGTCGTATTTTGCGAGGGAGGGGGTTGGGGATTTGATGCTATTGTCGCTGTTTTCTGCAAAGGAGGGGGTTGGGAATTTGATGTTATCGTTCTTTCTTGTGAGGGAGGGGTTGGGTGGAGGCTTGATATTATTGTTGTTGTTTTTTGCCAGGGAGGGGGTTGGGGATTTGATCTTATAATCACTGTTTTTTGCAAGGGAGGGGGTTGGGGATTTGATGTTATCGTTGCCTTTTTTTGCGAGGGAGGGGGTTGGGGGTTTGGGATTTTTGATGTTCCAGCTGCTGTTTTCCATGTGAGTGATCTGTTAGTTTTATGTGCGGGAGGTGGGGGGTTTGATGTTTGCGAATTTTGTTTCTTCTCTTTTTCGGGGAGGGGGGAGTTGATGTCTCTTCTTTTAATAACTTCTATGGTTTTTTTGTATTTCATGGCTATCTGGAGAAGACAAATATCAGAGTTGTATTGTAAATACATAATTTGACAATAACATGAACCTTGTGAGTAGATGATTCATCTGCTACTGTCATTGTGTCTGCTCTCTATTTCACTGCCTGCTATTTATGAACTCGGTGACTAGTAAATTTATTATATTGTTGTCTTAATTGGCATAATAGCATAGTGGTTAGCACATTGCCACAGCACTGGAGATCACCGATCAGGGTTCAATTCCTGCCACTTTCTGTAAGGAGTTTGTACCTTCTCCCCATGACCGTGAGGGTTTCCTCCTGGTGCTCTGGTTTCCTCCCACATTCCAAAGGCCTACAGTTAGGGTTAGGGTTAGCGAGTTGTGGACACATTATGTTGGCGCCTGAAGTGTGGTGACACTTGCCAGCTGCCTCCAGCATAATCCTCAGACTATATTGGTCGCTGATGCAAAACAATTGCACCTCACTGTGTGTCTTGATAAATATGCAACAAATAAAGCTAATTTTTAACTTCAAAGATGGCATACTCTCACCGATAAATATATTATTATTTCCTACAGATAGATATTATTTCTCTCTGTGGCAGATTGATAAAACTTCAGGATTATATAATGATGTCTTCTGCTCTCACAAGAATTGGTTAACTTACTTTAATCAAGGTACTAAGAAAACATCCAGATCAATGATATCAGACAGACATTAAAAAATTCCAGTGAACTACAAGACAGGAGTATAAAAGTTGAGTTTTGTAATCTAAAATTTATTGATCTACCTAAATGGTAAGTATCACAGATGAAGTTCATCTTTTCTCTTCCCCCCCCAACTCCTCTGTACAAGTCTCACCGCACCCCCGCCATCCTCATTAGTTTCTTAGCATTTAATCTCTTCTTTTCCTCTTCTCAATGGCTTCCTCTCACTTGTTGTAAGCACAGTCCTTTCTCTCTCCTTTTAAAACCACCACAACACTGAAAGGCCCAACTCAAGTCGGCCACCTGGAAGCAGCAATGCAGCTTTCTCCCAGGCCTGGCTCCCTGCCAGTTGCCAGCTGTGTCATTGTCTGCAACCATCCTTCTTAATCTCACGCACAGCGATCGTATTAACAGTGTTTACAACAACCTTCTGCCCCACCCCCAACCCCTTCTCCCACCCTGTCCCACTCCCAATTGTCCTCACCTCCTCTTGTTTAATTCTGTTTTGCAAGTTATTAAGCTGGGGAAGTCCATTAATCACAGTTCATGTCTTGTGTAAGCCCACACAAGGAAGAGAGAAAGTGGCTGGGAGGGGAGGGGAGGGGAAGGGAAGGGAAGGCACGTTCACTCTGTTGAATGAGCATGGACGGTGGTCCATTCAGATCTCTAACGAGATCATTACTGCTAACTAAATACAAACCTGCCCCCTTGACCCACTGGGAAATTATGTAGGCCTAGTGCAAGACATTAATATGCTTCTCCACCCCCTCTCCCTGATAAACAGAGAACTAAATGCGTGATCAAAAAAGGCTTAATCACTGCTGTGATTGTGATAAACCAAGACTGACGGGCATTTCTGCAAAGCCCCTCAATAGCTGCGGCAGTGCCACCCCTGTGTATAAGTTCGATCTGCCATGCTCTGCAAGGAGCCTCCAACCGCCTCTCCCCGTTTCTTGCACTGAGACCACCTGGGAGGCCAATTTCAATGCAGCAGCATCCCATCATTCCCACTAATACCCACCCTCAGCCCTTGCTACTAAAATGAATTCCACTTAATCCACTGACCCAGCTGAGCATTCCTTTTTTTAACACTACTCTGAAGAAGCCAGTTTTAACAAGGGATTACACACTTTCATTTCTTCTCTAGGACACCTGAAAAGAGCCACTGGCCAAATATTACAACCTCCACATCCCACCATGCTTGGAGCCATTCCACATGATTCACACTGATCAGCTTTAACCTCACCTGGACACAAGGTCTTAGCATGGTCAGGAAAGCTTGCTTGATAAGTAGGGTAATGATCCACCACTTTGGCAGAGCAAGTGATGGGAAAGGTTGCTGCAAGAACTGAAGTGACTAACATGAAGATTAAAACAGAACCACTTCCACTCTGAGGTATTCTATTCATAGGCCTGGTCACCACAATTTGAACAAGAAATCACCAAATTAAAAACCTTAGAATGAACACCCTGTTTATTTTTGCAAACACGAGGAAATCTGCAGATGCTGGAATTTCAAGCAACACACATAAAAGTTGCTGGTGAACACAGCGGGCCAGGCAGCATCTCTAGGAAGAGGTACAGTCGACGTTTCGGGCCGAGACCCTTCGTCAGGACTAACTGAAAGAGCTAGTAAGAGATTTGAAAGTGGGATAGGGAGGGGGAGGGGGAGATCCAAAATGATAGGAGAAGACAGGAGAGGGAGGAATGGAGCCAAGAGCTGGACAGTTGATTGGCAAAAGGGACATGAGAGGATCATGGGACAGGAGGCCCAGGGAGAAAGAAAAGGGGGAGGGGGGGAAAGCCCAGAGGATAGGCAAGGAGTATAGTGAGAGGGACAGAGGGAGAAAAAGGAGAGAGAGGAAAAGAATGTGTGTATATAAATAAATAACGGATGGGGTACGAGGGGGAGGTGGGGCATTAGCGGAAGTTTGAGAAGTCAATGTTCATGCCATCAGGTTGGAGGCCACCCAGACAGAATATAAGGTGCTGTTCCTCCAACCTGAGTGTGGATTCATCTTGACAGTAGAGGAGGCCGTGAATAGACATATCAGAATGGGAATGGGACGTGGAATTAAAATGTGTGGCCACTGGGAGATCCTGCTTTCTCTGGCGGACAGAGCGTAGGTGTTCAGCAAAACGATCTCCCAGTCTGCGTCGGGTCTCGCCAATATATAGAAGGCCACATCGGGAGCATCGGATGCAGTATATCACCCCAGCCGACTCACAGGTGAAGCCTCACCTGGAAGGACTGTTTGGGGCCCTGAATGGTAGTGAGGGAGGAAGTGTAATGGCATGTGTAGCACTTGTTCCGCTTACACGGATAAGTGCCTGGAGGGAGGTCGGTGGGGAGGGATGGGGGGGGGGACAAATGAACAAGGGAGTCGCGTAGGGAGCGATCCCTGCGGAAAGCAGAGAGAGGGAGGGAGGGAAAGATGGGCTTAGTGATGGGATCCCGTTGAAGGTGGGAGAAGTTACTGAGAATTATATGTTGGACCCGGAGGTTGGTGGGGTGGTAGGTGAGGACAAGGGGGAACCCTATTCCTAGTGGGGTGGCGGGAGGATGGAGTGAGAGCAGATGTGCGTGAAATGGGGGAGATGCGTTTGAAAGCAGAGTTGATGGTGGAGGAAGGGAAGCCTCTTTCTTTAAAAAAGGAGGACATCTCCTTTGTCCTGGAATGAAAAGCCTCATCCTGAGAGCAGATGCAGCAAAGATGGAGAAATTGCAAAAAGGCGATGGCATTTTTGCAAGAGACAGGGTAAAAAGAGGAATAGTCCAGATAGCTGTGAGAGTCAGTAGGCTTATAGTAGACATCAGTAGATAAGCTGTCTCCAGAGACAGAGACAGAAAGATCTAGAAAGGGGAGGGAGGTGTCAGAAATGGACCAGGTAAACTTGAGGGCAGGGTGAAAGTTGGAGGCAAAGTTAATAAAGTCAACGAGCTCAGCATGTGTGCAGGAAGCAGCACCAATGCAGTCGTCGATGTAGCAAAGGAAAAGTGGGAGACAGATACCAGAATAGGTTTAGAACATAGATTGTTCCATAAAGCCAACAAAAAGGCAGGCATAGCTAGGACCCATACGGGTGCCCACGGTTACACCTTTAGTTTGGAGGAAGTGAGAGGAGCCAAGGGAGAAATTATTAAGATTTCGCTAGACGGAGCAGAGTGGCGGTAGAGGGGAACTGATTAGGTCTGGAATCCAAAAAGAAGCAGAGAGCTTTGAGACCTTCCTGATGGAGGATGGAAGTATATAGGGACTGGACATCCATGGTGAAAATAAAGCGGTGGGGACCAGGGAACTTAAAATCATGGAAAAGTTTAAGAGCGTGAGAAGTGTCATGAACATAGGTGGAAGGGATTGAACAAGGGGGGATAAAACAGTGTTGAGGTATGCAGAAACGAGTTCGGTGAGGCAGGAGCAAGCTGAGACAATAGGTCTGCCAGGACAGGCAGGTTTGTGGATCTTGGGTAGGAGGTAGAAACGGGAAGTGCGGGGTGTGGGAACTATAAGGTTGGTAGCAGTGGATGGGAGATCCCCTGAGCGGATAAAGTCGGTGATGGTGTGGGAGACAATGGTCTGGTGCTCCTTAGTGGGGTCACGATCGAGGGGTAAATAAGAGGAGGTATCCGCAAGTTGTCGCTGTGCCTCGGCAAGGTAGAGGTCAGTGCGCCAGACTACAACAGCACCCCACTTATCGGCGGGTTTTATAGTAGGGTTAGGATTATTTTCTTGTTTTTACCCTGCCATTACCCCTTCGAGCCAATCTACTATGTGATCTGATCTGACTAAAGGTCAGACTGACAGGGTAATTAAAATTTATAACAGCCTGCTCCTGCCTCATTCTCTCCCTCTCTCCACAGGTAAGTGTATCCACCAACTGCCCACCATCCATTCAGTAATTAAATGAAGCAGAAAGTCTGGGAGTATTATTTTCTCTTCCTGCCTGTGAATATGAAGTGTTAATTTGATGTTCCCAATTGACAATGCCATTGTTAACAAAGGCTTCAAAACAGAACCCAAGGAGAACATAGCTCGTGAAGAAAATAACCTCATGGGTTTGATTGTCTCTGGACTTTACTGGCAGTGAGCAAAAGCCCATGCTGCTTAGTGTGTCCTCTGCCAACTAATGAAGCCCGCATACCTCAGTGCACAGAATGAATCACCTGAAATACTCACTTATCTACCTTCACAGTATTGTGCTAAACCCACTGGCAGGCCACTGCTCTTTTCCAAGCAATGATTAATTTGACAAGAGTGAGAAACCTAACCCCTTTATTTTGCTAAAATTTTAAACAAAGGTCTTCTTCTTCTCAAAAGGATTAAAACGTAGCATTAACAAAGGAATGAGGCGTGAAATTCCATTCCCCACCTGAGGCTCCATTATTCAGTTCCTGTTCATGGCACCAACACAGGAGCCCCAGTTGTCAGGCGCACAGCACTTAAAACCACATACATTCAAGACTCCAATAATCTGCTATCAGACTATTCAGAATATCAACAGATTGGCATCTGATTTTTACCTCTCTTCGACACACCAAGACACACCAATGGTTACTAATTACTGTTAAATTCACCATGGTGTGGTTCCTGTACTATCCTTGTATAAGGTGATATTAAACCTGATTTCTGCTTCTTTGTTCCTTTTAAATTTAGGGTAAAATTCATTACATTACTCTGTAGCAACTGAAAAAGTAAATTGCTAGCAACACACACAAAATGTTGGAGGAACTCAGCAGGCAAGGCAGCATCTATGGGAAAGAGTACAGTCGACGTTTTGGCCCGAAACCAGTTCTGCCGAAGGGTTTTGGCCCAAAATGTTAACCGCACTTTTTTTTCCATAGATGCTGCCTGGCCTGCTGAGTTCCTTCAGCATTTTGTGTGTTGCTCAGATTTCCAGTATCTGCAGATTTTCTCTTGTAAAGAAAATTGCTAGTTTGTTGCAGTATTAATCAGACTCATGTCCAATGGACCAGAAAATCTGCTGGTCTGTATCACCAACATACGGAGTGTGTCAGAGTAATGGAGATGAACATTCGAGATAGGCAGTAAGTGGAAGCAAAAGCAAATTCCACGATCTAATTGTAAATTTTTTGGTATATTTTCTTTTCTTGCTGGTGGTTGATGTTTATTTTTAGAGGCTTTTTGTATGACGCATGACTCCGAAGTTGTACACCTGATGGTTTTTTTTTCTCACTTTTTTGCTTAGTAGGTTTTTTTTGTTATCACAATATTTTTTTTCAATCTTTAGGATGATGTCTTTTTTGTGACATTGTAAGTGTTGTTACTTCAATGTAATGTTATTTTTTTGTATAATATAACAATAAAAAATATTGGAAAAGAAATGAAAAAAAAGTAAATTCAGGTCTATTACAATAAAAACAGAGAATAGAGAAAATGGCGGAAATACACAGTGGGTCAGACAGGATCAAGAGAGAAGAACGGAGTTAATGTTTCAGGTTGATAACCTTTCATCAGAATTGAGAAAAGTTAGTAATTAGACGATTTTAAATTGCAGTCAGGGGGTGGTGGGGAGATTGGAGGGAATGCCAAGAAAGAGTGAATACTAAGAGAGATTGAAATGATGCTAGTTCTGACTGAGAGAAGATGGTGAAGGCCTGTTACCCATATCTGATTACCCTGGGGAGATGTAAATAGATGGAGAACAATGGAAATAGAGGGAAAAGTGGGGGGAAGCCATCAATGACGGAACTTTTGAGATATAAACAGGAAAAATAAAACACTGCAGAAGCTGCAAATCCAAAATAAAAATAGGGAATGCTGGAAATTGTTAACAGACCAGGGCACAGATATGGGGGAACTGGATTATCATTACAAATTGTTGGCCTTTCATCAGAACTGGTCAGTGCTGTACACATTGCAGAGAATTAATTAAATAACAGTGGCCGCAACATTACAGAGGCTTGCATCCTTGGAAAGCAACCCATATTGCAATTTTCTGTAACTTGAAACGTTGTCATCTGTGCATGCATCAGGAAAAATGAGTTGATAAGATAAATTTTTGAGTTTATTAATTTAATTTTTTTACACTTAAAAATCCACAATAATGAATTTTAATCTGTATCTCAAATTTTTGGGGCAGTGATTTGTCAATACTGCAAGAGTGAATTTACATAGTCCAAATGGCTAGCGGTCTCGTCTTGTCTTGGAGAAGATGTGGATTAGGTCTATATACTTATTACATAATAAATGCTGGTAGTGTTTTTATTGAAGTAGATTTTATACAAGAGGATCTGGCACCTATTTTCTGATGCTTCCTCTTATGGGAAATTCCTGAACTAGGATCATATTCTCTATATAAAGGGTTGTCCATGCCAGACTACAATGAAAATAAATTCCTTTTCTAATAGTAATGAATCCTTGAAATTCTCTATCTCAATGAGCTGGGGATTTGGAGGCATTAAGTCTGTTAATGGCTGAGAAACATGTTTGAACTGTAACAAATTATAACTGCTATGGTAGCGTAGGGGTTAGTGCCACACAATTACAGCTCAGGTAATTCAGAGTTCAATTCCAGTGCTGTCTGTAAGGAGTTTGTACATTCTCCCCGTGTCCGCGCGGTTTCCCTCAGGTGCTCTGGTTTCCTCCCACAGTCCAAATACGTACTGGTTAGTAGGTTAATTGGTCATTGTAAATTGTCCTGTGATTAGGCGAGGGTTAAGTCGGTGGGTTGCTGGGTGCAGCAGCTCATTGGGCCAGAAGGGCTTGTTCTGCACAGTATCTAAACAAAATTAATGAAAAGGAAATGCAGGAAAGACACTGCAGTTTAGGGAGCATCTGTGGGGAGGGAAGTGAGGTGATGATGCAGGTTGATGATCTTTCACCAACACCGAGCACGATAAAATGAATACTGAATGTTGGGACACATGCCTGAATTATTTAAATTTCCTTCCTGCCGCGATGAAGATGCTCCTTGCTATCTCTGACAAATGATCACATGAAGTGCATGGATTGTGGGTATTTTAACACTTATACAAAAGCTATGTTGTGGCCACAAATTCCTCTCCCTCAGCTCCAGATTCCCCACCAAATACGCTTCTGCATTTCCTCTTTACTGTGTTTTCTCCAAGTCAGACCATTCACAAAACCCATAATAAGCTCCTCACATTCCTGCTTCTTATCAGCCACTACTGCCTCTCCAGCCTGGCTCTCTGCTCATGATCTTCACAAGCACCCTGACTAGCCCTCTCCTCAAGATGGACACCTAAATCCCAGCCATTCTTTTCACCTCCTGCTTTAACTCAACGTTTCCATCCCCCCTCCCCCCACACAAACTCCTGGGAGGTTTTGCCAATGTACATTTTGGCTCCAATCACTCTTGATGACTTTACTCTAAAACTGGTAAATGATCCGCAGAAGGCAACTTGCCAAATGTAGTAAATGGGATTACAAAAAGGCACTTGAAGGTTGGTATGGACAGGGTAGGCCAAAGAGCAAGCATGTCACTGTGCTGTAGGACTGTTCAACCTGATTTCTGCACATAAAACACTAGCTGAAGATATCTCTCTCTCTCTCACACACACACACAGTAATTCAATATTAAAGAAAATAAAATCTGGCAGAAGTCTTTAGGCTGACATTCAGCCTAGCCCATCATATGTCACCTACAGCTAGTTGGTTGATGCTTTACCCCTGAGTCTGCAAGAATTGGGTTCAAGTCCTGCTCCAGAGATTGCTGAGCATAGAAATCCTTATGGATGCTGCAGCGCTCTCTTTCATGCATTATGTTAATTTGAGGCTCAGCCTTTTCTTTAGGATGAACATAATAGATTTGCGATACTATCATGACCTACCCACCCCTGGAGTCCTTTCAAGCTCTTGTTGTAGAAACATCAGGTACTCCATTCCTCCCCTTTTAACTGCTAACTGGTAAGAAAATCCAAACGAGTTGATGAGCACGTTTCTTTTTTCCAAATATTCCACGAAGCCTTGTCTTCCTGCTCCTGAAAATCTACCACTGCGGATCTGCGTTTGCTTGCTGTCAGGAATCGGAGTGCAGTGGTCCACCCGTCGCAGTGGGCTGAGCTCGTGCAGTTCCGGTGCTGGGGACACTGCCCTGGGAGAGGATGCTAGTGTTGATCATCCCAACCTGACAATGGACCTGGATGATTCTGCAATGTTCTGAGTTGCTAACTATTTTTTTTTGGTGTAGATAGGAAGGCCTTGAGGTGAATGTCAATTTAATGTCTTGATCTCGGGGCTAGCGTTTCTTCACTCAGCTGTATACACTAAGGTCAGTGGTGTATTATCCATACAGAGGATGTAGAGCACGGGCTCCCAACATTTCTTATACCATGGACCCCTACCATTAACCGAGCGGTCTGTGGACCCCAGGTCAGGAACCCCTGATACATAAGAAATACTTAAAAGTTCTAGTTGACATCTCTTTACTATAATTATCTATGATTTCTGCCAAAAACTCAATTTTCACAATGCTTCTGTATGGAACGTACTGTGCAGATTTTTGTTTAAAAAAGATATCATTGCTAACCCCCTTTTACTGCTTGTTATTAAAGCAAACAGCCTGTCAGTACAGAATTCCACAATAAATCTGTACACTTACTCAACTAGAGATCTGCATAGAAGTCCCAGGGGCAGTAAAACGATAGTCTGAGTGGATGCAAGCAATCAGAAATTATCTGCATTATTGATTTGGTCTTGAAAATTCACTATGACAGTGAATATCAATGCATGGAGTGGTGTATGTTCCACTTTAGCACAAAGTCTGTCAAGCATCTCCAAATGAGAGCAACAATATAGTTTCATAGTCCTTAATTCATCCTTAAGCAAAATATAAACAAATACAAATATGTTTACTCACACGTATATAAAAGTTCTCTTTTCTGAAAAAAATGAACTGTTACAGAAATGAATATTGATTCAAAGCCTGAAAATCTTCACACAGAAATAGTATTCATTAATTCATGTAAGCAATATCACTTCTATATTCATATATTTCCTTACAAGATAGAAAGAGGTGATTTTGGCCCTTTGAATCTCCCAATTCACAGAGCAATTCCAATTCCTCACTAATTTTTCTTGTAACCTGTTCTCCCACATTCTCATTAACTCCTTCAATGGCCATTCGTGTGGGAGGAAACTAGAGCACCTGGAGGAAGCCCACACAGTTACAGGGAGAACATGCAAACTCCACACAGAGAGGGCCAGAGGTCAGGACGTGTCACTGGAGAGGTGAGTAGTGGTGCCACGACACTGGCTTCAGACTCTTTCTCTCAACAAATCATTCTGTCATCAGAGGAATGGAGAACAGAATGAAACGAGAATCCAGTCAACTTAATTTTTGAACATTACTTTGCATTGCTCTTAAGAGCCTGGAATGGAGGAAGAATGCAATAGCAAGAATTAATTGAACACATGAGAAACAGAACATGTACCTTTAATTAAAAGGGATGGCTCAATTGAGTAGAATTGGATAGGGATAAAGAGGGAGGAGAAGATGGTGGCATTACGCAGCATGTGCGGCTGTTCCGAATGAATATCGATTATGTGTAACTAGGGGGCTGTGCACAATCCGGATTTGATGGGGACAGCCGTGAGAAGCGCAGAGGAACATCTGGAGTAACTTCTGAAATGGCTGCTTCGCTGCCGCTGCTACTGTGCCATCGAGAATCTCCGGAGGGGAAGGCCCCAAATCTTCGGCTTTGCCTATTGCCTGTTGCCGGGGCTGGGGTTGATGTGCTCGGCAAAGATGGTGCTCGGTGCTCGGTGTCAGCTGGTCGGAGGCTCGGAGTTTTCGGATGGACTTGGAGTCGGATTGTGGTCGGATGCTTCCAGGATGCTGCATTGGCAAGTTTGCGGCACTGGAAGTTCACCATCTGCGTGAGATGATGGGACTTTCGAGAGACTTTGAGACTTTTACTGTGCCATGGTCTGTTCTTATCAAATTACAGTATTGCTTTGCACTGTTGTAACTATAAGTTACAGTTATGTGGTTTTTGTTAGTTTTTAAGTCGGTTTGTCATGTGTTTCTGCGATATCATTCTGGAAAAACATTGTATCATTTCTTAATGCATGCATTACTAAATGACAATAAAAGGGGACTGCGTGTCCTCATAATCATCATAATCTTAATTGCCCAGAAACTAACTTGCACATTTGACAATATGTCACACTGGTTCAAATGCAGTAGTGTACAGAGCTCTACACACTGTGATCTTATTGAGCATGCACTGTACGAGGACAGGCCTTTCCTTCGCCACTACATGACATGTAAAGAGAATCAGGTGAAGACCAGTGCTGGGACTGGAGATAGGAGCAGGGATGTCCCCCAGTTTCCTGGTTTGTTAACAAACGCCAATTTCCAGGTACATTTACAGCTCACTAACTGCGGTATTATCTGCAGAAATGTGCACTGAATTGAATAATACAAGAAGACAGAATTTGAAATAGTCCACAGAAATCACTTGAGTATTTCGATTATTGATTCTGCAATATTGTTTTTTTTGTGAGACGTGGTTTATATAAAAAATGAAGGATTTGGTTATTTGTTTTTCCTAAGTCCCTCATCTGTGTTTCTTATAACTTTCAATTCATTCATCTTCATTGAGGCATCTGAATTTATCATCAGATAAAATTCAGCGTCTCTCTTGACATTGTAGATGGATGGCAATTCCATAATTTAAAACCCAGAGTTACCACGTGAGGAGCCATTTGACAGATGTACACTATCTCAGATAAAGTAGCTTACTCGTTTGGCACTCCATCCATTACCTTAAATCCTTTGCTGTCTCCACCTACTCAACATGAAGCTGTGTGCAGCATTTACAAATCCAACAGCAGTAACTAGTTAAGGCTTCTTTGACAGCACCTTCCAAAGCTACAGCCTCTTCCATCTAAAAGAACAAGAGCTGCAGATCCATGGGAACACCACTACCCGCGTGCTGCCTTGCAAACTGCACATCACTCTCCCAAACCCTGGACTCCCAGCCCAACAATGCTGTCAACAGGAATTCTGCAGATGCTGGAAATTCAAGCAACACACATCAAAGTTGCTGGTGAATGCAGCAGGCCAGGCAGCATCTCTAGGAAGAGGTGCAGTCGACGTTTCAGGCCGAGACCTTTCGTCAGGACTAACTGAAGGAAGAGTGAGTAAGGGATTTGAAAGTTGGAGGGGGAGGGGGAGATCCAAAATGATAGGAGAAAACAGGAGGGGGAGGGATGGAGCCAAGAGCTGGACAGGTGATAGGCAAAAGGGGATACGAGAGGATCATGGGACAGGAGGTCCGGGAAGAAAGACAAGGGGGGGGGCCCAGAGGATGGGCAAGGGGTATATTCAGAGGGACAGAGAGAGAAAAAGGAGAGAGAGAGAGAGAGAAAGAATGTGTGTATAAAAATAAGTAACAGATGGGGTACGAGGGGGAGGTGGGGCATTAGCGTAAGTTAGAGAAGTCGATGTTCATGCCATCAGGTTGGAGGCTACCCAGACGGAATATACGGTGTTGTTCCTCCAACCTGAGTGTGGCTTCATCTTTACAGTAGAGGAGGCCGTGGATAGACATGTCAGAATGGGAATGGGATGTGGAATTAAAATGTGTGGCCACTGGGAGATCCTGCTTTCTCTGGCGGACAGAGCGTAGATGTTCAGCAAAGCGGTCTCCCAGTCTGCGTTGGGTCTCGCCAATATATAAAAGGCCACATCGGGAGCACCGGACGCAGTATCCTCCCGCCACCCCACTAGGAATATGGTTCCCCTGGTCCTCACCTACCACCCCACCAGCCTCCGGGTCCAACATTTTATTCTCCGTCATCTCCCCCATTTCACGTACATCTGCTCTCACTCCATCCTCCCGCCACCCCACTAGGAATAGGGTTCCCCGGTCCTCACCTACCACCCCACCAGCCTCCGGGTCCAACATATTACTCTCCGCAACTTCCGCCACCTCCAACGGGATCCCACCACTAAGCACATCTTTCCCTCCCCCCCTCTCTCTGCATTCCGCAGGGATCGCTCCCTACGCAACTCCCTTGTCCATTCGTCCCCCCCATCCCTCCCCACTGATCTCCCTCCTGGCACTTATCTGTGTAAGCGGAACAAGTGCTACACATGCCCTTACACTTCCTCCCTTACCACCACTCAGGGCCCCAAACAGTCCTTCCAGGTGAGGCAACACTTCACCTGTGAGTCGGCTGGGGTGATATACCGCATCCGGTGTTCCCGATGTGGCCTTTTATATATTGGCAAGACCCGACGCAGACTGGGAGACCGCTTTGCTGAACACCTACGCTCTGTCCGCCAGAGAAAGCAGGATCTCCCAGTGGCCACACATTTTAATTCTACATCCCATTCCCATTCTGACATGTCTATCCACGGCCTCCTCTACTGTAAAGATGAAGCCACACTCAGGTTGGAGGAACAACACCTTATATTCCGTCTGGGTAGCCTCCAACCTGATGGCATGAAACATTGACTTCTCTAACTTCTGCTAATGCCTCACCTCCCCCTCGTACCCCATCCGTTATTTATTTTTATACACACATTCTTTCTCTCACTCTCCTTTTTCTCCCTCTGTCCCTCTGAATATACCTCTTGCCCATCCTCTGGGTCCCCCCCCCCCTTGTCTTTCTTCCCAGACCTCCTGTCCCATGATCCTCTCATATCCTTTTTGCCAATCACCTGTCCAGCTCTTGGCTCCATCCCTCCCCCTCCTGTCTTCTCCTATCATTTTGGATCTCCCCCTCCGCCTCCAACTTTCAAATCCCTTACCCACTCTTCTTTCAGTTAGTCCTGACGAAGGGTCTCGGCTTGAAACGTCAACTGCACCTCTTCCTAGAGATGCTGCCTGGCCTGCTGCATTCACCAGCAACTTTTATGTGTGTTGCAACAATGCTGTAGCAGGATCCCCCAACGTGAAACTGTAATGGTTCAAAGAGGGGGATCACAAGCACCACCTCTCAACAGCAATGAGAGATGGGTCTTGCTAGTAGCGTCCGCATCCTTAAAACATCATCATTATTTGCCGTGTCATATGACATTGGCGATCGTGGTCTTGGACCATGATTGTTCTTGGCAAATTTTTCTACAGAAGTGGTTTGCCATTGGCTTCTTCTGGGCAATGTCTTTCCAAGATGGGTGACCTCGGCCATTATCAATACTCTTCAGAGATTATCTGTTGGCATCAGTGGTCGCATAACCAGGACTTGTGATATGCACCAGCTGCTCATACAACCATCCACCTTCTGTTCCCACGGCTTTGCGTGACTCTGATTAGGGTGGCGGCGGCTAAGCAGGTGCTACACCCTGCCCAAGGGCGATTTGCAGGCTAACAGAGGGAAGGAGTGCCTTACTCCTCCTTTGGTAGATGCATTTCACCACCTCGCCGCCCATAATTATAGGGATAATTATTTACATATTTATTATTTCAAGGGTGCCCTATGCACACAGAAAATTTAGACAGTGTAACATATTTCATTGTAGTTTGTTTATGAAGATGATGGACTTCTAATCCATCCAACGAAATCTAGATTGAGGCCAGGGGGAGAAGATAGCACAAATCTATATTTACCTCCAACTCTATAATGAAGCTGGCTGACCTACAATAGGAGATTATTGACCACGCAATAGTGTTATCTTCAAAGTTTCATAGCAATAGCCACAATGGCTATGCACCAACATGGGATACCTGGAGGCCATACTATCTATTAATGCAAGTTCTTCGATTTACGTACACCAAGGCCCACTGTTAAGAAGATAGTTAAAAGAGGAACACAAAGGTGTGATGAATTTTAAGAACACGATTTAAACTGATATGTGACTGAACTATTGTCAGTCAGACTACTTGCCACACCAAAAAACAAGCTGTAATAACTGACTCAATTGCAAAGACATTATTAGCTACTGAACTTAGATTAGAGATAAATCCACAGATTTGTTATAGGGTATGAGAAATAGATGTCTTTTCAGCAGTCCAATCTTGTCGTGGAACTGTGTCTGGAGCTTTGTATAGAAATGTAGCCCATTGCTCTGTATAGTACATACCTACTGACTAAAGGCAATATAAAAGATCTATTTCTTACCATCACTCCACAAGCAACACTAGTGACACCTGTCTGGATACTGTTGTAGTCTTAGGTATTATTCATCCTCTGCTCTGTAACTCAAGGTTAGAACTTTTTATTTACTCTCTTCCACCTCAACTATTTCCTTGCAGCCTATTTAACTTCTCTATAATAGTTTTTCTTATCCTGATCCATTAATGTCTAGCCAGAGAGGAAACTGGCTTCCAGTCAATAACTCCTTAGTCTCCAAGTCAACCGCTATATGGTTGAACATACTCTTGTATTTGAGTGAATGAAATAAATCAATAATTTTGGACAATCCTTGGGTATTGAATAGAGTGGACTCATTGAACACAGAGTGGGTTCTTCGGCCCACCTGGCCCAGGTCAACCATCAAGTTCATCTCATTTTATTCTGTCCAGACCTCCCTCTCCCGCCACCCAACACCTAAATTCTACCAGTTGCCTACACACCACAAATAATTTACACCAACCAGCTTGCACATCTTTGGCATGTAGGTGCAAATCAGAGCACCATACAGATCATAAGTAACAAACCTGGGTGTTATCCTTGATTCTGATTTGAATTTTGAACCCCACATAAAGAAAGTCACCAAAGTATTTCTACACTTAAGAAATATTGCAAAGGTACATCTGTTTCTATCACATAATGATGCTGAAAAACTAATCCATACCTTTATATCCACCAGACTAGATTTCTGCAAGGCACTTGTTACTGGCCTTCCAAAGTAATCTATTGATAAACTTCAACTCATTCAGAACACCACTGCTACACTTTTAATGAAAACCACGATGAGGGAGCATGTCAGTCCCGTCCTAACTTCTCTGCAGTGGCTTCTTGCAAGAATCGATTTTAAAGTTCTCTTACTTGTTTTAACCTCCCAATGGTCTGGAACTGGAGTACATAACAAAATCACTTTCATTTATATTTCTGATACTCTCTCAGGTCTTCTTCTGCTGACCTCTTAAATGTAAACATCTCCCCCAAAAGATAATTGGCAAGTCAGCTTTTTTGAACTGCGCTCCCAAACTGTGGAACTCAATAATGTACCTAAAACTAATACCTAAAACTATAAGGGATGCCTACTCAGTTGACACCTTTAAACACAAGCTGAAAATCTATTTAACATTGCTTTTATCTAGCATATTTTTGTCTTTTATTTTCAGATTTGCACTTTATCCCATTGCAAAGCACTTTGAACTACAAACGTCGACTGTACGAAAAATGTTCTATAAGTTATTATTAATAAATTCCAGACAGCGCCCTTATTTAAGGCTGAAGCTGGGTTACAGGAGCTGTGCTAGATGTGCCATCCTGCTGCCTGTAGATCGTTTCATAACAGTATAGCTACGGATCAGAATCAGATTTAATATCATGGTATATGTTGTGAAATTTGTTGGCAGCAGTACAGCACAATGCATTAAAAACTATAAATTACAGTAATATCTTTATTGCATTAAATAATATCACTATTGCATTAAATAGATAATGCAAAGAGAGCGAAAGCAAGTTCATGGGTTGGTTGATTGTCCGTTTAGAAATCTGATGGTGGATGTAGTACAAGGAAGACAGGAGCCTAGAAATGCAGCAAATTCTGTAAAATGCAGCATTGCACAGATTAAAATTGCATTAGCATAGCAATTACGCAATTGCTTTTGGAAGAATCATGTAGTCATTAATCTCAGTGTTAAGGCATAAGATATTTTTGGTTTCCTGCATTCCTTTACCAGGTTCCAGTTCAGTGATCTGAAATGCAACACCCAAAATTCACCCACAGCAAGATTTGCAATCACATTAACCAAATACCAAAAGGTACTATCAACTCTGAGAAGAATCAGCTGTACTAATGTTGAAGCCTATGACACTTGAAGGGGCAGATGTGTTTCTCCAGCATTTCAAGTGGACTGATCCAAATTGGAATCGCAGTTACTGCACCCACCAGAAGATGATTTCACTGGTTCCCTGCATAATTTAGTGGCTAGAAATGCCAGAAGAAATCCCATAAATAGATTAGATTAGATTATGAGAACACTCAGTCCTCTTTTATTGTAATTTAGAAATGCATACATGCATTAAGAAATGATACAATGTTTCTCCAGAGTGATATCACAAAAAATCAGGACAAACCAAAGACTAACACTGACAGAACCACATAATTATAACATATAGTTACAGCAGTGCAAAGCAATACCATAATTTGATGAAGAACAAACCATGGGCACAGTAAAAAAAAGTTTCAAAGTACCCAAGTCGATCGACTCCCAAGTCCCTGATGGCAGGCGGCAAATGGGAGAAACTCCCTGCCATAAACCTCCAGGCACCGTCAACTTGCCGATGCCTTGGAAGCAGCCGACCACAGCTGACACTGAGTCCGTCCATCCGAAAACTTCGAGCCTCCGACCAGTCCCTCCGATACAGCCTCCCGAGCGCCATCCTCTGCCAAGCGCCTTCAACCTCGCCCTGGCCGCTGAAACAAGCAAAGCCGAGGATTTGGGGCCTTCTGCTCCGGAGATTCTGGTTACCACACAGTAGCAGCGGCAGCGAAGCAAGCATTCCAGCAGTTTCTCCAGATGTTCCTCCATACTCTTACGTCTGCCTCCATCAAATTAGAATTGTGCACGGTCCCCTACTTGACAGATTACAGATATCATTCACCAGAGAGGCCGCGCGCACTGCCGTCGCGCCGCCATCTTCTCCTCCTCCATGTTTTCCATATTTATCAAACACAAATGAACAAAAACAGAGATACACACACACAAAAGGCTGGAGGAGCTCAGCAGGTCAGGCAGCATCTCTGGAAATGAATAAACAGTCCATGTTTCAGGCCAAGACCCTTCTTCAGGAATGGAAAGGAGGGGGAAGATGCCAGAATAAAAAAGGGGGAGGAGGGGAGCTAGAAGATGATAGGTGAAGCCAGGCGGATGGGAAAGGTAAAGGGCTGGAGAGGAGAGTGGACCACAGGAGAAAGGGGAGGAGGAGGGAACCCAGGGGAGGTGACAGCCAGGTGAGAAGAGGTAAGAGCCTAGAGTGGGAATAGAAGAAGAGGGGAGGGGGAGGGATTTTTTTTAACTGGAACGTGAAATCAATATTCATGTCATCAGGCTGGAGGCTACACAGACAGAACTTAAGGTGTTGCTCCTTCACCTGAAGGGTGGCTTTATTATGGCACAAGAGGGGGCCATGTACTGCCATGCTGGTACGGGAATGGGAATCGGAATTAATATGCTTGGCAGATGGAGTGGAGGTGATCGGCGAAGAGGTCTCCTAATTTTACGTCGGGTCTCACCACTGTAGAGGAGGCCACATCAGATCACTGGACACAATAGAAGATCCCAGCAGATTCGCAGGTGAAGTGCTGGCTCTCCTTGAAGGACTGTTTGGTGCCCTGAATGCAGGTGAAGGAGGAGGTGAATGCGCAGATGTAGCACTTTGGCCATCTGCAGGAATGAGTGCATGGAGGGAAAGTAGTGGAGAGGGACATACGGACAAGGGAATCACAGAGGGAGTGATCCCTGCAGAAAGCGGAGGGGAGCGGGGGAGAGGAAAGATATGTTTGATGGTAGGATCTCTTTGGAGATGGCTGAAGTTGCGGAGGATGATGTGTTGGATGCAGAGGCTCATGAGGTACTAGGCAAGGACAAGAGGAACTCTACCACTGTTAAGGTGGCGGGAGGAAGTGGTGAGCACAGATGTTCAGGAAATGAAAGAGAGGCATATGAGATCAGCATCAATGGTGGAAGATGGGAAACCCCGTTCTTTGAAGGAGGAGGACATCTCTGATGTCCTGGAAAGGAAAGCCACTTTCTGGGTACAGATGTGGCAGAGGCGAAGAAACTGAGAAAAGGGAATAGCATTTTTACAGGAGACAGGTTTAAAAAAGATGTCGGTTGACAGTTTGTCTCCAGAGATGGAGAAAGAGAAGGGAGATGTCAGAGATGGACCAAGTGAATTTAAGGACAGGATGGAAGTTAGAGGCAAAGTTGATGAAATTGATTAACTCAGCGTGGGTTCATGAAGCAGCAGCAATGCAGTTGTCAACGTAGCAGAAGAAGGGTTGGGGAGTATAACTGGGGAAGGCTTGGAATATGGACTGTTCGATGTAGCTAACGAACAGGCAAGCACAGCTGGAGTCCATGTGGGTGTCCATGACTACCCCTTGACTCTGCACAAAGTGGGAGGAACTGAAGGAAAAACTGTTAAGTGTGAGGACCAGTTCTGTCAGATGGAGGAGGGTGGTGGTGGAGGAGAGGCACTGGTTGGTTCTTTTATTGAGAAAGCAGTGGAGAGTTTTAAGGCCTTCTTGATGGGCAATAGGAGTGCACAGATTCTTGACATCCATGGTGAAAATGAGGTGGTCAGGGCCAGGGAATTGAAAGTTACTGAGGAGATCAGGACCATAAGAAGTGTTGCTGATTAGGTGGGAATGGACTGAACCAAGAGGGATAGAATGGAGTTGAGCTTTGAGGACAGAAATAAGAACAAAATGAGAAAGACATCTGAAAGAAGAGGTAGCACTCAAAACCTTCTTCCACCCAAATTTAATCTATACTTCCTACAGGGGCAATAATTGTTCAAACTGCCCTCCCATTAGAGAATCCTCATTGCATCTGTGACCTTGAAAATCCTCCACCTGTCTGCATCGGTCTCAAATTTAAAATCACAGACATCTCATTTCCTGAGACTAAGCCTGAGGACCTTTCTGAGCTGTTTTTATTGCTATCCGTGATACCTTTTGTTCACTGCTGCAAAGCAGAGCTGAGATTTCAATCAACATGGTGGTGATCCTTCTACGTTTGGTTCAGGCAGGTTCAGCATTTAGATCCAGACTGGTGCTTGACAGCACTGCAGTGATTCTGCTCCTTTGTCTTATGGTCTTATTCCCAAAATCCAGGCATTCAGGGAGGTCACGGATGCCTCTCCAGACACTTCCTTGGTAACCTCCTGCCACGGGTACACTCTGCATAAGGACACTGCCTCCTGGGAACACCAGGAAAAGATCTGGAAACAATAGTGCAGGTCACAAGGACACAGAATGTACCCAAGGTGAGGGAGGTTTAATATCCATAACTAACGTTGGCTTGTTCAACACACAGTTGGCTGAGTCCTCGAGGACAAAAATGCCAAATTGGCTTGGGAAATCCAATCGCAGGCAAGCAACAATCAGTGATGGCTCAGTAAATCAAATTCCTCTTACAGTGCTCCCTAGTAGTCGGCATGGACTTGTTCGACCAAAGAGCTTGTATCTGTGCTGTATTGCTCTATGACTCTATGGCCCTCTAGACCGGGGGATGTTTGTGGCAGGGGTGCCTCAGAGCCCTTTGTCCCAGCCTTACAAGGAAGATTCCAGACCTTCTTCAACCATTAGCAGTCTCTCTCTAATCTTAAAATCAGCAATTGTTTTGCATCCCTGCACTGAAATCTGCCTTTGGTCCTTCCAATTTTCCTCTCCTATTCTCCCAGACTCACTTGTAAATCCTAAGCACTCCCTTTCATCCCACTCTCTTTTTGCCAACTCCCATGTCCCCAACATTCTAGCCTCACCAAATCTCAGTCATTGGTTCCTTCTTGATTATTATCAAAAATCACCATCAAAGATGGAACTCAACCTCCTCTGGCTGGTTTTCCCGTCTCCTGTATTGCTCAATCCACACAGTCAAGACTGACACAACAGGAAGATAAGTGACAACCTGAAGACTGCTTGGCCCTGATAAGCCAAATTATGGCACATCACCTTAATCAAACCAATGAGAAATGCTCCAGGTTGGACATCAAAGTTCCACCTGCCATCTCAGGAAGCACTTTCTTGTCGTCGAAGAATAGGATACAAAGATCGCTAAGAAGTTATGCCATAAAATCCAACAGGACCTCATCTTCTCAGCCTTATTATATGTTTCATTACCATATCACACTCTTCAATGCTCTACCCCTTCCCCAATTTCATTGGGTCTTCAGCTCTAGTTGGGGATCATATCTGGGAATTTTTATGCACAGTAATGTAAGAAGCTGCAGGGAGTAGTGAACTGAGCACAATATATCTTGGACACATCATTCCCCACCATCTACACCATGCCATCTTCTCACAGCTCCCATCTGACAGGAAGTACAGAAGCCTGATGTCTCACAGCACTAGGTTCAAAACAGCTACTTTCCTTCCACTATTTGTTTCTTGAACCATCCTGCACAATCCTAATCACTAAACTATGACCACTTTGATCACTTTACGCTACCATGGGTGTTGTTTTTTTGTTTCTGTTCCAACTGCATTATGTTTTTCCTGTGACTTCTGCTGACAGGATGCAATGTACCTGTGGTGATACTGCACGTAGGTTTTTCATTGCACCTGTGCATTCACATACTTGTGCTTATGATAATAAACCTGACTGACTTTGACAATAATCCTCTGTCACAAAACTACCAAAATCGTTAGTCATCAGAGGGACACAGAGAAGATTAAATGCACAAAAATCCCTGCAGGCAAACAACACTACTTTGTCATGCGAACTCGAATATGCCACTGGCCTGAGTGCTGAACTATACTCATAACACCTACCTCTGGGCTCTTCGGTTTTGACTATGTTGAAATCCAGTGTTTCACTCTATCCTGGTCAGGCCTATATTGTGACACTGTAATGGGTTTCATGGACACTTTTTCAAAATTTACTCTTGCTTCATTGGTGCTCCATTGCATTCTTGAGAGATTGCTCACTTCTCTAACCCGACTGAGTTACCGGACCAAGGATCGGCAATATACATTCACACGTACTAACAATTTGCTGATGTGTTGGCGTGACGTGCCACAAAAGCAACACCATTCAACAACTGTAAAGAATAAAGAATAATATATAAAAAATAAAGTTAGAGGTTGAATTAGGATATGGAATAAAATGTGCATAAATATATAAATACCAGCAAGTATTTACAAGGTAAATAGCATTGCAAAGAAGTGTTACACCTTTCAAGTTACACCTCCCTTTTCTGCATTCAATCACTTGGGAAGTTCACAGGACTGCTCTCCTGATTGAACCCAGAAGATAGGGAAGAATGTAGGGGTCCATATAATTGAGCTGAGTTGGCTGTTTCCCTGGAAGATTTTTTTTGTGTACTTAATTGTCTTGCAAGAAACAACTTGCCCTTTTGACAGCTCACCCTGTTCCAACTGATTCTCAGTTCTCTTGGCTCCTGCTGGCTAGGGGAGATGATACTGCTTTCACCAGCTTCCAGCTGCACTGTTCTACATCTTCAGATGTGACCTGCTCCACTGTAACCTCCTCCTCTGAAGCAGCACCCTGAGGGCTTGCTATTGTCCTTGCTATTTGACCAAAGAATCAGAATCAGAATCAGGTTTATTATCACTGGCATGTGACGTGAAATTTATTAACTTAGCAGCAGCAGTTCAATACAATACATAATCTAGGAGAGACAGAAAAAAAATAATAAAAAAACATAATAATAAGTAAACAAGTAAATCAATTATGTATATTGAACAGATTATTTAAAAATGTGCAAAAACAGAAGTACTGTATATTAAAAAAAGTGAGGTACTGTCCAAAGCTTCAAAATCCATTCAGGAATCAGATGGCAGAGGGGAAGAAGCTGTTCCTGAATCGTTCAGTGTGTGCCTTCAGGCTTCTGTATCTCCTACCTGATGGTACTGGGTGCTGGAGGTCTTTAATAATGGATGCTGCCTTTCTGAGACACCGCTCCCTAAAGATATCCTGTGTACTTAGTAGGCTCGTACCTAAGATGGAGCTGACTAGATTTACAACCTTCTGCAGCTTCTTTCAGTCCTGTGTCGTAGCTCCTTCATACCAGACAGTGATGAAGCCAAAGTTACAGTGTATGAGTGGGAAACCCTCCTGCAAATTTGGCTTTAGGTTGGGGAACAGGGAGGAAAATGGAAAAATAAAAGCTTCGTGATTATGAACATCTTGAGATGTTCAACAAAACCTCAATAACTTTTTAGTGCGAAAATCAACTCCTTCCGACTCTCTGTGTTATTGGACTCCCAATATTTCAAAGGTTTCTGCGCCAAATGAATAATAGAAAATTACAATTAATTGGCCTTAAGGGCTGGAAGCTATTTAAGCTGGATAAGCTGTATAACACAAAGAGGCTGATGTCATGTTTAATTTTTCATAAGATGCCCATGGTAGATGTACAGTAACTGCTACCCTGTGAAGCAGATTTCTTAGAAAGTGCAATAGAGACAGCTTGTGGCAGAACATCAGCAGTGCATTTACTCCATCAGCAGAACAGGATATTTGGCTCTGGATTACTGCACATTAATTCTTTACCAACTACAGTTTTGAATGTTAAATTCCTAAATGGTGTAAGGAGCAATTATAATTAGTGAGCAATTTAATATAAAATCATTGATGAATTTGACACTATTATTAATCAATACACAAACACGAGGAATTCTGCAGATGCTGGAAATTCAAGCAACACACATCAAAGTTGCTGGTGAATGCAGCAGGCCAGGCAGTATCTCCAGGAAGAGGTACAGTCGACGTTTCAGGCCGAGACCCTTCGTCAGGACTAATCAATACATATTAACATAATGTACAGCAATGTCAATGCAAATATAATTAGTCCTCACCAAATGTAATTATTTAAAAATATAGACTGATAATAGATACGCAGGGTTAAAACAGAATCAAACAATAGACCTTAACAACATCAAAGGTTCATTTTTAATGGCGAGTTTACCTAAAAACATGATTATTTGAACATAAATTATAGAACACAACAAAGAGCGAATATGCCGTAATGTCCAAATTGAGTTACACGTTCTCTTTAATAGAATTTATCAAGTCTGTTTTGTGGCAGTTACGTGGTCCATTAAACCTCTTAAAGTCAATTCCTCTCATGATGAACATCAAACAAACATGGATTGCACTAATCAATAGACTCTACTCAAACGAAACCATCTGACCTCGCCAATGATGCCTTATTTTGGAAGAAAGCAAAACAAATGTGGAACAAACCTTCACAGAAATTAGGGACCAATCTGGCAGAGGGCCAAGACTGATGAAAAACTAACTAGCACTTTGTAGCTCGAGGCCCAGGAGAGTTTAATCCACAGGATCCCCTGCTTCTCCACTGTGTAATGTGAACCTGAAGGCAAGAGCAATAGTTCTGACATAAGTGACCGCTATCTTGTCTTTGGGCAGACAGGCAGAAGTTCTGAGGGGGACAGAGAAGCCCGGCGAATTAAAGGCCTGAGATTCCATCACGTGGCTTGTGCTATGTTGTTCGTCAAGGAAAGAGGCAAATGATTTAAAATTTCACGCCTTGTTAGGCTTCTTCTAGCCTTCCTGACAGATTTAGCTTGAGGGGTAAGTCTCCTTTCAGAAGACAAATTTTTTATCTGTCTTGTATCTTCACATAGCAAAACATTTTCCTGGTATTCAAGGGGTACCTTATTCCCCTGTGATTTACTTGATGCTACATTTACAAATTACCAAAATAAACCCAGTTTATCTATTTAGAATGCAGTAGTGATTTAGAATCCCTTTGCATTCAGTGCTCTACACGGTCCATTTGTTAAATGGGAGTCAGATGCAGAGAGGGAAGACAAGTTAACAGAGGTCAATGAGTGGTGATCTGCAACATTACTGGAGTCAAGGGTATCTTTTTGAAAAGGGGAGCTTATAACTGCAGTTTTAAAAGTGAAGGCGATAACAGTAAATTACTCCCTCTCTGCGGTTAAAATACCAACTAGAAAGAGGGTCAGAGGATAGAGACAAGAAAGCAAAAAGTGATTCACTGAAGGGAAATATGAAAAAAATTGAAAGAATAAGTTTTTGCTTAAACATACTTTCTTAGATTAATAATAGTTACCCCGCTTTAATCTGGGGTTAACAAAAGCACTACTGTGCCATTTGGGTTGCTCCGTATCTTGGTAATCATGGCGACTAAAAGAGCTTTCTATTGTCACCCACCAGAAGATGCACATCCAAGGCATAAGAGACTGCACTTTTCTCAGGAAGCAATTTACTTCATGCCGATCCTTGTTCATACCTTCTCTTGGCAAATCAACATCAACATTTACAAAATTACTGCAACAAATGTTCTACTGGAAGAACTCAACAAAATAACTGGCACTATCGATGCAAGAAATTTAAGGAAATGACAGAAAAGACCCTCATCTAAAATCCACAAATGGTGTTGTTTTTGTGTGGATAGCAGAGAATCAAGTGATGTGGGGAAAGATGCAGGATTATTCATGATCTCACTGAATGTTACAGTGGGGCTGAATGCAGCAACACAGTCAAGATGTTTTGCTCACAACACAGAAGAAATGCAATAAAATTCTGAAGGTATTTTGTTCCAGTGAAGGAGTGGCATTAACAGCACAACTGCTGTTTAATTCAGCAAAGATTTTTAAGTTTCATTGCCAGCATAGGGGCAAATGTTGCAGATCTTCAGAATTCTGCTGAAGATGAAAGACCTGCTGTGTACTGTAAGCCCTGTAATGTGTGTGGAAGTCACATTACCTTCCTTGGAAAAAACTGGTGCACGAACATACAGTTGTATCAGACTGTGGAAAAAGTCAGGCACACTTATTGTTAACAACTGAACTGATCTTAAGTAATTGATCTATCCCTAAAGAACAATAATGGCATTGAAGCAGATTGAAACCATGAAACTTGTTCATAGAAAGGTTTTCAGGTACACCTGTGATTTTTCCTCCAACTCTGTGCCGTACTATTTAAAAACAAACACTAACAGTTGGTCCCTTTCCCACTGACAATAGCTGTTACTCAGCAGGAATGACTTGATTTTTAAGTAATTTATCAATTTACAATTCAATTTTGCATTTCCACATGCAGATTTTATATCTCAAACAGTGAGGATAAACAGTGTTGTTAGCTGATTACCTCTTAGCGATCACAGTTATTACTGAATGTTATACCATTTTCAATGCCTGTGGCATAATAATGAAATCAAATGGCTTACTTATTAATATTCTACATAAATTCTCCACAATTTTTTTAGCCATCAGTAATGGCTTCTCCAAATGTATTAACACACTTAAGTGATTAAATGTGGGTGACTTAAAATGTCAAACTATTACTAGCTTGATGTTTGCTACAGGCTTTTAAGGCAAGGTCATCTTCCTCATGGGGAATAATTTGCCTAATCAGGTGCTTTGCGTCTGTACAGTGTTTGATGGGCCATCTAAAAAGGTGAGAACACACTTAATCTGCAGAAAGAAAATCACTACCTCCAATAACACCCATTCATACGCTTGACAAACATCTTCTACTATGGAGTTCTGTTACAAACATACTCAACAGGGTTGCTCCAAAATGCTGCATTGCCTTGAAACTATATATATCTATACGCATTAAATTACAAATAATTTATTCTAGTTGCACCTCTCCCCTTTATTTTCTGACTCTATTTGCGCTGTGTTCAAGTCTACCCACTTGCACAGCTGATTGCTGGAGCTTCTCTATGTCGGAACCCCAGCAGAGGGTATTGGGGGACAATTCAATTATGTGGACTGTCAAGGAACACATCTCTGACCACAAGGCCTTACAAAGGATTGTGACCACTGCTGAGAGGATCATTGGGGTTTCTTTTCATTGGGCTCACTCGAGATAGTTAGATTTTAGATTATGAGAACACTCAGTCCTCTTTTATTGTCATTTAGAAATGCATACTTGCATTAAAAAATGGTACAATGTTTCTCTGGAGTGATATCACAGAAAACAGGACAAACCAAAGACTAACACTGACAGAACCACATAATTATAACATATAGTTACAGCAGTGCAAAGCAATACCATAATTTGATGAAGAACAAACCATGGGCACGGTAAATAAAGTCTCAAAGTCCCGAGTCGATCAACTCCCGAGCCCCCGATAGAAGGTGGCAAAAGGGAGAAACTCCCTGCCATAAACCTCCAGGCACCGTCAACATGCAAGCAAGTTGCAAGCAGCCTTGGAAGCAGCCGACCACAGCCTACACTGAGTCCACCCGTCCGAAAACTTTGAGCTTCCGACCAGCCTCTCCGATACAGCCTCCCGAGCGCCTTTGAAACAAGCAAAGCCAAGGATTTTGGGGCCTACCGCTCTGGAGATTCCGGTTACCACACAGTAGTAGCGGCAGCGAAGCGGGAATTTCAGAAGTTTTCCAGATGTTCCTCCGTACTCTCACGTCCGTCTCCATCAAATCAGAATTGTGCATGGTCCCCTACTTGACAGATAACAGACATCACCACCGAAGTGGCCGCACGCGCTGCTCTCACGCTGCCATCTTCTCCTCCTGTTATCAGGAGTGCTGCACACACATGGCCCTTAGCATTGTCAAGGATCCCTCCCGTCCATCCCAAAATCTCTTTAAACCCCGTCAACATCAGGCAGGAGACATGTAGCATTAGGACAAGGACTGTTATCATGGGAAACAGCTTCTTCCCCCAGACCATGAGACTACTGAACCCCCTATCACCACCCAGATCTCATCACTTATGAAGCACCAGTTGTTATTATTTTTAACGTGTCATAAATGCACCTTATGTTAAGTGTCAACCTTCTGGAAAATATTTTATTATTTGTGGTAATATCACTTCGTGTGTTGTGTGTGAGTTATATGTATCGTGTTGTGCACCTTGGTCTGGAGGAAATTGTTTCGTTTGGTGATATACACGTGCATGGCTGAACAACAATAAACCTGAATTTGAGTCCTCACCAGATGCAAGTTGTTCCCATCTGGAGCAGCCGGATGGGGAACACAAATTAAATGTTTTTTTCTCAACCCCATCCAGTGCATAGCCCTAATTCATATTGCTGGTTTGATATATCTAGTAA
Organism: Mobula birostris; assembly: GCF_030028105.1. Classification (NCBI taxonomy): domain Eukaryota; kingdom Metazoa; phylum Chordata; class Chondrichthyes; order Myliobatiformes; family Myliobatidae; genus Mobula; species Mobula birostris. The sequence continues at coordinate 85,905,811 of NC_092377.1, forward strand.
ATGAGATAATAAGTCAGCAAATGATTGGAGAAATATTGTAAATGTTCACCTTTCTCCCCGGCTGAGGTATATTTATACGGGTGTTAATGTCTACATGAGTTTTGTTGATGATTGCGGGGCATGGCAGCAATGTACGATCCTGGCTTCATTGGTGCTTACATTGGTCACCTCCAGCAGGTGATCCCTAGGCAATGACCAGTGGCAGGAATCCCCTGAAGTTTTGACTACAGAGGCACTGATTGCTTCTGAACCTTTGACATGTCTATATCCAAAGCCAACACAGGCTTCGGCTCTGCACCCTGCTTTCAAAACCGTTCCATTTAAGCTGCAGCCCAGTTTCAATTAGCAGGCAAGATACATGTGGCACATTCCTATTCAAAATCTTTAGGCAGTGTAAACTAAGATCAAACTTCTATGCTGGCCGTTTTTATAGCACCCTGTCACACACCTGGACCATGCCAAACTCCTGTTTATATAGGAAGATGCAGATACTGCTTAACCCACTGAATTCTTGAAGCAATACATAGGTATTTTCCCTCCGATAAATATATTATTCACTTTAAGGGTAATGAAAAGAACAACAGGTAGAGGGTTGTTCAATCTACAATTGAACCAAGTTAACCAATCTACTCATAAAAGAAAATACAAACTTGAATACATTTGCACAATTGCAATATTTAAAAGACATTTGGATGTAGTTAGAAAAGGTTTGGAGCAGGGTTCCCAACATTTTTTTTTCCATGGACCCTACTGTGAGGTTGGGAACTCCTGGTTGAGAGGACTATGGGCCAAACACAGGCAAGTGGGAATTGCATAGATAGATATCATAGTCAGCATGGACAAATTGGATTTATACCTGTTTCTATAATATATAACTATGTGATCTATGAATATCACCAGATAAAGAATCTGACCAGGTAAAAGGTAACACCAACAGACGGCGTATATGCAGAAAGAAAGCTGTTTACAATGACATAATTAAACGATTACACTTGATCCCATGACAAGGCAGCAGGCTTGCAGGTAGGTTTTGAAGAAGGAAGAGATAGCAAAATGGTGAGAATTAGACAGGGAATTTCAGAGCAAAGGACTTGGATGGTGGAGCAATGGAAGTCAGGTAGGAATGCAAATCCTAACTGTGAAAGGGAAAATGCTTCAACAATCACGCAGACCAAGACAGCTACTTAACAATCAACATGAAACAAAAGCAGATATAAATACAGGTTTCCCCTGCCATCTAAAGGTAGAGCGTTCCTATGAAACGGTTCGTAAGCCGGAATGTCGTAAAGCGAAGAAGCATTTACCATTTATTTATATGGGAAAAATTTGTGAGCTTTCGCAGACCAAAAATAACCTACCAAATCATGCCAAATAACACATAAAACCTAAAATAACAGTAACATATAGTAAAAGCCAGAATAATATAATAAATACACAGCCTATATAAATTAGAAATACTTCTCTACAACAATTGCCTGCACTGTTCTCCGTAGCAAAAATCTCATGCTAGCGCTCTCGGCAGAAACACTCTCTCCAGTAACCTTTAAGCTATGAAGCTGCCAAATCATACCAAATAACACATAAAAATACACCGCCTATATAAAGTAGAAATAACGTATGTACAGTGTAGTATCACTTACGGGAATCGGGAAGACATCGAGCACACTGATGATGGTGTGTTAGGCTGAGTCGTTGGAGGTTGGGATGGTGCAGTGGCCCCCACCCTCCGGGCAGCGAACCGATACCAATTCGCAAAGCATGCAGGGGTCCAGCGGTAGCTGGGACGCACCCAGCACATCTTTAAGAAAAAAGTCGAAATAAACAAGCTAATTAATTAGGTGCCACCTGGCACGTAAATGTTGGCCCAGATCAGAGGCAATTGCCAATTACATAGAGCAAGTGAAATCGGCAATCGCTTCTGATCTGGGCTGATACTTACGTGCCAAGCAGCACTAATTAATTAGCTTGTTTATTTCCGCTTTTTTCTTAAAGACGTGCTGGGTGCCTCCCGGCTACCGCTGCATTCTCCGTAAATCGGTATCTGTCGGCGGCCCGGAGATTGGGACCACTGGGGTGTCATCTCATCGTTGATCAGGGCAGGCAGGTCATCTTCTTCTATGTCTGCCTGCCTCAATGTCGAAGGTCGAGGTTCGTCGTCTGCTGTGGCTGATGTGGAAGCCTTGAAAAACGACTGTATGCTTGACTGCTAGCCTCGCTCATTTTTCTACCATACAGTTCTTTGTAAACCATCTTGCAAATATGCCCTAAACCGACGTACCCTTTCAAAATTAAAGTCGTACTTTATCATTGCAGCGAAAATCTCATGCAGTCGCCTCACATTCAGTTCCTGGACGACTTCACTTTCGGTCCGTTCGCTACTGCATTCAGTTTTGATTGTTATCCTTTCCTCTTCCAAATGCATCAGCTCTTCATCTATCAGTCCTTGGTCATGGGATGCCAAAACCCCTTCAACATTATCTTCGCCAACTTCCACAAGCCAAACTCACTTTGTCCTTACTTCGTTCACCACGATCGAAACGCTTTATTATGTCTAGTTTTACGCTAAGTGCAACGCCCTTACGAGTTCTTTTAGGCCTTTCCGATACCTTAGAACTTACCTTGCAAACGGCTGCTCACAGGTACGTGATTAAGCAATGCTGGCGAGAATGCCGTTCCCGGGGAGGAACAGCGGCTTGGGGCGCACGTTGCTTTTTTTCGCGCGCTGCCTTTTCTCGCGCATTGTTTTTTTCGTAACAGTGAAAACACCTTCTGTTAGCGAAAACAGGGAACTAATGTAGGTCTTTCGTAACAGCGAGGTTTCGTAAAGCGAACGTTCGAAAAGCGGGGGACACCTGTAGTTCAAAGCAATTTTTAATGCTTCGTCATGTAGTTAATAATGAAAGCATTCAATGAAGCAAAATCACTTGTTCTCTCAAACCTGCTCCTTTGGCAAATTATGAACGCTTGCATCAAAACTATACCACCACTCTAGCCTTCGATCACTAGATTACACTTTCACAACTTGTGTTGTCTACCTACCTCCACTCCACAATTTCAGACTGCCATTCCCCACACTCACATATCTAATACTAAGTACACAAATAGTCATCATGCCTTTCACAAGCCACATGAATCACATCACAAAAACTCCAAGCCAGCTTTTCAATAAAATAGCAAACTTGTAGTAAAGCACCAAAGTTAATTTTGGATCAAACCATGCTGACTGACATAGGGAATTGCCAGTCCAGCATGTATCAGATTTCTAATCTTGTACAGCCAATGACTGAAGTGTAAAATATTCTGGAGGTTCCACCAGTGAGCCCAGCATGAGGTCACTGGAATACTGAGGAGAGGTTCTGAAGCACTTTTCAACTGGCCCTCATCTGACATGATGGCTGCCAGTCAGCTGGAACCCAATGATTTGTTGACTGTGGAACAAGGTTATTTTGATTTTGGATATTATTTTTAATTATTTACATCAGTTTAAAAGGTTCTTATAAGCCTTTGCTTTCACAACTGCTGAAACATTTTTGGCAGGTTGATAGAACATAGGACAGTACAGGAATAGCCCACAAATTCATGTTGAACTAAGAACTGAATGACAAACTAAACTAATCCCTCCTGCTTACACAATGTTCTGCACATTCATGTGTCTATCTAAGAACCTCTTAGATGCCCCTATCCTATTTGATTTCACCATCACACCTGGCACTGCATTCCAGACATTCGCTACTCTATATGTAAAAATATTTGTCCCACACATCTCAGTTGTGTATTTAATATTTCAGTAATCATTGATTAAGCATTGTTGTTCACTTTCTTAATTCCTTAGGGCTTATATGTAAAAATACGCTAATTGCATACGTCATCACACTACCACATGATACGTGCACACCTCGCTTAAAGTAAACCCAAAGTAAGACATGCCAATGATCAACAAGTACAAATCTTGCTGAGTGCATTGGTTTAAAGGCATACAAGTTTGCTTAGAAATTTGACTGCTCCAGCCAAGCCAGCAGAAATGACTTTTGCTGATATTGTCAAAGTAATGCAGGGACACTTAGAACTGAAGACAATGGTGATTGCAGAATGCTTTAAGTTTCATTAGTGGAATCAAAAATTAGGGGAGTCCATTTCAGCGCATGTGGATTAATTGAAAAGGTTGCCTGAGCATTGTCAGTTGGGTAATAGTCTTAATGATGGACTGAGAGATCATTCAGTTTGTGGAATCTTATAAGAAAGCATTCAAAAATGACTTCTAACAGAAGCACAACTCACTTTTAGAACATAGCAGATAGAAAATCTACAGCACATTACAGGCTTTTCGGCCCACAATATTGTGCCAGCCATTTAACCTACTCTAGAAGCCGCCTAGAATTTCCCTACCGCATCGCTCTCTATTTTTCTAAGCTCCATGTACCTACCTAAGAGTCCCTTAAAAGACCCTATTGTATCCGCCTCTACCACCTTCGCTGGTGGTGCATTCCAGGCACCCACCACACTCTGTGTGAAAAATTTACCCCTGACATCCCCCTTGTACCTACTTCCAAGCACCTTAAAACTATTCTCCCTCATGTTAGCCATTTCAGCCCTGGGGAAAAAGCCTCTGACTATCCACACAATCAATGCCTCTCATCATCTTATACACATCTATCAGGTCACCTCTCATCCTCCGTCACTCCAAGGAGAAAAGGCCAAGTTCACTCAACCTATTCTCATAAAGCACGTTCTCCAATCCAGGCAACATGCTTGTAAATCTCCTCTGCACTCTCTCTATAGTATCCACATCCTTCCTGTAATGAGGTAACTAGAACTGAACACAGTACTCCAAGTGGGATCTAACCAAGGTCTTATATAGAAATATAGAAAACCTACAGCATGATACAGGCCCTTCGGCCCACAAAGCTGTACCGAACATGTCCTTATCTTAGAAGTTACCTAGAATTACCCATAGTCCTCTATTTTTCTAAGCTCCATGTACCTATCCAGGAGTCTCTTAAAAGACGCCATCATATCTACCACCACCACTGTTGCCAGCAGCCCATTCCACGCACCCACCACTCTGCATAAAAAACTTACTCCTGACATCTCCACTGTACCTACTTCCAAGCACCTTAAAACTGTGCCCTCTTGTGCTAGCTATTTCAGCCCTGGGAAAAAGCCTCTGACTATCCACACGATCAATGCCTCTCATCATCTTATACATCTCTATCAGGTCACCTCTCATTCTCCGTCGCTCCAAGGAGGAAAGGCCAAGTTCACTCAACCTATTCTCATAAGGCATGTTCCCCAATCCAGGCAACATCCTTCTAAATCTCCTCTGCACCCTTTCTATGGTTTCCACATCCTTCCTGTAGTGAGGCGGCCAGAACTGAGCACAGTACTCCAAGTGGGGTCTGACCAGGGTCCTATGTAGCTGCAACATTACCTCTCGGCTCTTAAACTCAATCTCATGATTGATGAAGGCCAATGCACCGTATGCCTTCTTCATCACAGAGTTAACCTGCGTAACAACTTTGAGTGTCCTATGAACTCGGACCCCAAAATCCCTCTGATTACTCCACACTGCCAAGAGTCTTGCCATTAATGCTATATTCTGCCATCATATTTGACCTACCAAAATGAACTACTTCACACTTATCTGGGTTGAACTTCATCTGCCACTTCTCAGCCCAGTTTTGCATCCTATTAATGTCCCGCTGTAATCTCTGACAGCCCTCCACATCCCCAACCTTTGTGCTGCAACGTTATTACATGGCTCTTGAAATCAATCCCATGTTTGATAAAGGCTAACACACCATATGCCTTCTTAACAACACTGTCAACCTGCACAGCAGCATAGACCCCAAGATCTCGCTGATCTTCTACACTGCCAAGAGTTTTACCATTAATATTATAATCTGTCTTCAAATTTGACCTATCAAAATGAACCACTTCACACTTATCTGGGTTGAACTCCATTTGCCACCTCTCAGCCCAGTTCTGCATCCTATCGATGTCCCGCTGACAACCCTCCAGACTATCCACAACACCCCCAACTTTTGTATCATCAGCAAACTTACTAACCCACACTTCTACCTCCTCATCGAGGTCACTTATAAAAATCACAAAGAGGAGGATTCCCAGAACAGATCCCTGTGGAACACGACTGGTCACCGTCCTCCAAGCAGAATACAAACCATCTACAACCACCCTTTGCCTTCTGTGTGCAAGCCAATTCTGGATCCACAAAGCAAGGTCTCCTTGGATCTCATGCCTCATTACTTTCTGAATCAGCCTCGCATAGGGAACCTTATCAAATGACTTACTGAAATCCATATACGCCACATCCATTGATTTACCTTCATCAATGTGTTTTGTTACATCCTCAAAGAATTCAATCAGGTTCATAATGCATGACCTGCCCTTGACAAAGCCATGCTGACTATCCCTAATCAGATTATATCTCTCCGAATGCTCATAAATCTTGCCTCTCAGGATCTTCTCCAACAACTTGCCCACCACTGAAGTACAACTCACTGGTCTATAATTTCCTGGGTTATCTCTACTCCCTTTCTTGAACAAGGGAACAATGTTTGCACCCTTCTAATCCTCTGGTACTTCTCCTGTCCCTAATAATGATGACAAGATCATTGCCAGAGGCTCAGCAATCTCCTCCCTCACTTCCCACAGTAGCTTGGGGTATACCTTGTCCAGTCCCAGCAACTTATCTAATTAAATACCTTTCAGAAGCTCCAACACATCCTCTTTCTTAATGTCTATACATTCAAGTGTTTCAGTCTGCTGTAAGTCATTCCCACAATTGCCAAGGTCCTTTTCACTGGTGAATACTGGAGTAAAGTATTCATTAAATACAAAAGGGCTTCAAAAGGCAGCAGGACTGCTGAAGTGTCTCGGCCCAAAACGTCAACTGTACTTTTTTCTATAGATACTGCCTGGCCTGCTGAGTTCCTCCAGCGTTTTGTGTGTCTTGCTTGGATTTCCAGCATCTGCAGATTTTCTCTTGTTTGTAAAAGACAAGTAATAAGGCTTATACCAAAAGTGAATAGTAAATTAATAAAAATGGAATTAGACAGTGGTTCAGTGGTTTCAGTCATTCCACAAGATCAGTTTGAACGGCATTTCAAAGATACTGAACTGAAGCCTGTAGATATTCAACTATGAACTTATACTGGAGAAGAGATAACTCTTGTGGGAATAACATTTGTAACAGTGACATACAAAAACAAGCTACATTGAGCTTTAAATGTGGTAAAAACAGAAGGACCAGCATTGTGGGGGTGCGACGGCTGAGACAACTACGACTTGATTAGAAATCCATCCATGATTTGCATGCCACATCCCCTGCAATAGTCAACTGAAAGTGAATTAACAGTGGTACTAGACGATGCCACAACTGTCTCCAGGCCACATGTCATGAACCATTGCCAAACAGAGGACAAACAGATATTGGTGTCAACCTCTGTGCCTCTGGTTGGAAAGCATATTAGACCAAGGAAGGACCATGCTGCTCAGAGGTATCATGAACGTGACAAAAGTAGTGGTCCGGCTACAACAATTTTTGAAGGCAACATACCTGAGAAAGCTTCAGATATGTTAATTCAGAATCAAAGGTGGTGATGAATCAGAATACAGGAGGGAGGTTGAAAATCTGACTGAGTGGTGTCTTAACAACTACCTCTCACTCAATGACAGCAAGACCAATAACTGATTGTACACTTCAGGAGAGGAAAACCAGAGGTCCTTATCGATCAGAGGTGGAGGGAAGTGGCAAATTTAAATTCCCAGGTGTTACTATTTCAGAGGATCTGTCCTGGACCCAGCACTTAGGTGCAACTGTGAAAAAAGCAGGGCAGCACCTCTACTTCCTGAGGAGTTTGCGGAGATTTGGCGTGACATCTTAAACTTTGACAGTTAAAGTCTGTCCCGAGCCTTATAGGCTCATCAGGCCGGTTTCCGTGGCGTGAAGCGACGGAGAGTATAAGACTCCCCCACGGATAGGACACCAGTCTATCGCGAGGTTAACCCCCAGCATTTAGCAGGTACCCATTTTCAGCTAGGTGGACTGGAGCGGTGTGTGGTTAAGTGCCTTGCTCAAGGACACACACGCTGCCTCGGCTGGGGCTCCAACTCACGACCTTCAGATCGCTAGTCCAACACCCCAACCACTTGGCCACGCGCCAATAGGTGTCTAGTGGAGAGTGTATTGACTGTCTGCATTGTGGCCTGGTATGGAAACACAAATGCCTTTGAACGAAAATTCCTACAAAAGGTAGGGGATTCAGTGCACTATATCACAGGTAAAGCCCTCCCAACCATTGAGCACATCTACACGAAACGTTGTCATAGGAAAGCAGCATCCATCAGAAATTGCCACCACCTAGGCCATGCACTTTTCTCACTTCTGCCATCAGGCAGAAGGTACAAGAACCTAAGGATTCACACCACTAGGTTCAAGAACTGTTACTACCCCTCAACTATCAGGCTCTTGAACCAAAGGGAATAATTACACTCACTTGCCCATCCATTGAGATGTTCCCACAACCAGTGATCTCGTTTAAGGAAGGATTCTTTATTTCATTATCTCATATTCTTGTTATTTATTGCTAGTTACTTAGATTTGCATTTGCAGTTTGTTGTCTTCTGCACTCTGCCTGATCTTTCATTGATCCTTTTATAGTTACTATTTTATAGATATGCTGAGTATTCCGGCAGAAAAAAGAATCTCAGGATTGTAAACAGTGACACATACGTACTTTGGTAATAAAATCTCCTTTAAACTTACCCCCCCTCTCATCTTAAAATGCACGCCCTCCAGTATTATACATTTTGACCCTGGGGGATAAAACAGCTGTCTACATTATCAATGCTGCCAATAATCTTATAAACAGATCTGAAAAAGGTTCCCAGGGTGTTCCAAGATCAGGGCCACAGTTCCGCTGCCCAAGGTCTACTTGCAACTCAGCTTGCTCCACCTCCAGGACATCCAACGAGTGCACAGGGTCCGATTGTTTGGCCTTGCTCATCCAGAAAAATAGGGCCATGCCTGGGACAATTTGGCCTGTGACTTTACCCTCCTTTCTTTGATTGTATTGTAAGTAGACTGTCTGTGATGCAAGCATTTCCTGCGTGGTTAACTAGGAATGATATTGTAAATTGCCAGGCCAGGAAAACGTGAAGTCATAAAGACAGAAGGATTTTGGCATTGAAACTGTGTCATTTTCATAAAGGAATACAATTCAGAGATAAGCGACCCACTAAATGCCCATAAACCACAGGACATCAACCAGAAATCCAAACAAGCAGCTCTTGACTGACAATACGAAGATAGGTGGAGGGGCCGGTAGTGCTGAGGAAACAGAGAGTCTGCAGAGAGACTTGGATAGATTGGAAGAATGGGCAAAGAAGTGGCAAATGAAATACAATGTTGGAAAGTGTATGGTTACGCACTTTGGCAGAAGAAATAAACGGGCAGACTATTATGTAAATGGTGAGAATTCAAAGTTCTGAGATGCAACGGGTCTTGGGAGTCCTTGTGCAGGATACCCTTAAGGTTAACCTCCAGGTTGAGTCTGTGGTGAAGAAGGCGAATGCAATGTTGGCATTCATTTCTAGAGGAATAGAGTATAGGAGCAGGGATGTGATGTTGAGGCTCTATAACGCGCTGGTGAGCCCTCACTTGGAGTATTGTGGGCAGTTTTGGGCTCCTTATTTAAAGAAAGGATGTGCTGACGTTGGAGAGGGTACAGTGAAGATTCACTGGAATGATTCCAGGAATGAGAGGGTTAACATATGAGGAACGTTTGTCCACTCTTGGACTGTATTCCTTGGAGTTTAGAAGAATGAGGGGGGGGGACCTCATTGAAACATTTCAAATATTGAAAGGCATGGACAGAGTAGATGTGGCAAAGTTGTTTCCCATGATGGGGGAGTCTAGTATGGGAGGGCATGACTTAAGGATTGAAGGGCGCCCATTCAGAACAGAGATGCCAAGAAATTTTTTTAGCCAGAGGGTTGTGAATCTATGGAATTTGTTGCCACAGGCGGCAGTGGAGGCCAAGTCATTGGGTGTATTTAAGGCAGAGATTGATAGGTATCTGAGTAGCCAGGGCATCAAATGTTATGGTGAGAAGGCGGGGGAGTGGGACTAAATGGCAGAATGGATCAGCTCGTGATAAAATGGCGGAGCAGACTTGATGGGCCGAATGGCCGACTTCTGCTCCTTTGTCTTATGGGTCTTATGGTCTTGACTGCAGCACAAAGTCTGTGCTGACATCTTCCAACGGAGACAAGAAAATGCTACTACCAACTCAAACCAAACCACTCAGAAAGGTGCTTCTGTCACTAGCACCCCAAGTTCATAAAATGCACAAGGAGCTGTGGATATAGCCTCAATGCTGAAATTCCTGTGAATTTCCACATGTACCAGACTAAACCCTGAGGATGCATTCTTATTTTTATAGTTAGAAGGACAAGAGTATAAAATTCAATGGCATTCACATTTCTAAGTTCCTGGGGAGATGTTACATGTTACAATTATAGAGCTCATCTTACATCTGCTGTGCTTTAAACCAAAAGCTTTAAAACAGGTTTGGTCATCTATGGTTCAGCTTGAGTTTACACATAAGTAGCACTTAGGGTACAAAGCGCTCTAAAGACTGCGGCCACTATCATGCTGCACATACGTTCAAAGATCATCTACATGTGTCCATAATGCCCCACATTGAAGTCTACTCTCCAAGCAATTGTAGCACCACAGAATTTGTGGTTTTTAAGAGCTCATTTCACATCATCACTTGAAAAAAATTGTATTGAGAAGTAGTATAAAGAAACAGCAAAACTCAACAAGAAGAGCCTAATAAGCAGCAAAGCCAAACAAAACGCAAGGCCAATGTCTGGCATCCTTTTGTACACCTGTATTCAATAGGATGCACTCTACGGATATATACAAGAGAAAAATACAACTGCTGATAAATAAATGACTAACTATGAATCAAAAAAGTCACTGTATCAAATGAGACACAATGTGCTTTTGTTTAATTTTGTTGCAATCTACTTAATAATATATATTATTGACAAACAACTTTAGAAATATTCATGTAAAGGACTGGAAAAATATCAGAAGACATCTTGACCAGCACTAAACTTATAGCACTTGGAAAAGGATCTAGTGCTTTCCTGGCATTTACGATGAATAAACTCTTCTCGGGCTTCAAGCCGCTTACAGGTCTTGATTATAAATTTGTTAAAACTGGAGGAAAAGAATTTTAACAAAGGCAAAGATCCAGCTCTAAGTTAGAACTAGAGTTTGATTGTAAACAAGGTGGGAGAGCGGAAACCTGATTGGATGAGGACTAACCAATCAGGAGGGACGGACTACAGGGGTATAAATACCACTGGACTAGTCTTACCCAGGCATTATCCCTGAAGAAGATGGCAGAGTTTGTATTCGAAACGCCAGTCATAATTGATACCTGTACCCAGCTTGAAGCCCGAGAAGAGTTTATTCATTACCTTCACTTGGAGAGAAATTCATGTAATTGTCTAAATGAAACTTTTGGGTGTTCTATTGGATATCCTTCAGAATGAAATAAACTTCAAAATAAATTTCAATTGCACAGTAGTTTTTCTGATTACTGATAATCTCGAAGGACTTTATAGCCTATAAATTGCATTGAACAGTAGTAGTCGTTGGGAAGATTCAACAATCTTAGCAGTCTCCAAGAAACACCAATCTAATCCTGACCAGCCAACTGCTGAGAAATTGTACCCATTATTATGTTTTTAAGGATGGGTCTAATTTCTCAGCAGTTTACTCTTCTTTGTCCTACAGCTCCAGTGTTAACAAAACCTAATACAGACTAAGAAGTTTAATTACCTCCTAACCGTCCCTGAATCTATACATCCCAGTTTTACTAAATCACAGATCATCCCTTTGTCCTATGTTCATTCTGCAAACAACTTTACATAGAACATAAAACATTGCAGCCCAGTGCAGGCAGAATCCAAATGATTGTGCCAACCTTTTAATCTACTAGATCAGTCTAACCCTTTCCTCCTACATAACCCTCCATTTTTCAATCATCCATGTGCCTATCTAAGATTTTTTGAGTGCCCCTAATGTATCTGTATCCACCACCCCCTGCAGAGTATTCCACCCACCCACCACTCTTTGTGTAAATAACTTACCTCTATACTTTCCTACAATCACCTTAACATTATGCTATTTCTGCGCTGGGGAAAAAAGAGTCTCTGACTATCCGCTTGATCTCTTATCAATCTCTGTCAATCACTCTTTTACCTCAAAGAGAAGAGTTCTAGCTCGCTCAACTTATATTAAGACCATAAGATATAAGAGCAGAAGTAGGCCATTCGGCCTAACAATCGATTCCAACAACTTCCCAACCACTGATGTCAAGTTTCCTTTATAGTTTCCTTTCTGCTGCCTCCTGCCATTCTTAAATAGTGGAGTAACACTTGCAATTTTCCAGTCATCTGGTATAATGCCAGACCTATCAATTCTTGAAAGGTCATAGTTAATGCCTCCGCAATCTCTCCAGTCATAGTCATAGTCATAGTCATACTTTGTTGATCCCAGGGGCAAATTGGTTTTCGTTACAGTTGCACCATAAATAATAAATAGTAATAGAACCATAAATAGTTAAGTAGTAATATGTAAATTATGCCAGTAAATTATGAAATAAGTCCAGGACCAGCCTATTGGCACAGGGTATCTGACCCTCCAAGGGAGGAGTTGTAAAGTTTGATGGCACAGGCAGGAATGACTTCCTATGACACTCTGTGCTGCATCTTGGTGGAATGAGTCTCTGGCTGAATGTACTCCTGTGCCCAACCAGTACATTATGTAGTGGATGGGAGACATTGACCAAGATGGCATGCAACTTAGACAGCATCCTCTTTTCAGACACCACCGTGAGAGAGTCCAGTTCCATCCCCATAACATCACTGGCCTTATGAATAAGTTTGCTGATTCTGTTGGTGTCTGCTACCCTCAGCCTGCTGCCCCAGCACACAACAGCAAACATGATAGCACTGGCCACCACAGACTTGTAGAACATCCTCAGCATCGTCCGGCAGATGTTAAAGGACCTCAGTCTCCTCAGGAAATAGAGACGGCTCTGACCCTTCTTATAGACAGCCTCAGTGTTCTTCCTTCTGCTACTTCCTTCTGAACCCGAGGGTGCATTCCATCAGGTCCAGGAAATTTATCCACACTCAGACCATTAAGCTTCCTGAGCACCTTCTCAGTCGTAATTTTCACTGCACATATTTCACTTCCCTGATGGTCTTGAATGTCCAGTACACTGCAGATGTCACTGTGAAGACTAATGCAAAATATGCATTCAGTTCCTCTACCATCTCTGCATCTCTCATTACAATATCTCCAGCGTCATTTTCTATTGGTCCTATATCTACCCTCAACACTTTTACTGTTTATATACATTAAAAAAGCTTTTAGTATCTTCTTTGATATTAGTCACCAGTTTCATTTCATAATTCATCTTTTCCTTCCTAATGACCTTCTTAGTTTCCTTCTGCAAGTTTTTAAAAGCTTCCCAATCTTCTATCTTCCCACTAGCTTTGGCTTCCTTGTATGTCCTCTCTTTTGCTTTTACTTTGGCTCTGACTTCACTTGTCAGCCACGGTAGTGTCCTTCTTCCACTCGAAAATTTCTTCTTATTTAGAATATATCTGTTTTGCAGTTCCCTCATTTTTCGCAGAAACTCCAGCCATTGCTGCTCTGCTGTCCTTCCTGCTCGTGTCCCCTTCCAGTTAACCTTGGCCAGATCCCCTCTCATGGCATTGTAATTTCCTTTATTTCAATGAAATACCAACACACTGGAATTTAATTTCTCCTTCTCAAATTTCAAAGTGAACTCAATCATATTGTGATTACTGTTCCCTAAGGGTTCCTTAACCTTAAGCTCTCTTATCATCTGCGGATCATTGCACGACACCTAATCCAGCACAGCCGATCCCCTAATGCAGGGGTCCCCAACCTACTTTGCACCGTGGACCGGTTTAATATTGACAATATTCTTGCGGACCGGCCAACTGGAAGGGGGGGAGGTGTTCAAGTAGGGTTAAACTCACCTCAACATGTCTTTTACAGTTAGGGTTGCCAACTTTCTCACTCCCAAATAAGGGACAAAAGTAGCAGTCAGATCCTGACGAAGGGTCCCAGCCCGAAACGTCGACTGTACCTCTTCCTATAGATGTTGCCTGGCCTGCTGCGTTCACCAGCATCTTTTGTGTGTGTTGACGAGACACTTGTGTTTACCCCGAGAAAGACTACCATGACCATGAAGCCTTGCAGGCTCCAGTGTGCACATGCATGACGTTCGCATATGTAACGTGCGCATGCGCGTATGTGCCGATTTTTTCCCCCACACATCAGTTTTGGCTTAATCTTCCCAACTACACTGTACCTATATCATTTCTACTTTATATAGGCTGTGTACTTATCATATCATTAATGCTTTTACTATATGTTAGAATTATTTCAGGTTTTATGTGTTATTTGGTATGATTTGGTAGGTTTTTTTTGGGTCTGGGAACGCTCAAAAATTTTTCCCATATAAATTAATGGTAATTGCTTCTTCACTTTATTCCATTTCGGCACGAAAGGTTTTATAGGAATGCTCTGCCTTAGCGGGGGAAATACGGGACAAGGGTGGTCCCGTATGGGACAAACCAATTTAGCCCAATATATGGGATGTCCCGGCAAATACAGGATAGTTGGCAACCCTATGTTCAAGTTTAACAGTGCGTGACAGGGAATGAGGAAAGGTGCAGCTGACTCATATCGTTTCCTCATGGCCCGGTACCGGTGGTTGGGGACCGCTGCCCTAGTGGGCTCAACAACAAGCTGTTCTAAAAAGCCATCCCTTAGACATTCTACAAATTCTTTCTCCTGAGGTCCAATACTGGCCTGGTTTTCCCAATCCACTTTCATGTTAAAATCGCCAACGATTATCATGACATTGCCCTTCAGACATGCCTTTCTATCTCCTGCTGTAATTTGTATCCACATCCCTGCAGCTGTTTGGAGGCCTGTATACAACTGCCATTAGGGTCCTTTTGCCCATGCCATTTCTTAACTCAAGCCATAGAGGCTCTACACCTTCCAATCCTATGTCATCCCTTTCTAATAATTTAATATTATTTCTTACATACAGGGCCACACCACCCTCTCTGCCTACGAACCTACCTTTCCGATACACCGTATATGCTTGGACGTTCAATGGCAGCCATCCTTTAGCCAAGTTTCAGAGATGGCCACAATGTCATACTTGCCAATCTGTAGCTGAATTTCAAGATCGTCCATTTTATTTCTTATGCTGCGTGCATTCAAATATAACACTTTCAGTCCAGTATTTATTGCTTTCTGTTTTAACTGCACCACACCTCTATTGCCTGTAACTCATCCCACTGGCTGTGATTATGCCTCATCTCCTACCTGTCCATTCTATCATCTCTGTTGCACGCTATCTTTGATTTATTTCTGTTTTCCCCTTCCTCTGCCCTATCACTCCGGTTCCCATCCCCCTGCCAAATTAGTTTAAATCCTCCCGATAGCTCTATTAAACCTGTCTGCTAGGATATTGAACCCCTTTGGGTTCAGGAGTATCCCATCCGTTTTGTACAGGTCATACCTCCCCCAGAAGAGGCCACAGTGATCCAAGAACCCGAAGCCCTGCCCCCTACATCAGTCTCTCAGCCACGCATTAATATGCCTGATCATGCTACTCTTGCACTCATTAGCACGTGGTACAGGCAGCAATCCTGAGATTACTACCCTGGAGGTCCTGCTTTTCAGCTTCCTACCCAACTCCCTGAATTCTCTCATCAGGACCTCCTCCCTTTTTCTACGAATGTCATTGGCACCAATGTGTACCAAGACTTCTGGCTGTTCACCCTCTCCCTTCAGAATACTCTGCACCCGATCCGAGACATCCTGTACCCTGGCACCTGGGAAGCAAGACACCACACACATCTTGCTGTGCAATTTAAGACTATCTTTGCTTAATCTCTTTCCCAGTTCTGGCAAACAGTCTCCAACACGAAACATCAACTCCATTTTTCATTGCACAGATACTGCAGAGTCTTTTTAGTATGTTCTAGAAACATAGAAAGCCTACAGCAAAATACAGGCCTTTTTGCTCATAAAGCTGTGCTGAAAATGTCCTTACCTTAGAAATTACCTAGAGTTACTCATAGCCCTCTATTTTTCTAAGCTCTCTGTACCTATCCAGGAGTCCCTTAAAAGACCCTATCGTATCCGCCTCCATCACAGTCACCAGCAGCGCATTCCACACACTCACCACTCACTGCGTAAAAAAATTTGCCTCTGACATCTCCTCTGTACCTACTTCCAAACACCTCTTTGGTTCTAGCCATTTCAGCCCTGGAAAAAACCTTTGACTAACCACATGATCAATGCCTCTCATCATCTTGTACACCTCTATCAGGTCACCTCTCACCCTCTGTCACTCCAAGGGGAAAAGGCCGAGTTCACTCAACCTATTCTCATAAGGCATGCTCCCCAATCCAGGCGACATCCTTGTAAATCTCCTCGTCACCCTTTCTATAGTTTCCACATCCTTCCTGTAGTGAGGTGATTAGAACTGAGCACCGTACTCCAAGTGGGGTCTGACCAGGGTTCTATGTAGCTGTAACATTACCGCTCAGCTCCTAAACTCAATCCCACGACTGATGAAGGCCAATGCATCGCATGCTTTCTTAACCACAGAGTCAATCTGCGCAGCAGTTTTGAGTGTCCTATGGACTCCGACCCCAAGGTTCCTCTGATCCGCCACATTGCCAAAAACTTCTGTTTTTATTTCTGACTTCCTGCAACTGCAGCATTTTCTTTGATTCTCATTGTCCCGGAAGGAGTTCAGCTTCTTGATGGTTATTCGAAAGCGCACTCATCATTCAGGGAAATGGAGATTATTCCATTACACTCCTGACTTATACCTTGTAGATGCTAGAAAAGGCCATGAATGTCAGGAGATGTGTCACTTACCATAGGATCTTCGGACTCTGACCTGCTCTTTTAGCCACAATATTTACAAGGCCTAATCTAATTGAATTTCTGGTCAGTAATGACCGCAGGAGGTTGATGGTGGGCCTTCGGTGATGGTTATGCAGCTGAATGTCAAGGGTAGCTGGTTAAATACTCTCCTTTTGGAGGTGCTCATCACCAGGCACTTGCCACTTATCACACAGTTCCTGAATGTTGTCTAAAGCATGCTGCCCCGGTGTGGGCTGATTCATTTTTGAGGAGCTACAAGTGGATCTGAATATTGTGCAGCCATCAGCAAGCCACACATCCTGACTTTCTAATGTTCTGACTGAAGGAAAATCATTTCTGAAATGGCTGAATATAGATGGGCATGGGACATTACCCTGAGGAGTTCCTGTAGAGAAATACTAGGTCTGGGATGATTGACTCCCTGCCACTACAATCATCCTTGAGTGAGATACAAATGGATGTCCCATTCATTTTAATTTTACTCAGAGTCCTTGAGGCCCCACTTGTCAAATGCTGCCTTAATATCAAGGACAGTAATTTTCACCGCACCACTAGAATTCACTGTGATGGCGACACGGTGTCACTGCGAGCAATGCAGCTGCCTTGCAGCTCCAGCAACACGGATTCCATCGTGACCTCCGCGAGGAGTTTCTAAGTTCTTCTGATGGCCACACAAGTTTCCATCCAGACCCTCAGCTTCCTCCTGCATCCTAAAGGTAGAGGGTGATATTTCAATTAGCCACTGCAAGTGTAGACGGCTGGTGAGTGGTGGGGCTGGGTACTCATGATCATGTACGAGAGAATAAGTTAAAGGAAAATAAGCAGAGAATGGGATTCCTCTGAGAAGCAACATTCAATGGGCCAAACAGCCTCTTTCAATGAGGTAGGAAAATATGAATTGATACTATGAAGACATTTAGTTCAAAAAGGTAATCAAAAGCACATCTTATGAAATAATCAACAGTTCCACACACAAAATGGAGAGATTCAACTAAAAGGTGAAATGATAAGTACATTTCATCAAACGAGTTGGCTATAGACCAACACGAGCATAAGTCTGCAAACTGTTGGAGCCTCTGGTTTAGACCACTGAGACAACACAAACACCTACATCAGGATGCTGTTCATCGACTACAGCTCAGCATGTAATACCATCATTCCCACAATCCTGATTGAGAAGTTGCAGAACCTGGGCCTCTGTACCTCCCTCTGTAATTGGATCCTCAGCTTCCTAACCGGAAGACTACAGTCTGTGCGGATTGGTGATAACGTATCCTCCACGTCGACGATCAACACTGGCACACCTCAGGGGTGTGTGCTTAGCCCACTGCTCTATTCTCTGTATACACATGACTGTGTGGCTAGGCATAGCTCAAATACCATCTATAAACTTGCTGACGATACAACCATTGTTGGTAGAATCTCAGGTGGTGACGAGAGGGCGTACAGGAGTGAGATATGCCAACTAGTGGAATGGTGCCACAGCAACAACCTGGCACTCAACGTCAGTAAGATGAAAGAGCTGGTTGTGGACTTCAGGAAGGGTAAGACGAAGGAACACATACCAATCCTCATAGAGGGATCAGAAGTGGAGACAGTGAGCAACTTCAAGTTCCTGGTTAGATCTGAGGATCTAAGCTGGTCCCAACATATCGATGTAGTTATAAAGAAGGCAAGGCAGCAGCTATACTTTATTAGGAGTTTGAAGCGATTTGACATGTCAACAAATATGCTCAAAAACTTCTATAGATGTACCGTGGAGAGCATTCTGACAGGCTGCATCACTGTCTGGTACTGCACAGGACCAAAAGAAGCCGCAGAGGGTTGTAAAAATTTAGTCCACTCCATCTTGGGTACTAGTCTACCAAGTACCCAGGACATCTTTAGGGAGTGGTGTCTCAGAAAGGCAGCGTCCATTGTTAAGGACGTCCAGCACCCAGGGCATGCACTTTTCTCACTGTTACCATCAGGTAGGAGATACAGAAGCCTGAAGGCACATACTCAGCGATTCAGGAACAGCTTCTTCCCCTCTGCCATCCGATTCCTAAATGGACTTTGAAGCTTTGGAGACTACCTCACTTTTTTTAATATACAGTATTTCTGTTTTTGCATGTTTTTGCACCTCAGTCAGCCCAGATTGGAAGTAGCATCTCCAACACCATCACACTGAGCACAGGGGCCCCCAGGGCTGTGTGCTCAGTCCACTGCTGTTCACTCTGCTGACCCACAACTGTGCTGCAACACACAGCACGAACCACAGCATCAAGTTCGCTGATGACACAACCGTGGTGGGTCTCATCAGCAAGAACGATGAGTCAGCATACAGAAAGGAGGTGCAGCGGCTAACGGACTGGTGCAGAGCCAACAACCTGTCTCTGAATGTGAACAAAACAAAAGAGATAGTTGTTGACTTCAGGAGGACACGGAACAACCACTCTCTGCTGAACATCAATCGACGACTCCTCCATAGAGAACGTTAAGAGAGCCAAGTTTCTTGGTGTTCACCAGGCGGAGACTCTCACCTGGTCCCCCAACACCAGCTCCATAGCAAAGAAAGCCCAGCAGCGTCTCTACTTTCTGCGAAGGCTGAGAAAAGTCCATCTCCCACCCCCCATCCTCACCACATTCTACAGAGGTTGTATTGAGAGCACCCTGAGCAGCTGCATCACTGCCTGGTTCGGGAATTGCACCATCTCGGATCGCAAGACCCTGCAGTGGATAGTGAGGTCAGCTGAGAAGACATCGGGGGCTCTCTTCTCGCCATTACACACATTTACACCACACGCTGCATCCGTAAAGCAAAAAGCATTATGAAGGACCCCACGCATATGAACTCTTCTCCCTCCTGCCATCTGGCAAAAGGCACCGAAGTATTCGGACTCTCACGACCAGACTATGTAACAGTTTCTTCCTCCAAGCCATCAGACTCTTTAATACCCAGAGCCTGGACTGACACCAACCTACTGCCCTCTACTGTGCATATTGTCTTGTTTATTATTTATTGTAATGCCTGCACTGTTTTGTGCATTTTATGCAGTCCTGGGTAGGTCTGTAGTCTAGTGTAGTTTTATGTTGTTTTACGTAGTTCAGTGTAGTTTTTGTATTGTTCACGTAGCACCATGGTCCGGAAAAAACATTGTCTCCTTTTTACTGTGTACTGTACCAGCAGTTATGGTCGAAATGACAATAAAAAGTGACTTGACTTTACTTTTAACAATCTATTCAATATACCTAATTCACTTACTTGTTTGTTTATTATTATGTTTTATTTTATTTATTATTATTATTTTTTTTTCTCTCTGCTACATTATGTATTGCATTGAACTGCTGCTGCTAAGTTAACAAATTTCACGTCACATGCCGGTGATAATAAACCTGATTCTGATTCTCTGCCTTACACAAGGAATAGTAGACTTGCCTAAACAGGGTGGGGGTGGGGGAGGCTGGCAACGAGAACTAGAAACATGGGAATGAGAGATAGGAGCAGGGTATTCAGCCCTTCAAGCTTGCTCCACCATTGGGTGGCTTAGAGGGATAGGTGTAAAATGTGGGCAAGTGGGACGAGTTTAGATTGGCTTCTTGGTCAGCATGGACAAGTTGGGCCAGTTTCAATGCTGGATAACTCAGACTCCCTGACCATTCAAGAAGCTCTGGAATCTGAGTGAGGAATCAACTCAGCATTACTGTATAACCCCACTCCACTGTAACCTTTCATTCTCTTGCTTACTACGAGTCTACATTCCTCTACCTAGAAAATATTTAAAGCATCAGTTTCCACTGCTCTTTGAGGAAGAGACTAAAAGACTCATTACCATCACAGAGAAAGACAAGTATATTTCTACGGTATTAAATAAGACCACTTATTTTATAAAAGAGTGACACTAATTCTAAATTCTCCCATAACTGTAAATATCCTCTCCACAGCTAAGATCTCCATCAATCTTCTTTATTTAAATTAATTCACATCTCACTCATCTAAACTCCAGCAGATACAAGCTAGCCTTTCCAATTTCCCCTTTAGAGTACCCTCACCCTGCTTGTATCAATCCAATAAACTGTTTCTAATCGATTTATAATCTTCATTAAGATTAATGAAGATTATTAAAGATTAATCTTTCTCTACACAAAATGCTAGATATTGTCTCACCGATGTCATTTAGAACCTTCCTAATTTTGTATCAAAGTCCTGCCAAATAAGCAATGACATTTTGTCAGCTTTACTAATTTTGAGAATCACGCAATCAGACATCATGCAAGTAGCATGACAATATTCCTTGTAAGGCAAATTTGCCTTTTGTCTATTGAGGAACATTGTCTACCCCACTTAAAGTTTAAACATATAGGAAAAGCAGTAATATTTTGGGAATTCCCACACTTTATCAGAAAGGGAAATAAAGATTTGGATAGCATTTGATGAGGAGAGAAATTACTGCAATGGTTAAAAAAAAGTATATAAATCCCATCACCAGACATTTCTGCATTAATCCTGTTTCATACCACCTTGTACAATATATTTTTGATCATGTGCAAATCTAACAACTGGATGCAAATACCCAGTATTCGGTAGGAACAAGAGATGATGCATTATCAACCTAAGATGCCCAAATTAAAAGCTGAGACAGTTAATACATTTTGTGTTTGAAAGAAGGGCAATTTGTCTTTCTAACTGCTCATTTCTTGGTGATAGTGACTTTGTGTTAACTATCAAACACTCCCTCAGTCTCCCCTCCTAGGTCTTGTCATCTATCAAAGGAGAGAGATTGAACAATGGAACACGGAGAAGATAAGAGATAAGCAAAAGCAATCAGCGGCTCCAGTAAATTATCATTCTGTCACTGTCAGTGAATTGGGCTCCCAAAAAGAAGTATTTGCAGTGTTATCCTTCTATCTGAAGTTATTGATCAGAGATTTTAAGAAAGCACTCTACTATTCAGACTCTATCACAATAAAACCAATTGAACTTTGAGTACATGACTGCAAGCATCAAAACTGGTGCTGTCTCTTGTATCAGAGACTAATAAATGCAGGAAATCAAAGAACATGAAAAGCCTTTTAGTTAGTCAACTTATTCCATCTACAGACTCAGAATCGTCCAATGGAGACACAAGGGATCTGCAGATGCTGGAATATGGAACAACACAAAGGCTGGAGGAAAGAAGGTGGGCTTGATCTAAACTGTTGATTATTCATTCCCCTCCGTAGATGCTGTGTGACCCACTGAGATCCTCCAGAACTTAGGATGTTGCTAAGAAACAGTGTATCTGTTTTAAACATTAAGTTAATTCTGTACAATCACTGCACCAAATATCAACATCCTCCTATGTTTTAAGAAAATAACATGGAATTACCTGTGCCTTCTATCACATCCCTCCCACTTCCTGAAACTCCAAAATTCCCACTGCTCTGATAAATGCGTCGTTTCTGGGAACCACATACAGTATTATTGCTTTCAGAAGAACAAGGCCAAGGATTCTGGAATTAGTTGTGGACTGTGACTTTTGAACTGAAGTTTTCGTATTTGAGAACCTGACTACCCACTGTAATACAGAGGGAATGGAATCCTGTCAGAGGTGTTAACTTCCAATGAAAAATTAAGCCAAGGCCTTTTCAGTCTTTCAGACAGATTTGAAAGCAGACTTGTTAAAATTAAAAAAAACTCACCATCTCTTCTGGATGTTTTGCCCAGAATTCATTCGTCACAATTTTCAAAATATATACAGTTTAGATGTACTATGTTGGTTATGAAGGGCCTAGGGCACCCTGACGTGAAAAGCAAAATAGAAATCCAAGTTTTCTTTCAACCCATGCCTCTGCCACATGCCCACTGTTCTGCTCTCTATATACACATGACTGTGTGGCTAGGCATAGCTCAAGCACCATCTATAAATTTGCCGACAATACAACCATTGTTGGTAGAATCTCAGGTGGTGATGAGAGGGTGTACAGGAGTGAGATATGCCAACTAGTGGAATGGTGCCGCAGCAACAACCTGGCACTCAACATCAGTAAGACTAAAGAGCTGGTTGTGGGCTTCAGGAAGGGTAAGACGAAGGAACACATACCAATCCTCATAGAGGGATCAGAAGTGGAGAGAGTAAGCGGCTTCAAGTTCCTGGAAGTCAAGATCTCTGAGGATCTAGCCTGGTCCCAGCATATCGATGTAGTTATAAAGAAGGCAAGACAGCGGCTATACTTCATTAGGAGTTTGAAGAGATTTGGCATGTCAACAAATACACTCAAAAACTTCTACAGTTGTAACATGGAGAGCATTCTGACAGGCTGCATTACTGTCTAGTATGGAAGGGCTACTGCAAAGGACTGAAAGAAGGTTGGAAATCTAGTCAGCTCCATCTTGGGTACTAGCCTACAAAGTACCCAGGGTATCTTTAGGGAGCGGTGTCTCAGAAAGGCAGCGTCCATTATTAAGGACCACAAGCACCCAGAGCATGCCCTTTTCTCACTGTTACCATTAGGTAGGAGGTACAGAAGCCTGAAGGCACACACTTAGCAATTTAGGAACAGTTTCTTCCCCTCTGCCCATCCGATTCCTAAATGTCCTAAATCCTAAACCTTTGGACACTACCTTACTTTTTTTAATATATGGTATTTCTGTTTTTGCGTGTTTTTTTAATCTATTCAATATACGTAATTAATTTACTTGTTTATTTATTATTATTATATTATTTATTATTTTTTTCTCTCTGCTAGATTATGTATTGCATTGAACTGCTGCTGCTAAATTAATAAGTTCCACATCACACGCCGGTGATAATAAACCTGATTCTGATTCTGACACATAGATTAGCAGATCATTTTATTGATGTGTAATCTAATCCGGTTGCATTCAAACTGGCAATGGCCATATGTTGGCCTTAAGTTGCTCTGGGACGTGAATATGACAAAAGTCTTAACTTGATGCAAGCACAATGTACAATAATATATCTACCCAGCTCAGTATGTCATCCATATTAGATTGCAATGGCCACCTCATCCCTGTTGATTTGAGATCTCATGCCAACAGTTCACATCACTGGCACAAGATTTCCTAACATAACCTATCCTGAAGCATAAAGTAAAATTTAGTGAATATCATGAAATACATTGAAAATTAAGTATATGAATAAAACACAACAAAAAAGTCCAAGAGTCATACAGCTTGGAATCTGCCCTTTGACCTAACTGGTCCATGTCAACTAAGATTCCCATTTTAGCTGGTCCCGTATGCCCATGTTTGACCCATATTCCACTAAACCATTCCTATCCACGTACCTGCCTCAACCACTTCCTCTAGCAGCTCATTCTATATACTGATCTCCATCTGGGTGAAAAAGATGCCCCTTGGGTTTGTAGTTCCTATTAAATCTCCCCCTCTCATCTTAAATCTATGACCTCCAGTTCTCGATTCCACAATCAATGATATAAAAATTAAAATGTGAATGTATAGAGGAGAAGCAACAGTGAAGAGGAATTAATGTTTCATTTTCTTAAGGACTTCAATTATTTATTATTTGTTGAATATATGCTTGGAAAGGTTTTGTTTTGTTTATCTGCCATCTTTGGCGCTCAAGTCTTTAGCTCATCTGAACTAGCCACTAGGAAGTGCAGACATTGTCAGCACGTGACTTTTTTTCACAATGTCGTTTCTAAGGAAAAAAACATACAACATCGAACAATACATTACCCCACAAATATAAACACACAGTGAAATTCTGACGGAAAATGGCTTTGCCCTTTTTATCAACCTAACAAAAGAACTGAGAAAACCAGCTGTTTCAATGGATTAAATACAGGTTTAAAAATATGCACTTGGAATTGGGAACAGGCTATTTCATGACTTCATTATATGTCGTAGCTTTGAGATTGCAAGTGATATCAGTGACTTAATTTATAAAATATGATCTGCAACTACTAATGTGAAGCACTTGAAATTTAAGTAATAATATTTACGAGGTTGAATAATCTGTAATGAAACCAGGTGCTGACCCCAAGCATCCAAATCTATTCATCTCCAAGAGGTGAGAGAGATTAAGCACAGGATGTCTTTTCAAACCTTTCCCATGCTTCTACCTTCAATAACGCTATCACCGTATTGATTTTCTTTTCAGTTTGTTCCAAGGCCAGGAGTGAATGGCAAATCCTGCTGATTTCAAATTGAAGTTCGCCAAATTGTATCTGTTATATTCCTCACAAATTCAAAAGTTGACAGACATTATTTCTTGTAGTGCATTTGCTCCATAATAGCTTGCTCTGTTAAAATATTCTATTCAGAACATACTGACTGATGAGAATTTTGCAAAGAATGTATACTCAATGGTAAAACCACTCAGAATGGCTTTTACTTAAGTCTTATTGCACATTAAAATATTTTATAATAAATCTAATTTTGCAGGGTAACAATATCAGATTAGAAGTAAAACATGACTGCTACATGTCACATAAATCATAAAGAAGGTAATTTTAAAGTGCAAATGGTGGGGATGTGATGGTTGGTTTCTGCCGTTCATGTACTTTATAGATGGATGCAAAACGGACCAATTTTTGGGCAGTGTTCTACACTTGATTTTTCCCTGTATTTGAGGCACTACCACTTTGGTAAGAAGCCTTTCCAGACATCCCTGCATCTGCCTGAAACAAGTATTTGGCCCCTCACAAGCATACGTTGATCAGGTAATCTGTGATATTAACAGAAATACAGAACTAAAATAAGCAGATATTCCACTTGGCAGATTCAAAATGGAACTACAGGACAGAGATTGCATTTTCTGTGATGTTGATGATGCAGTTTTGTGCTACCATCAACTTCATTCATCTCCAAGAAAGAATCATTGTCATTTGTGGCACAGAGAAAGAGCCCTGTCGGTGCCGAGGTTTTCTCCCTCCTTAACAAACCCCCGTAAATTAATTTTCGCTCAACTTCTGTCTGATAGTATCAATTACCACCAACTAACCCAGTCACAATCAGATTTATCATCACTGACTTGTTTGTCGTGAAATTTGCTTCTTTGCAGCAGCAGCACAGAACAAAGATATAAAATTCCTATAGATTACGAAAATAAATAAACATTGCAAAAAAGCTATAATGAGGTAACGCTACATGTATCAGTCAAATATCTAATGGCAGAGGAAGAGACACTGTTTATGAATCGTTGAGTGTGGGTCTTCACATTCCTGCACCTCTTCGCCGATGGTGGTAATAAGAAGAGGGCATGTCCCTGGTGATAGATGCTCCCTTCTTCAGGCACCACCACTTGAAGGTGTTTTCAATAGCGGGAAGACTGTGCCCATGATGGCTGAGCTTATAGCCCGTTGCAGCATCTCCTGTGCACTGGAACCTGCATAGTAAGCAATAAGCTAAACAGTCAAAATGCTGTCCGCCGTACACCTATAGAAATTTGTAAGCCTCTTTGGTGACATCCTGAATCTTCTCAAACTCCTAGCAAAGTAGAGCTGTTGTCATGATTGCATCAATGTGTTGGAACCAGGATAGATTCTACAAGATATTGTAGCCAGCAACTTGAAGCTGCTGGATCTACATCCCCCTAGTTACTAATGTCTTTGCTACGTGGAAAGTTCTCTTTCTGTTTAACCTGTCTGGAATCTTTCATACTTATATACATCAGGTTTTTTCTTCTTGCACTATAATTCATAAATAAGGAATAAGAGCATAGCATAAATGCTGGGACCATGCACAACATTAGTGAGACCGCAGAGAGAGAGAGAACTGCTACAAAGAAAGCAGCAGCAGCAGCTATATTTCATTAGGAGTTTGTGGAGATTTGGTATGTTACCAAAGATACTCACAAATTTCTACAGATGTACCATGCAGAGTATTCTAACTGGCTGCATCATCATCTGGTATGGGAGTACTACTGCACAGGATCGAAATAAGCTGCACAGAGTTGTAAACTTAGTCAGCTCCATCATGGGAACTAGCCTCTGTAATATTCAGGACATCTTCAGGGAATGATTCCTCAAAAAGGTGGCATCCATCATTAAGAACCCCCATCACACTGGTCATGCCTTGTTCTCATTGCTACCATCAGGGAGGAGGTACAGAAGCCTGAAGACACACACTCAATGATCCAGGAACAGCTCCTTCCCCTCCGCCATCCAATTTCTGAATGGACATTGAACCCATGAACATCACCTCTAATTTTTTTAAGCAACACATTCAAAATGCTGGAGGAACTCAGCAGGCCAGGCAGCACCCGTGGAAAAGAGCAGACAGTCGACGTCAAGCCAAGACACTTCATCAATATTTAATTGAACCATTTAATACATATGGTGGTGGTGGTTGGCATCCGTCTGTCTTGAAGGACAATGAGTGATGATCATTATCACTACAAGCCTGGGTGGAAGTATGGAGATCCTGAGATGCCCAGTCATCAAGATCCCCCTCTCGGCCTCACCACAACACATGCTGGTGATACTACACCAGATTCTGATTCTGATTCAGATCGTTGATATAGATGGCAAGCAATCCCTGCAGCACACCAATAATCACAGGCCTCCAGTCAGAGAGGTAACCATCTACCACCACTCTCTGGCTTCCCTCATGAATAGGGTTGCCAACTGTCCTGTATTTGCCAGGACATCCCGTATATCGGGCTAAATTGGTTGTCCCATATTTCCCCCACTATAAGTAGAGCATTCCTATGAAACCGTTCGTAAGCCGAAGTGGTGTAAAGCGAAGAAGCAATTACTATGAATTTATGTGGGAAAAATTTTTGAGCGTTCTCAGACCCAAAAAATAATCTACCAAATAACACATAAAACCTAAAATAACACTAACATATACAACCGTTTGTAGGAATAATATGATAAATACACAGCCTATATAAAGTAGAAATCACAGACCGCCAGGGCCAGGACTTGACTCGGAACCTGGAAGCCGCCAGGACCAGGACTCGACTCGGAACTTGGAAGCCGCCAGGGCCAGGACTTGACTCGGAACTTGGAAGCCGCCAGGGCCAGGACTCGACTCGGAACTTGGAAGCCGCCAGGGCCAGGACTCAACTCGGAACTTGGAAGCCGCCAGGGCCAGGACTTGACCTGGAGCCTCCGGGTAGTGGCGAGCTCTCAATTCAGCCCGGGAACAGTAGACAGCGGTTCTTGATTCCCTCTGGGGGATTAACTGATGGACCCACCTTGGTGAGGAAACTTTGCAGGCTCGCTTTGGTGAGGTAACTTGACAGGGTTGCTCCGGTGAGGAAAGGTGAATTACCTGCACTCGCTTCGGGCGGAGACTAGGCTTGCTCTGGCCAGATGACATTGGCACGCCGTACCTTGGTGACTTTGCAGACGCTCTCGCACCGAATGGCTGAAAGCCGGAGACTATATACTACCGGTTCAGTCGAGAGTAATTGCCTCCAATCACCAATGCCGAGGGACATGGGAAAACAGGGAACCAAAGGGAAACAGGGAGTCAACGGTCCGGATCATAACATAAACAAAGTAAATTTAAAGGGACCCTGATCTGGATCTTGACACTCAGTTATATTAATTTTAGCTGCATATAAGCTAGGCTACATAAGGAATGCTGATCTCTGCCTGAATAAATCATTATTCAATATTTTTTATTCACAGTTCGTCAGATAATGAAGTGGGTCATCCTCATTTCCAATAAGACTTGGAAATGGTTCAGGCATACCACCATTTGGCAGGTAACATTTACACCGCACAAGTGCCGGGCAAAAACCATCTCCAATGAGGGAACCTCTTGTCATCTTATTCTGACATTCAAATGCAGCATCATCCTCTAATCCACTATCCTTGACATTCTGGGGATCACTAAGCACCCTGGTAACACAATGGGGCCAGCTTTTAGTCATAGGTGACTCTAGCTTTTTCTTACACCGTCAAAGACACACATCAAATGCGGAAAGCTTCCCGGAATGTTATGTAAAGCCTGGTGTCTAACTGTAAGTGGTTCATTTAATTTAAACACAAAGTCACAGGTCTTGACCTTAAATGGCAATTATCCCTTTGCCTGCACAGATGCAGCCTGACCTGCAGTGTTCCTCCAGAGGATTGTTTGTTGCTTCAGATTACAGCATCTGTATTCTCTTGTGTCTTGATTGATTTGCCCTTGGCTTTCTTGTATTCTGATTCAGAATGAAAATGTCGCTGGTTTGCCCAGCACTTGCCTATCCCAAATGCATTGAAGGAGGTGGCAGTGAGATGAATGCTCGAGCCACTGCTATCCTTCTGCTGCTGGTCAGTAGAGAATTTCATAACTTGGACCTCAGTAACGAAAAACAAACGGTCATTTATTTCAAAGCTGACACGTATGTGGGACGCAGTTAAGTCCTTGATATTTTTGAGCACATTTTCTGTTCTCCTACATATAATAGGAAGGTTGCAGAAAAATAGAGCACATGCAGTACTGACTGTTAGGAGGTGAAATCAGTCAAACTTCTCCGCCATTGTTTTTCTCCTCTTTTGTGATTATTGCAATTAAGTAGCCTTGACTATGATGTATGATGCTTAAGTTACCTTTGTTTTATAATTAATGAGACAAGGCCTGTTTACTGATCTCTACTGCTTTTCTGCTGGACAGGCAACTTCACAGTGGAAAGAACCACATGCTAGACTGTCAGTGGTATGGATCACTCTCCTCAGTACTGAATACTGCAAGTAGCACTGAAGGGTCTGGGATAAGCTTCTGGAAAGTATGCTGGTTACACAAGGACAGCCCATCAAGAAGGCAAACAGCAAGAAGTCAGCATCAACACATGCCTGAGAGGAGACACTATAGTCTAAAATTATGGACACTGGTCAGGAAGCTGTGCGGCTGGCAACCGGTTCAGCACCGGAATGGAGAAGTCCAGTGGATAGTACAAAATCAGGAGCACTTATTACAGAGGAAGAACAATCTAAACTGGCCTTAATGCTCAGCTTTCCAGGATTTTCCCAGCAGCAGCATCTGGCAAATGAACAGCTTCTTCCCCTCTGCCATCCGATTCCTAAATGGACATTGATCCCTGAAGCACCTTCAATTACTCCAAAAGACTGAGGTTTGGTAAAATACTGAAAGGCTTTTATTCGCTGTACAATATGACCTCCACAGTGAGTGTCTGCCCCCGGACTGAGGGGGAGGGGCAGGGGCAAGGCGAACACCTTTATACAGGACTCTGTGGGAGGAGCCACAGGGGCAGTCAGCAGAGGGGTGTGTCCAGACAGGCAACCGAGTTACAACATATATACATGGTTTACCACATTCACCCCTCCTTTTTTAAAAAGAGTCCCGCGGGGTGAAGTGACTGACAATATTTAAAAGAAGTATATTTACAGGTTAAGTCTATCAGGCGGCCGAGTCCGTCGCTGTGATCTACGTAGCACCGGCGATGGCGGTTGTGCTGGCTCCGGCCTGACTTCAGGTGCCAGCACGTTAGGCGTCGCTAATCCCTCGTGCGTCGCACCCGGTATGGGAGTGTCGTGTGGTGTCTGTATAGGGTTTGGGGTGCACGGTGTCTCGTAGGTACATACATTGGTGGATACAGGGTTAATAGTCACCACGGAGTGTTCAGGGTAGGGGCCCAGAGCTCCTGCGGGCGCCAGGTCGTGGATGGAGACCGTGTCCTCCCGCCCATCAGGTAAAACCACATAGGCATACTGGGGGTTCGCATGAAGTAAGTGAACCCTCTCGACTATCGAGGAGTATTTATTGCTCCTTGCATGTTTCCGGAGCAGCACTGGCCCCGGGGACATCAGCCAAGATGGTAGGGTGGTCCCAGTGGCTTCCTGGGAAAAGAAAAGAGCCGCTCATGAGGGGTGGCATTGGTGGCCATGCATAACAAGGAGCGGATGGAGTGGAGTGCCTCGGGAAGGACCTCCTGCCAGCGGGAGACCGGCAGTCCCTTTGATCTGAGGGCTAAGAGTGTGGCTTTCCACACTGTGCCATTCTCCTTCTCTACCTGTCCATTCCCCCGGGGATTATAGCTCGTGGTCCTACTGGTTGCAATTCCCCTAGCCAGCAGATATTGGCGCAGCTCGTCACTCATAAACGAGGACCCTCTGTCACTGTGGATATAGCATGGGTATCCGAACAGAGTGAAGAGCTTGCGCAGGGCTTTTATAACTGACGTGGTAGTGGTGTCGGGGCAGGGGATGGCGAAGGGGAACCGCGAGTACTCGTCAATTACGTTAAGAAAGTACACATTGCAGTCGATGGAGGGAAAGCGGCCCTTAAAGTCAACACTCAGTCGCTCAAAGGGGCGGGTGGCCTTGATGAGTGGTGCCTTTTCGGGTCAGTAGAAGTGCGGTTTGCACTCTGCGCAGACTTGGCAGTCCCTGGTCATCATCCTGATTTCCTCAAGGGAGTAAGGCACGAAGTGGAAAAGCCGGGTGACTCCCGGGTGGCAAAGGTCTACATGTAGGGCGTATAGCCGGTCGATCTGCGCGCTGGCGCAAGTTCCCCGGGATAGGGCATCGGAGGGCTCATTGAGCTTCCCAGGCCTGTACATGATGTCATAGTTGTAGGTGGAGAGTTCGGTTCTCCACCCCAGAATTTTATCATTTTTGATTTTGCTCCGCTGCTGATTATTAAACATGAATGCGACTGAGCGCTGGTCAGTTAGCAGGGTGAACCTTTTGCCGGCAAGATAGTGCTTCCAGTGCCTTATAGCTTCCACTATGGCCTGGGCCTCTTTCTCTACCGCAGAGTACCGAATTTCAGGGCCTTGAAGGGTACGGGAGAAGAACGCCACTGGTCTTCCTGCCTGGTTGAGGGTAGCAGCCAGCGCAAAGTCGGAGGCGTCACTCTCTACTTGGAAGGGAATGGCCTCATCCACCGCATGCATTGCTGCTTTGGCAATGTCCCCTTTTATGCGGCTGAAGGCCGTGTGGGCCTCAGCAGAGAGGGGGAATGTGGTGGACTTGACCAGGGGGCGGGCCTTGTTAGAGACCCATTGGGCGTAATATGAAAAGAAGCCCAGGCACCTTTTGAGGGCTCTGAGGGTACTGGGAAGAGGGAGTTCCAACAAGGGGCGCATACGGTCGGGGTCAGGGCCAATGACTCCATTCTCCACGACACACCAAAGGATAGCAAGTCGGGTGGTCCCAAATACACACTTGTCCTTGTTATAGGTGAGGTTGAAAGGTTTGGCCACTTGGAGAAATTTTTGGAGGTTGTTGTCGTGATCCTGCTGGTCGTGACCGCAGATGGTGATGTTATCCAGATATGGGAACCAGGCCTTCAGTTGGCACTGGTCCACAATCCGGTCCATTGTCCTCTGGAAGACAGATACACCATTCGTGACACCAAAGAGGATGCGCAGGAATTGATAAAGCCTGCCGTCCACCTCGAAGGCAGTGTAAGGGCAGTCCTCCCGGCGGATGGGGAGCTGATGGTAAGCGGATTTTAGGTCTATGGTCGAGTACACCTTGTACTGTGCTATCTGATTGACCGTATCCGCGATGCGGGGTAGAGGGTACACGTCGAGCTGCGTGAACCTATTGATGGTCTGGCTATAGTCCACCACTATCCTATTCTTCTCCCCGTTCCGAACAACCACCACCTGCGCCCTCCAAGGACTTGTGCTTGCCTCAATGACCCCCTCCCTGAGCAGCCGCTGCACCTCCGACTTAATGAAAGCTCTGTCCCCCGCGCTGTACCTCCTGCTTTTAGTTGCCACAGGTTTACAGTCGGGGGTCAGGTTGGCGAACAGCGATGGGGGAGGGATCCTGAGGGTGGAGAGGCCGCAAGTGGTGTCGGTAGTGTGGCAGTTGGCATGGTGTTGGGTGGGATGCGCGGGTCGGTGTGTGTGTGTGTGTGTGTGGTCAGTAGCGGGGTACGTGACACATCTCTACAAAACAGGGGATTTATGACAGTAATTGGCAGGAGGGGCCCATCATACTTCATTGTCACGCTTTTCAGGTGACTCTGGAAGTCCAACCCCAACAGCACAGGGGCACACAGTTGAGGCAAGACCAGTAACGTAAAGTCCCGATATTCTGTGCCCTGCACCACTAGTGTCGCTACACAACCCCCCTGGATGTCTGTTGTATGCGACCCGGAGGCCATGGTGACTCTCCGACTTACCGGCCGTATCATGAGTCCACAATGCCGCACCGTGGCCCGGCAGTCAGCAGAGGGGTGTGTCCAGACAGGTAACTGAGTTACAACATATATATATGGTTTACCACAATCCCTCGCTTTTTAATATATATTATTTCTGTTTTTGCACTATTTTTAATCTATTCATTATATATATATACACACACACACACACACACTGTAATTGATTAACTTATTTATTTATTTTTTTCTTCTATATTACATATTGCATTGAACTACTGCTGCTAAAGTAACAAATTCCACGATACATGCCGGTGATAATAAACCTGATTCTAGGCAGCTCCAGGAAACAATTATATCAGTATGCCAATAGAGTTTCTTTTGTCAAACTGCCAGAACATCACCAGGGATAGCTAAACCTAACCTATTCAGATTTTTTAATCCAACACTTGCAGCAGGAAGCTTACCAAACTTGCAGACTGATTTCATATTCTTGACTTAGATTGACTTTTAAAACGGTAGCAACTTCAATCCTGCAAATGTATTAACCGAGGTAGAATGTACATCAAAGCTGTTCCTTTCTGGTAAAGGCAACAGCCAACGTATAACACAGCCACATAGACCTGCATGTGTGCATTGAACACGATGATCTCAGCAACATAAAGGTTCGATATTCCAGATGATCAAAAAATCTGTGGAGCATAGAAGAGCAAAATAAAATTGCCCTGAGTTCTTGTTCTAGTCACAATCTACAGTCCCCTGGACACTGGCTGAGGGTAGGATCAAGACAAAGCAATTTGCCTCATGCAGCTGAGAAATACTCACTGGACTAATACAAGGATAACCAATTGAGTAAGGGGCTAGATTGAAGCTGGCACAGTGGAACAATATGCAATGAATCAATGCCTTTATAAGTGGAAGGAAGGAACTAGAGGAGGAGGGAGAATTCTAAAAAAAGACCTTTCCGATTGTTAGACAGGAAGAGCTTCAAATACCAGCAATTATTTTATAATGTAATATGGAATAATAGATGTCCCATATATGAGAAACCATAAAGGCCTTAATTGTGCCATACTTGGAAGAAGAGAAGTATTCAGTAGTGCAGTCGGTCTGAATTCGTTGATGAATATTTATGCCATTGCAAAATCATTCGCAAATTAATTGTAGAAAGGCTGTTGACAAAAATAGAAGATACCTGGAGCTGTTTAACAAGCAATAATTCCATGAACTGTCTGAACCCCATTAGATGAATCGTCTGACCCCAAGATAGAATAAGAGCTTGAAATTACACTTAAAAAGCAATGATAATTCTGCCTGAATCTGCATTGCACCCCCGTCATGTTGAAGCGTGCGATCTTGCCGCACAATGTCAGTGTCATGTGGAAATTTGATAAAAAGAAATGGCAAGGTTAGTCACATCTATAACTGCAGAGGAATAGAAGAGGTCGATGTGAATAAATAGACTACAATCAACTTTACTGAAATTGTCCTGCCATACTATGTCCATGTCAGTCAGTAATGGGGAGGTTGGTACACAGACAGGAACAGCCATAAACATCCCAGCCCCTCAACCCTGCCCTGGCATTCAACACGATCCTGCTGATCTGCTCCAGATCTCCTCATTTGTGCCAGTTCCCCATTATCATGAATTCCTTGATCCAGTATTTAGCTACTTCCTCGTTAAATACCCCCAGTGATCCAGCCTCCAGAAATCTCCAGGGTACAGAATTCCAGAGATTTATCATCTTCTGGAAGAAGAGATACCTAAACACCTCAGTCTTAAATGATCACTCCCTTATATTGTACCACATTCCCTAATCTACTTTGCCACGGTCCCTTCAAGGTCTTATATGTTTTCATAAGGTCACCCCTCAGTTTCTCATTTCTAAAGAACGGAGAGCCAACTCCCTTAGTTATTTATGACAGGACAATCTTTTCACCCAAGAATTAGCATAACGTATAGTGGATGTGGAGAAGATGCTTCCTGTAGAGGGGAGGTCTAAAACCAGAGGCCACAGCCTCAGGACAGAGATGAGGAAGACTTTCTTTAGCCAGAGAGTGACAAATCTATGGAATTCATTGCAACAGGTAGCTGTGGAGGCCAACTCACTGGATAGATTCTTATTTAGTAATGGATCGGTCATGATGAAATAGCAGAGCAGACTCGATGGGCCAAATGGCTTAATTCTGCCCCGACATCTTATGATTTTATGGCATCTCTTTTGGTCAGTCTCCAACGTTATATGAGGAACAAACTACACACCAGCCTCACCTGACGTACTGTTTGAAGTCAAAATTAATGAGGAAGTTTTAAGCAAGGCAGTACACGTGATTCACTCATGGACTGTAAGTGAATAACTTAAGGTTGGAGGTGTGCTGTGGTTGGTGACAGCAGGAATAAAGAGCATTGCCCAAAATAACTCACATTTACACAAATTTAAAAACATAAAGCTTCACAGTCAACATTTGTAATTTAGGGAAACATGCACAGCAATATCTGTGAAACAATGAGATAAAGATCTGAGATTTTAGTGCCAAGTTCTTGTGTCTTGCATTTATTTTAGTTCTGTTGGGTGAAGAATAACTATTAGCCTAGATGGCAAGAGGAATCTCCTGCACTCACTGGAATAGTGAAGGGGAATCTGGTGGAAGGCAAACAGGGTTTGTTTTGTTTTCTCCCCCAGTTTTCAGTAGACACTCACGTCTCTGAAGTAGGAACTGAATCCATGAGGGAAGAAGTATAATGCTGAACAAAATCATCTCTGTTCACATGGCCTAAAGGATAGAAGCAAGCTGTAATAAATCCAGAACCTTCATAGGAAATGTCACAAATATCAGCATTTTTCCTTTCTCAGTTCAGCACAGTAGCATACTGGTTAGCGTAATACCATGACAGTGCTAGCAATCGGGGTTCAATTCCATCCCTGTCCTTGAGGAGCTTGTACGTTCTCCCCATGACTGGGTGGGTTTCCTCCAGGTGCTCTGGTTTCTTCCACTTTCCAAAGACGTGTGGATCGGTAGGTTAACTGGTCATACAGGTGTAATTAGGCATCACGGGCTCGTTGAGCCATAAGGGGCCTATTATCGTGCTATGCCTCTAAACAAAAACTATCACTTTTAATCATCAAGTATCAGCTTATGTGATATTGTCTAATATTTCTGTAAAACTGATTGGGATGTTTTGTTACATTGAATGGACTATATAAATCTTAGTTGTTGGAACAAAATCAACTGCATTCTCCTGGCATGGAGATTTAAGCCAACTGGTTCACCATCCGAAAAGAAACACTTTAATTTCATCTCATTAATGCTCCATATGAAAATATGTTATTTGTATCTATTCTAAAAAGTGTATCTATTGCATTTTATCCCATTGTAAAATACTTTGAACTACATCATTTGTATGAAAAGTGTTATTAAGATTAATTTTTGTGGGAGATAGGAAAATAGCGATTGGAGATGATGGCACAAAGAGCTGTGGTTTCAGATCCAATCTCACTTCCCTCTAAATGGTCATAACAACCCTCGAAAGTGGACTTGAGAAAGAAGGTAAGTGGTTCCTCTCACCACATAATCCACAAACAGGAGCTCTAAAAGAAAGAATACAGACAGATATTCCTGCAACAATATGGCAATTCTCCATTGCTTTCCTACCCCCTCACTGTTCCTAGTCTCAGTTGCCTTTGAATATAACCAATTCCCTTCAACTTTACTCCAGGAGCTAACTTGTACTATATTTGTCCAGGTACTAAGCCAGAAAGAACAGAGACATTATCAACCCAAACACAAGGAAATCTGCAGATGCTGGAATTTCAAGCAACACACATCAAAGTTGCTGGTGAACGCAGCAGGCCAGGCAGCATCTCTAGGAAGAGGTACAGTCGACGTTTCAGGCCGAGATCCTTCGTCAGGACTAACTGAAGGAAGAGCTAGTAAGAGATTTGAAAGTTGGAGGGGGAGGGGGAGATCCAAAATGATAGGAGAAGACAGGAGGGGGAGGGATGGAGCCAAGAGCTGGACAGGTGATAGGCAAAAGGGGATACGAGAGGATCATGGGACAGGAGGCTTAGGGAGAAAGAAAAGGGGGGGGAAAGCCC
This sequence comes from Mobula birostris, assembly GCF_030028105.1. Taxonomy (NCBI): domain Eukaryota; kingdom Metazoa; phylum Chordata; class Chondrichthyes; order Myliobatiformes; family Myliobatidae; genus Mobula; species Mobula birostris. The sequence goes on from NC_092377.1 coordinate 85,942,985, forward strand.
AGAGGATGGGCAAGGGATATAGTGAGAGGGACAGAGGGAGAAAAAGGAGAGAGAGAGAAAGAATCTGTGTATAAATTACGGATGCGGGAGGTGGGGCATTAACGGAAGTTTGATAAGTCAATGTACCTCATCCGTTATTTATATACACACATTCTTTTTCTCTCTCTCCTTTTTCTCCCTCTGTCCCTCTCACTATACCCCTTGCCCATCCTCTGGGCTTTTTCCCCCTCCCCCTTTTCTTTCTCCCTGGGCCTCCTGTCCATGATCCTCTCATATCCCTTTTGCCAATCACCTGTCCAGCTCTTAGCTCCATCCCACCCCTTCCTGTCTTCTCCTATCATTTTGGATCTCCCCCTCCCCCTCCCACTTTCAAATCTCTTACTATCTCTTCTTTCAGTTAGTCCTGACGAAGGGTCTCGGTCCGAAACGTCGACTGTACCTCTTCCTAGAGTTGCTGCCTGGCCTGCTGCGTTCACCAGCAACTTTTATGTGTGTTGCCAGAGACATTATCATTTGTGTATGATGTATGGACAATACAAGGTCTTTTAAGAGCCTCGTAGATAGGTACATGGAGCTTAGCAAAATGGAGGGCTATGCGGTAGGGAAACTCTAGGCAGTTTTTAGAGTAGAATACATGACTGGCACAACATTGTGGGCCGAAGGGCCTGTCGTGTGCTGTAGATGTCTATGTTCTATGTATGAACCACATACAGAGAGTACTTCGCTGCTCCAATTATGATCAACAGCCCTGTTGAAGTTTCTGCGTCATGTGACTGTAATTGCAAACTGCACCCTAGAAACAGTCAGAGTCCACTTTGGCATACACCGTGCAGTCCCCGGGAACCTCCATTCGTAACTTACTGAAATAAAAGGTAAAAAAAAACTTTAAAAAAAAACTATCGTAGGATTAGTCGAATTAACGGAGTTTATATAGATTGTTAAATGACTGAGAGGTTGTTTCACAAACCCGGTGAAAAACGTTCTATTATAAGGCAGCCTCTTTGCACCGCCTGGGACACACTGTTTTCCAGTCTCCGACTTCATAAAAACTTCGCCTGCTTATGGAGAGGCCAGTTGGAAGTATTTCTATGATCCTCTGACGAGAAGAAGATGCATGACATTAGCTTTCCTCGATGCTGTTATCAAATAAATTATAAACCAAAATAAACTGTCCGACATTAACTCACCATTCCTCAACAACAAATATTCCCGGGACGATCCCCGTTAACCCAGGCGTGCTGTCAATCAGCGGCTTAGCCTGAAGGTCATGAACTCAAACCAGTGGAGCATTGGTGTTTGTTGCAATGTGTAAATAGCAAGGCAAGTTTTGTTGCAGAAAGGACCACCAGTTGACTTATTCATCCGAATGTTTCAACATAAGTAGATTATATTAACCAACAATAAAAATGTCGGTAATTATTTCGCGCTCGTTGTCAGATTTTCTCTATCGATTTTGTTTTCAGTTCCGGGGTAATCTAAGATTTATTTTTCTTTTTTTTTAACCGCCTTGACATGTTCCGGGTCATTGGATTTGGAACGATTCTGACAGGCTAGCTATGTCCAAACATTCCCGGTTCTTGTGTTTGTGTGTGGTGGGTTTGCATTCATAATACGAATAAAATATGCATGTAACATAAGCCAGAAATTCACAATCGTCGCCTTTACGTACTTCCCTTCCCGAATTACCAGCTGTCTGCCACCGCTTAACAGTATACTGTGCGTGTTATATTTAACCCATTAATTTCCTTTAAAAATCATTGTTAACTAATTTTAAAACCTGCCTAATTTCCTTATGTATATCACCCGTGCAGACAGTATCATTTCAACTTTCCAATGATGGGCCAGTTGGTGAGGTTGCTGAGAAAATTGACAGCAAGGTGGGGTGGGAGGGTGGGCGATGGTCACGGACAATCAGTTTGCCCCTATTGTGACGAACGGAGGTAGGTAGAGGTAGGCAGCCTGGAGTTTAAGAACGCGTGTGTGCTTACATGGGCAAAAGGACAAGCATCGAGAAACTGGGTTAGAATCCACATAAACTGGGATCTCAAGGTTTGAAATAAATCTAATAGATTTAGCAATTCAGAATCTCAGAATATTTAAATTAAGAAAATGCGGCTTGCTATTGGAACAAAGTGGCTTCAGCAACCCAGGTCTAGGGGCTGTTAACAGCGATGCACGTGGTTGCAGAGAGCTGGACTGAATTGTATTGTCATCTGGTCACAGTCTGCCATGTGATAGGAGCAGCTTTTTATTAAGATTTTAGTTAGATGGGCAAATGTTGACCTCTTGTGGCTCTGTTCCCAGGAACTGGAGGGTTTAGTAGTTTTATACAGCTGCCAATTTACAGACTGCAATTAGACTAAATAGAGTGAGGTTTATAATAGGGTATTTCAGGAGCATTACTGATGAATAAGGCTGAGAATTCAGTGTTGTTCATAAGTTCACTGACCCTAATCAATCTGGTGGAGATTTTAATATATTGACATTATTTAGGAGGGATGGGGGCATTGGGGTGAGGTGGAGGAGGGGGTAGGAGAGGGAGGCACTTGGGAATGTTGGCAAGTGGTGAGTTAAGAATGTGGCTGCAGAGATGCGCAGACACTGAAGTTTGGTGGACCTGAGGGAGAAATCAGATGTTCCCAATGACTGTGGAATTATTGCAGTCAGATTTTAGTAACACGGGAAGGGAACTGTGGGAGTAATGGATGTTCAGGAGGAGGATCCCAGAGGTTTGCCAGCAAGATCCGCAATTCCAGAAGATAGGAATATCGAAACAAGAAGCTGTGAGGTAAATGGGAGTGGGAGCAGCATCACAGTGGGCTCTGGGGTTGAAACTCTCCGGCACAGGTTAGGTGTAGGTGGGTGCTCAAGGCAAGATCAGGGTGTCAAAGAAGAGGCAACAGTGCTCCTTCTGGTCACTGCAATAAGGAGAATTCAGAGATTGTCACCTCTGTACAGCTCGTTAGAGGGCCTATGAAAACTGTAGGTTATTGAGGTTACTTTCATCTGATTACACTTCATGAAAGCATCTTTAACGGGTTTCATTCACTGATGATGTTCTGGAAATGCAGATTGAAATTAATAGATCACAGGTTGTGTTTTAGGTAATGTATCTATTCAACATAGAAATTGAAATGTGTATGTTTGTCCAGGTCCAATTATTCCCCTTCTACTCTTTTCACTAGGAGAGTGCACCTGAAGTCAGTTTAATAGGTTTGACTGGTAGAATTGCAACTGCACTACACAGCTAGGTAAATTAATATTTACCCTAGTAGAACAAGCGTTCGAATGTTCAGAACCATCCACATTTATCCCAATTGACCGAGCCACCTGGCATCACAAGTCCTGCAATGCTTCACGCTGTACGTCGTGTGGCGAGAGTGCCAAGTTTACGCAGCAATGTATGCCGTGCATCATAGTTCTCATCCCTTTCTCTGATGTACATCTGACGGCATTAGAGCTAAACAGGTTGCTTCCACCACGAAATACTTGAGAACTGTGGATCGTGAGCTGTGCTTGGCCAGTTCTATGCTAGATGGTTAAAGTGGCAAATCTACACCATACAGTAAACAACAGAAATTCTGCAGATGCTGGAAATTCAAGCAACACATATCAAAGTTGCTGGTGAACGCAGCAGGCCAGGCAGCATCTCTAGGAAGAGGTACAGTTGAAGTTTCAGGCCGAGACCCTTCGTCAGGACTATACAGTAACAATTTTTATTCTTCACATTTGTGGAGTTCCACAATATGTCAAGATTTTATTACAGACTAGTTTGTACATGCTATACTTTAGTGCTGTGTTAATACTTCAGTTTTAAATAACTAGGATTGATTAAAATGTGACCTCAACATAACACTTCAATCACTCTCAGGAAGAAACTTAAGTAGTTGAAGACTTAATACACTATTCGTATTTAAGCTCATCTTCTCTCATATAAAATGAAGCCACAGTATTTAAGCTATTTTGACTATGGGCTCACAATTGAAATGTTCTCTCCTGTCTGAACAGCTGATCACTTCTAGTATTTTCAGATCTGATCAGATTTCCCCAACCTGCTTCTTTTTTGGTTTTGGTCCTGAGCTCAGGACTGTCAGAGACGTTTCGCAAACGTGCAGAACTGCCGAAGTTCTGAAGCTCATTTGTTGGTAAAGGTTGCCACCTGCTGGAGAATGAAGTTTCTGAAATTGACATCTCTAAAGTTTTGTTTAACTTTTCTAAAGTTTTGAACGTTTTAATCAACCCTTGCCACAACAAATAAGCTCGTTCAACAAATATGAGTTTAAATGAAACATCTTATCTGAGAAAATAAATTGCAATGAGAATTACACCCCACAAATGACCTGTTAATTTATTTGTACACCAGACTCAAGCACAGCAAAATCATGAGAAGCCCAGTTGAATTGAAAAATTTTCATGAACACCTAGGCACAGGTGTTTGAATTGGAAGAGCTACTCCAGACTTACAAAACGAAATCTTACAGGCTATACAATGCATTAGGCCGCTCCATCACTGTCCATGTTTATATCCTGTCCCACTGAAGGATAGGTGCCCCAGAGTCAGTAGCAATGTGGTGTAGAGGCAGGGGAATGGCTTTGGGAATTCACAGCATTGACCCTAGCTGCATAAAGATCAAAAACAAGCTACAAAACTCCTGATTACTAGCTAGCATTCTCCCTCATGAATCAATGCTCTGCTGTGCTGAACAACATTCAGAGAGCTGCTAAGGCATAGACCGTACTTCGTGTGGGGGGATTCCACTGTCCAATACAAAAGTGAACTTGATTGCATTACTACTCACCAACCTGCCAGAGTTCTCAGTGAAAAGCTACTGGACCTGGTTTGCACCAGGTCAGGAATCAAACTAATAGCTGTGATAAACTTATATCAGCACTAAATCTGTCCTTGAATATGCAGAAACAGAATTTAATAATCCTTGTTGACCTCCAACCACAGCCAAATATGATAACTTGGGACAGAGCAGAGCTGCAGCAAATGATGCTGTTGCCTCGCACATTCAGCGATCCAGGTTTGATTCTGGATCCAGGTGCTGAATGCATTGTGTTTGCATGTTCTTCCTTTGTGTGGATTTCCTCCAACTGCTTGCTTAGCTCCCGCTTCGCAAAGTTCGCAGTAATTTTATTATCGAAGTACATATATGTCACCATATACCCCTGGGATTCATTTTCTTGTGGGCATACTCAATAAATCCAATAACCATAATAGAATCAATGAAAGACTGCACCAACAGGGTGCAAAAACAACAAACTATGCAAATAAAAAAGAAAGAAAAAAAGAAGTAATAATAATAATAATAAATAAATAAGAAATAAATATTGAGAACATGAGATGAAGAATTCTTGAAAGCGAACCCAAAGGTTGTGCAAACAGTTCAGTGATGGGGCAAGTGAAGTTGAATTAATTTATCCCCTCTGGTTCAAGAGCCTGATGGTTGAGGGGTAATAACTGTTCCTGAACATGGTGGTGTGAGTCCTGCAGCTCCTGTACCTTTCTCCTGATGGCAGCAGTGAGGAGAGAGCATGACCTGGCAGTGGGGGTCCCTGACAATGGATGCTGCTTTCATACAACAACGCTCCGTGTAGATGGGGAGGGCCTTACCCATAATTGACTGGGCCGTATCCACTGCTTTTTGTCGAATTTTCCATTGAAAGACGTGCTAGTTGGCAAATGAATTGGTATTGGTATCGGTTTCGTATTGTCACATGTACTGGGATACAATGATAAGCTTGTCTTGAGCACTGTTCATGCAGACCAGATCATTACACAGTGCATTAATAAGGTAAAAGGTGTAAGCTAAAAGAATAACAGTGCATCATAAAACCACAGAAAAGTTGCAGGGCAGGTAAACAATAAAATGCAAGATCATAATAAGGTCATTTGTGAAGTTAAGAGTCCATCGTATGTTCACATGTAGTTGGCATTCCAAGCCATTATTCATCCAAGTAGAAAGTTTTCTAGGTGCATTGCTAAAAATTGGCATGAGTTGATGGGGAGGGGACAAGTCAAATTCCTTCAGCCTCCTGAGCAAGTAAAGATGTTGGTGAGGCTTCTTGAAAATATCAACATTGTGCTTGGAGCAGGACACACTACTGATGATGTTCAGTCTCTCTAAACCCCAACACCATTGATGTAGGTAGGACCATGTCCTTTCCCCCACCTCCCCCCCCCGACTACCTGAAGTCAATGACCAGCTGTAAAACGTCCACAATGTCCAGTGGAGTAGTAAGAAAACTTGGAGTAGTTGATGGACATGTGAGAGAAAATAGGTACAGGGAAATAAACTGAACAATAGGATTGTGGGTAATATTCTGAGGACAAGCGTGGACTCAGTGGGCCAGATGACATCTTCTTATGTTGTATGAAAACATTAAATATTAAGACTGGCCAGGGAACTAGGATACATAAATCATGACTGCCACTATTGCTAAGAAAGGTGAGAAGAGATTTGATTGCAAAATAGGATACTTAGGGGTCCTGATAGGTTGGATGTGGAGAAAGTATTTCCACTTGAGGGAGGATTTAGAAGATAGAGTCTCTGTTTAAAAATGAGGCCGCCCATTTGAAATAAAGATGACACAGAACCTTTTCTCTCAGAGATTCGTGCATCTTCGGAACTCTCTTCCTCAAAGGGGAGTGGAAGCAGAGCCTCTGAATACTTCTAAGGCAGAGATAGAAAGATTCTTGATAAGCAATGGGGAAAAAGGTTACCAGGGGTAGGCAGAAATGTGGAATTGAAGTTAGAGTGAGATCAATCCTGGCCTTTTAAAAGGGGGAAGTAGGCTTGAAGGGCCATGTGGGCTACTCCTCCCAATTCTTATGTTTTCTGGGCAGTATAGGAGTATTGGGCACCAGAGTAACTCTGCTTACTCTTGGACTTTTTTTTGGAATGGATTCAATTAATGTTTTGAATCCTTCTGATGTGCAGCCCAACCCGAAATGATGTCTAGTACACTTCCAAAATAAGAAAGATATACAAATATCGTCCCCAGCCTGACTGTAACAGTAATATTGGGAACGTAGGGTCACCACATGCCTGTGCAATACACTCACTCCTTGCTCTCTGCTGATCTGCTCTCCCTGTGAGGCTGGCCATAGACCCCGTCTTACTTGTGTTTTCCGGAGTCTATGAGATGCATCAAAAGATCTGAAATGAAATATGAAATGCAACAATGTACAAGGTTACATTTTCCTGAGAACTAAGTTTAGCATTTTAAAGTGCTAATTCAGATGCAATATATATACAGCAAGGTTCTGAAACACCAGAAAGACAAAAGCATGACTCCACTAGTGCACAAATGGAATCCTAAGATAAACTGGACCATGGCCAAAAAGGAGCAGAGGTTCAGAGGCTCTCTGGGGTGAAATGCCTTTAGCGATTCAAAATGTGAAAAGAAAATAGCACTGGCTTTGAGAGACATTATTTACATTGAAAATGAAAAGAACACAAATTTAGAGGACATGAATCACGCAGAGACTGGATGTAATAGGTAGATGTAATAGGTTTTTATTCAGGATGACAAGCATCCATTCTGGAAGAAGCTCTCTTGTTGAATGTCAAAAGAATCTCAGCAAACTGAAAAAACATAAGTTTTATACTCTTTAAGTAAAAAAATAGCAGGTTATTAAATACAGTTCCAACTTCAATATTTTGGCTGCAGGCTTCTGTACAATTCTCAAGTGAAAAGAACACCCCTGCATATTAAGGCACCTTTGTTTAGAATCCAGACATCCGGAACAGCCTTCTTTTACAACTGTAACACTTGCCTACCTTAGCGGCTTAATATAGGGGATGATAACCCCCTGCCCGGCCAAACTTAAGAAATCTCGTTTGGGTGGATGCTGCGCGAACAAATCAGTACCCCGAAATAACAAATTGTACACAATATGCAATTAAATGATTAAGCATTATAACTCTTACTATATGGTTAGTAGAGAAACAAAATTTTAAAAAGGGGCCCAAGTCTTATTAAACAGTCTGTGCGCAAGGTTGGAGCTCAAACATAGGCCAATAGGTCCCCATTGACCTCCTCCAATTGTCGCTGCCCTTTGGACCCTGGCTCCGAGTCCACCCCGTCTGGCAGTCTACCAAATCTCTCCATTCGCGTCTTCTCTCTTCATCTCTCTCTCTCTCTCTCTAGCAAAAAGCCCACAAAACCAACTCCTTCCAGATTCACAAGACAGGGCAACAAAATCTTGATTGGCTAACAGTCAATCCATAGTCCTGTTATCTCCAGCCATAATCCAAACATTGCTGCTACAGAGAAACCATTACTTCAGCAGTGAACATTACAAAAAAAAAAGCCATTACATTAGCAGTGAAACCTTACAGCACGTTACACACTCCCCCCACCAAATTTAGTCATGTCCTCATGACGTTGAGATGATTCGCCAACCCTTCCTGCAAAACAAAAAGCCCAATCCAGGTGCAAAAGATGGTGACATAGCTCCCTGAAACAGTAGGGATCACGCCACGTTCCCCAGGCGCTGCATAGGCCACCCTATCCAGTGGCTTCCTAATCCTCTGAGACCTCCGTACCTCCTCACCTAACTCTTCAGGCTCAGGTGCTACTGGGGATACTTCGGGCCTACTTGGTGAGTCCTCCCTCGACCTGCCACTCATGCCTCCCTACAACTCAGAGCACCCTGTCCTGTGTCCAGGCCCCATTTCCTCTCCTTCAGGGTCCTGCTGTAACTCAGGCTGCCCACAGATAGCACCCCCCTCCACTTCACCTGACTCAATGGGTGAAGGGCCAGGAGTCTCTGCCTCAATGAGTGGGGAGTTAGCGAACGGCAGCATGTACCACACATCCAGATCATCATCCTCCGAGTCAGTATCCCGCTCAGGGGCAGGCCCTGGCCTAACTCTCCCGCTGTGGGCCCTGCAGTCACCCAGCATTTTTGCAGAGTCCTCTTACTAGATGTAGGCTCCTAGTTGGGCTCTGGGTCTACCTGCATCTCTTGTTCCAGGGGCAGCAGATGGTTCTGATGGAGAATCTTGACAGGCCCATTCCCCTCCTCTGGTTTCACCTGGAAAACTGGTAGGTTTGGCATCTGACTCTCCACCACATAGGGTGTGGCCACCCAGCGGTCAGCCAATTTGTGCTTTCCAGGTAGCCCCAAATTCATTATGAGGACTCAGTCTCCTGGCAGGAGTTGGGAGAACCTCACTTTTTGATCATACCTTGATTCTGCTTGGCGGCTGCGACCCCAGCCAATTCAAAAGCCCTTTTCAGCTCTCTCCTCATATCAGACACATACTTCAGATAAAGCTTCAGTGGTAAGTCACCCTTGTCAGTCCCAAAGCAAAGGTCAATGGGCAACCTCGCCTCACGCCCAAACATCAGATAATATGGAGAGCACCCAGTAGCTTCATTTTGAGTACAGTTGTAACAGGGAACCAGATGCCCAATATGTTGTCTCCACCTGCTCTTGCTGATCTCCAGGGTCCTGAGCATGTCTAGCAAGGTCCGATTAAACCTCTCAGGCTGGGGATCACCCTGCGGGTGATAGGGAGTGGTCCTCGACTTCTTAACTCCAAGCATGCCCAGTAACTCATGGATGAGTCTGCTCTCGAAGTCCCGTCCCTGGACACTATGTATCCTCCTGGGAAGGCCATAATAAACAAAATACTTCTCCCATAACACTTTTGCCACTGTAGTCACCCTTTGGTCCTTAGAACCATAGAACCATAGTACACTACAGCACAGAAAACAGGCCATTCAATCCTTTTAGTCCGTGCTGAAACATTATTCCGCTAGTCCCATTGACCTGCATCCAGTCCATAACCCTCCAAACCTCTCCCATCCATGTACCTATCCAATTTATTCTTAAAACTTAAGAGTGAGCCCGCATTTACCACACCACGTCAGATGGCAGCTTGTTCCACACTCCCACCACTGTCTGAGTGAAGTTCCCCCTAATGTTCCCCCTAAACCTTTCCCCTTTCACTCTAAAGCCATGTCCTCTCGTATTTATATTATGAGAACACTCAGTCCTCTTTTATTGTAATTTAGAAATGCATACATGCATTAAGAAATGATACAATGTTTCTCCGGAGTGATATCACAGAAAACAGGACAAACCAAAGACTAACACGGAGAGAACCACATAATTATAACATATAGTTACAGCAGCGCAAAGCAATACCATAATTTGATGAAGAACAAACCATGGGCACGGTAAAAAAAAATCTCAAATTCCCCGAGTCCATCACCTCCTGAGTCCCTGATAGCAGGCGGCAAAAGGGAGAAACTCCCTGCCATAAACCTCCAGGCACCATCAACTTGCTGATGCCTTGGAAGCAGCCGACAACAGCTGACACTGAGTCTGTCCATCCGAAAATTTCGAGCCTCCAACCAGCCCCTCCGATACAGCCTCCCCAGCGCCATCCTCTGCCGAGGGCCTTTGACCTCGCCCCGGCCGCTGAAACAAGCAAAGCCAAGGATTCGGGGCCTTCTGCTCCGGAGATTCCGGTTACCACACAGTAGCAGCGGCAGCAAAGCAGGCATTTCAGAAGTTTCTCCAGATGTTCCTCCGTACTCTCACGTCTGTCTCCATCAAATCAGGATTGTGCATGGTACCTTACTTGACAGATTACAGATATCATTCACCGGAGAGGACGCACGTGCTGCCGTCGCACCACCATCTTCTCCTCCTCCTAATCTAAGTGGAAAGAGCCTATTCACATTTACTCTGTCTATACCCCTCATAATTTTGTAAACCTCTATCAAATCCCCCCTCATTGTTCTACGCTCCAAGGAATAAAGTCCTAACCTCTTCAATCTTTCCCTGTAACTCAACTCCTGAAGATCCGGCAACATCCTAGTAAATCTTCTCTGTGCTCTTTCAATCTTACTGATATCCTTCCTATAGTTAGGTGACTGTACACAATACTCTAAATTTGGCCTCATCAATGTCTTATACAACCTCCCCATAACATCCCAACTCCTATACTCAATACTTTGATTTATGAATGCCAGAATGCCAAAAGCCTTCTTTACAACCCTGTCTACCTGTGACGCCCCTTTCAGGGAATTATATATCTGAACTCCCAGATTTCTTTGTTCCTCCGCACTCCTCAGCGCCCTACCATTTACTGCAGGGGTCCCCAAACTTTTTTGTACTACGGACCGGTTTAATATTGACAATATTCTTGCGGACCGGCCAACCCGGCGGGGGGGGGGGGGGGTGGTATAGGGTTGCCAACGCACAAGAGTAGCAGTCAAATACGTTGTGTTTACCCAGAAAGACTACAATTACCATGAAGCCTTGTGCGGGCACCAGTGCGCATGCGTGTACCTGCCGATTTTTTTCTCTGCAGATCGGTTTTGTCCATTCTGTTCGGTGGGGGGGGGGGGGTGTTAATCACGACCGGAATATAGGTGATAGGTGGCTAATACACTCAATTTCACTTCTAAAAGAGTTTATCTAACGAATTTAATATTAAACACACAGCGCATATTTTCCTCTCATGAATATAGTGATAAGTCAATTATCGGGGAGGACGGGGAGCTTGAAGTAAGTGTTGAACAAACTTCCAGTAGAAGTGGTAGAGGCAGGTTCAATATTATCATTTAAAGAAAAATTGGATAGGTATATGGACAGGAAAGGAATGGAGGGTTATGGGCTGAGTGCAGGTCAGTGGGACTAGGTGAGAGTAGCATTCAGCACGGACTAGAAAGGCCGACATGGCCTGTTTCCGTGCTGTAATTGTTCTATGGTTATATAAGTAAGTCAATAACATCATGACATTTTAAATAATGTTTGGAAATTAAACACACAGCGCATATTTTCCCCGTATGAACATATAAAGTCATTGCAACACACTAATATCGCTGAATCAATGGGAGTCCTGGGATTGTTTCCCTGCAACAAGACGGTCCTATTGAGGGGTGATGGGAGACAGCGATACTCAAAGGGGGTTCCTTATGTCCAGTCTATTCTGCAGTTTAGTTTTCGTTGCATTCATTGTTGGAAATGGAAGCAACGTTTTCACTGTTTTTGTGGCCATCCTGATCCAGAATGCCAGCAGAGATGTTATGTCAAACATACTTTTCAGCCCGCCACGATTTGCAAGTTCGAGGAGCTGATCTTCTTCCTGCGCTGACATGGGCGACGTACGGGTAATGACCTCGCATGCGTTTAAGCTCAACAGTGGGCGTGACAGGGAATGAGGAAAGGTGCGGCTGACTCATATCGCCAAATCATATCGTTTCATCGTGGCCCGGTAGCACATGCTCTGCGGCCCGGTGGTTGGGGACCGCTGATTTACTGTGTATGTCTTATTATCGTTGGCGCATGGCATGGTTAAGGCATTCGTCTAGTGATCTGAAGGTCGCTAGTTCGAGCCTTGGCTGAGACAGCGTGTTGTGTCCTTGAGCAAGGCAATTAACCACACATTGCTCTGCGATGACACCAGTCATGCTGACTATCCTTAATCAGCCCTTGGTTGTCCAAATACTTGTACTGTATATCTGATCTCTTGGTAGGAAAAGCCTGAGCATATCTGGTGTAGTGGTCCATTATGACTAAGGCATTCGCCATGTTGCTAGCATCGGGTTCTAAGTACAGGAAATCCATACACACCAGGTCCAGGGGCCCTGCACTCTGCAAGTGGGACAAAGGAGCTGCCTGCGTAAGCAGTGTCTTCCACCGTATACAGCGAATGCATGACTTGCAGTATTCTTCAACCACCGACTTCATTCGGGGCCAGTAAAACCGGTCTCTGAGCAATCCATAAGTCTGTTCCACCCCCAAATGTCCAGAATCATCATGAAGTGACTTCAACGCAATCTTCCAATACTTCACGGGCAGAACCAGCTGGCAACGCCAAGGTCGGTCTGGGGGTGATGTGACCCGGTATAAGATCTGGTTCTTCAACTCCAACATTGTCCAGTGCTTACAGATAACTGACAGCTGCCACTACGGGATAATTTATCCTGACAGTTCTGACAATGTCAGCGGCCTGCCCATTCAAACTTTCAACCAATCTCTGTCGCTTTTCATCATCCGAGCACTGCCACTCATGTAACAACTGAGAGGTCTGTTCTGCCCCAAGTCTCGTACTCCTCCTCCCCTTTAGGGGTGGGTGTTATTCTAGAGAATAGGTGGAGCCTGCCATTGCTGGGACTTTGAATCTGATTTTTTCATTTATTCGCCAGAGAAATAACGACAGATACTACCTCAGAATTCTCACTCTTCACCGGGGGACATGGACTAATCAGACATTCCAAATCTGACCGCTCTTTCCCATCACTGCTCAGAAATGAGAGAACCCTGTCTTTGAAATCTCCACCCCCAGCTACCGCTACCTTAGCGCTGGTCTGCATTAAAATGAGAGCTGCGCCCGCCATTTTATCAAACCTCCGCTCACAATCGCAACTTTAACAGTACTTAACAGTGGAATTAACAATTCATCCAGAGTACAAATATCTGCCCCTCTGGTTCATTGCTCAGGGTAATCACACAGCATCCAACGGAATCAATCCCGAACATAGCCTCCACAATTGTAAGAGTCGCTCTGGCTAGCAGCTTAATATAGGGGGTGATAACCCCCTGCCCGGCCAAACTTAAGAAATTTCGTTTGGGTGGATGCTGCACGATGTGTCCCCTGTTACAAATCGGTACCCTGAAATAACAAACTATACACAATATGCGATTAAACAATTAAGCTTTATATCTCTTAATTTGACTAGATGGTTGGTAGTGAAGCAAAATTTATAAGAAAAGGGGCCCAAATCTTAGTAAACAGTCTGTGCACAAAGTTGGAGCTCACTCATAGGCCAATCGGTCCCCTTCGACCTCTTCCAATTGTCACTGCCCTTCAGACCCTCGATCCAAGTCCAACCTGTCCGGCGGTCTACCAAATTCTTTTTCTTTTTCTTCTCTCTCTCTCTCTCTCTCTCTCTCTCTCTCTCTCTTTCTCTCTCTCTGCATAATATGGGCTTAGGAGGAGAGGCAGCATTGACAGACCATGTGGCTGGCAAGAGCTTTCTGGAGAAGTTAAGGAAACTTAGTGAAGGAAGAGAAAACAAATTTTTAATGCCCACCAAATGGAATTATGGAGGAAGCCTAGGCCAACACAGACTGTCACAGGAGGAGAAACAGGTTTCTGATCACAAGGATGCAAAGGATGATGTAATCTTCATGCACAGTGAAGCCCATGCTTCTTTACTGTCAGTGACAAACAAGAATCTGTTACTCATATTTTACAAATCAAATAAAAGAGTCTCAATGATTGCAGTTACTTTTTTTTTAACATTGGTTTCATCATGAGAGAGATTGAGAATTGTCTATGTTAAAGAAATTAAGTTTTGCTGAATTTGGTTAATGTTTTAAGCCACTTAATGAGCCTTGAATTTGAGCACTCAAAAGTGCAGGTGCTATTCCTTCCCTCCACCACCCTTTTTCTCATCCCACCTCTTGATTCAAAACATTTAGGTCTGTTATACAAGATGTTCTTCTGGATGCACGGGATAGGCCATGGATACTGTTGCTGCTGTCAATGTGGGAAAACCTTGGAAAGGTTATAACATTGCCAGTTGCATAAGGAACGTTAAGGAATATGAGGCTGACCTGACACTGGCTAAGGCCAATGCTTGATCTAAGATGAGATGGCCAGAGATTATGAACACGTCATAGGGATTTCCATTCATTTTTAAATTAATCTCCCCCACTGCTAAAGAGACTCACAAAGTGGGAGGAGACTAGTGCTGGATATCCTTGGTGAATCCATAGTCATAGTCATAGTCCTACTTTATTGATCCCGGGGGAAATTGGTTTTCGTTATGGTTGCACCATAAATAATAATTAGTAATAGAACCATAAATAGTTAAATAGTAATATGTAAATTATGCCAGTAAATTATGAAATAAGTCCAGGACCAGCCTATTGGCTCAGGGTGTCTGACCCTCCAAGGGAGGAGTTGTAAAGTTTGATGGCCACAGGCAGGAATGACTTCCTATGACGCTCTGTGCTGCATCTCGGTGGAATGAGTCTCTGGCTGAATGTACTCCTGTGCCCACCCAGTACATTATGTGGTGGATGGGAGACATTGTCCAAGATGGCATGCAACTTAGACAGCATCCTCTTTTCAGACACCACCGTGAGAGAGTCCAGTTCCATCCCCACAACATCACTGGCCTTACAAATGAGTTTGTTGATTCTGTTGGTGTCTGCTACCCTCAGCCTGCTGCCCCAGCACACAACAGCAAACATGATAGCACTGGCCACCACAGACTCGTAGAACATCCTCAGCATTGTCCGGTGGATGTTAAAGCACCTCAGTCTCCTCAGGAAATAGAGACGGCTCTGACCCTTCTTGTAGACAGCCTCAGTGTTCTTTGACCAGTCCAGTTTATTGTCAATTCGTATCCCCAGGTATTTGTAATCCTCCACCATGTCCACACTGACCCCCTGGATGGAAACAGGGGTCACCGGTACCTTAGCTCTCCTCAGGTCTACCACCAGCTCCTTAGTCTTTTTCACATTAAGCTGCAGATAATTCTGCTCACACCATGTGACAAAGTTTCCTACTGTAGCTCTGTACTCAGCCTCATCTCCCTTGCTGATGCATCCAACTATGGCAGAGTCATCTGAAAACTTCTGAAGATGACAAGACTCTGCGCAGTAGTTGAAGTCCGAGGTGTAAATGGTGAAGAGAAAGGGAGACAAGACAGTCCCCTGTGGAGCCCCAGTGCTGCTGATCACTCTGTTGGACACACAGTGTTGCAAGCACATGTACTGTGGTCTGCCAGTCAGGTAATCAAGAATCCATGATACCAAGGAAGCATCCACCTGCATTGCTGTCAGCTTCTCCCCCAGCAGCACAGGGCGGATGGTGTTGAACGCACTGGAGAAGTCAAAACACATGACCCTCACAGTGCTCGCTGGCTTGTCCAGGTGGGCATAGACACGGTAGACAGGAATAATGCCTTTTCTTTAAAATATGAATCAATACAAACTCAACTTCATGAACAAGAAAGAGGCAATGCACACCAAGGAGAGATGATGGTAATGTTTCAGTTGTGCACCCCCCCCCCCCATCCATCTGCAGCCTGAGCGGGTCACAACTGCACAAAAAAAAGATGCTACACTGCAGTACTCTACTTGCCGCTATCTAGGATGTGGGTCACATGCTAGGCAACCCATCTTATAGAGAACACCACCTGTATTTAGCAATTTGGAATCATGCAACAAACTACAATTTTGTTTTACAAAGGGTGATGTGTGCACCCTTCACATTATTCCCATTGACACCAATGTTGAACAACATAACAGTAGACCTTAAAGTAAAGAGATGGTTTCTTTTAATTTTTTTTTCCATTTTGGAGCCACTTTGCTGCGGGGCTATGAAAGAATGAACTCATTTATAATTGTACTAAAATATTGAGCATTGCCAAACACACACACTGGAAATTAACTTAAACAGCTGTGGATTTTCATTCCTTTAGATTTCACTTACTGTCAAGAAAATGTTGTGTACCAATTTTCTTCTTGTGGCGCCACCTTCTGTTGCCTCTTGTAATTTAGATTCTTTTTGGTGGGACAGGGCAGTAAACTAGCAATTGTTGCTCCATTCTAACTCATCCATGGTGAGAGTGGTCTCCTGAACTGGTGGAGTTAGTGTGATGTAGGTTCTCCCACAACACCGTTAAGGAGGAAGCTCAAGGGCTATTTTGATTCAGAAATCAGAAAAGGCCAATCCATGTTCAAATTGGAAGAGCATGAGATTTGCAGGGAAACCTGGAGGTGGCTTTATTGTTGTTTATCAGCTGTCATTATCTTTCTCGACATAGAGCTTTCAGCAAAAGGAGGCTTGAACATTTGCTGCATTATACCCTGCAAATATTACTCAGAGCAGGGGTGGCTAAGCTGCCTTTCAGGTCATCATTTAGGCCTGAATGACATTGAGCTCCATGTCTGAGTTTGCATGCTTTTTTTGTTACACAGTTTGGTAGGTGCCTCGATTCTGTTGCCATGTGAGATGGTGGAAGCAGGAAGATTAGCTAAGAGACAGACACATCAATGGGAGGAAGCAGAGGGATATTGAGCATGTGCAGTTCAAATTGGCATTATGGCTGGAACAGACATTGTGGGCTGAAGGGCCTGTTTCTGCGCTGTACTATTTCAATGTTGCATGTCCTTACCCTGCTAACTCCACTTAATTTATTGTCCATTTATAAAGGGACTTATGTCATAATGCTGTTTTGCACAACCAATATGAAGCTGCAGATAGTATGGAAAGGATACATTTATACTCAGCTGACCGTTCACCCATCTGCCGTGGGTGTGATCCTGTGTGTGCAGGTCGTTGCGTGTTTTGCGTTCACGAATCAAGGCAACATAAACTTAGAGATGTGATAAGGTAACACTGAAATACAAATCCTTCACACCCACATCAAAAAGGCTGAAATGTTGAAATTCCTATTTAACAATCTATAAGTACTTGATAGAATTAGTTAATTCTTCTCCCTCTACTATTGTTTAGTGATATACTGTATACTATAGTCCATTTCCATGCATAACTATTTAACAATCTAATTAACCTTTTGAGATCAATTCTAAACACAATGCAAGTATTTTTCACATTTCTACAACATTTGCAGCAAACAATATGTAGCTCTGAGTTCAAGCATCTATCATGATCTTGCTGAAAAATAGAGTGAATCAAGGGCTGAGTAACCACTAGCTCCTAGTTCTCATTCTCATATGTCATTGCCTTGTTCTCTGGTGGTTATACTTTACATGGAGTCGGTGGTTGCTGAGTTTTCATATGCTTTGTACTCCTTGACTCATCTTCACGAGACAAGGAGGCATAAGCTGAGGAATCCAGATTCAGACCTCAGTGGTCAAAATATTGTGTGACTACAACATAAGGCACATCCAAGACATTCATTGATATCCTCAAGCCCAATACACAAAGGGTATTAAAAGGGCAATAATTATATTGGTTTTGTAAGGCATCATATATACAGGCGTCTGGAACTTGCCAATCCTGGTCAGGGAACTAGGTCTTTCAGGGTACCCACCTCAACCTCTACACAATCACAGTACAGTAACAGTGGCCTTATTAAATTAATGAATACAATTAAGTAAAGACCTGGTTGTTACTCACCAAAATTTGTCTTAACAGATGACAATTCAGCAGCAGGAAATTGTAATATGGATGACCCTATGTTACTTGCAATGTGGAGACATTGAGTACTGAAACTCCACAGACCTGCATGACAAGAGACTGGCAGTCAATCTAGAATAGTAGCGACTGCACGGTAAAGGCAGCCTAGAGAGCGGGAACTGAACACATCAATCCTGTGGAATGGGGTATACATTTACACAACGTGTAATTTAACAGAACTGTTTATCAAACATAATACTGTTATCAGTGGATGGGTTCAGAATCATAGAGGGTTGCAGCACAGAAACAGTCCCCTCAGTCCACTGAGTCCTCAGCAACTATCACACACCCACTTATATTAATCCAATTGTAATCAGTTTTATTCTCTCAACACTCCCATCATCTCCCTCCAGATTCTACCACTCTTCCACACACCAGGCACAATATATAACAGTCAATTAACTTTACAGTCTGCACGCCTTTGAATGTGGGAGGAAACAGGAGCACCTGGTGGAAACCCATGCAGTCATAGATATAATTAAGAATATTGATTGAAGATTTCTAGGGTAACACCTAAACTTAGCCACTGTCAAGAGACATTCATGTGATGGAAACTGGGAAAAGCCACCGGTATCCACGTTTCTTTGTCCCTTGGTTGATATTTCAGGTGAGAGATCATTGGCCTCTATTTGTCTCTCTATAGAAGCTACCTGATTTACTGAGTATTTTCACCATTACTTGTTTTTATTTCAGATTGACCAGCATCTGTAGTTTTCCTGATTTTCATTTTCCTGAACATATGCAGCAGTGTGGCTCAGCATATTTAAGACCATTACAGTATATTTACCTTGATGGTCAAGTCAGGTTGGGCAGGTTTGCAGAAACTGGATCAACACTGGGTCCACAAAAGAGTGCAGGAGCTGGAATTTGTAAAAATACACAGAAAGCAGGAGGAGCTCAGTAACACTCTGCAGTTGCTGGAAATCCAAAGCAAAACACACAGAATGCTGGAGGAGCACAGCAGGTCAGGCAGCATCTGTGGAAATCAATAACACGTCGACGTTTCGGGCAGAGACCCTTCTTCGGAATCTGGCCTCTCTCTTTCAGTCCAAATGATTGGTCTCGACCCAAACTGTTGACTGTCCATTTCCCTCCATCGATGGTGCTCTACCCACTGAGTTCCTCTAGCTTTTTGCGTGTTACTTCAGTATTGAGTCTAGTTGGCTGTCGTTCACTTGGGTTCAAGTTGGATTTTCAATAAACCTCAGGAAAGGTCTGTAATACCAAAAAAAATTATGGAAATCAGAGATATTACAGAAAATTGTGGATACTCACAATTCAGGCAGAATTTGTAGTGAGGGAAACAAAATTAACTTTTAAGGCAATGACTTTTCATTATAATGCATTAAGACCCTCACAAATAAGACCAGAAGTCATAGGAGAAAATTAGGCAATTCAGCCTATCGAGTTTACTCTACCATTCCATCGCGGCTGAAATATCATCCTGCTCAACTCCACTTTCCTGTCTTCTTCCTATAAACCTTACCAATCAAGAACCTATCAACCTCTGTTTTAAATATATCTAATGACTTGGCCTCCACAGGCATCTGTGGCAACCCCCATATGTCTTATACATTATGAATATTATCAACAATAGTTTATATTTATAAAATCTTTGATGTAGTTAAAGATGTGAAAGTACTTCACAGAAGCAATTTTAAACAAAATTTCATCCCATTGTCACAATAGGAGGTGTTTGGAGAATCAAGCCAAAGCTCAGGCAAAAAGGTAATTTCAGTGGAAAGCCTGAGAGCAAGAGCAAGAGAGAGAATAAGAGAGAATTATTGTGAGGTTAGAAGTGAGTGTTAGCGGAAGCACTGATAGTGAGCCAAAAGCAAGGCAAGGACAAAGCTGCTGGAGATTATTGGGAGGGAGTCAGGAACCATTTCTTCACAGAAGGGCTTAAGTCAAAGGTGGCAACATCTTGCTTTGAGTTTTGCACATTTTCCTAGTTCTGAGGCTAAAGGGTAAGGGTTCCAATGTCACTTCAGACTCAGCTCTTAAACCCCTCATGATTCAGTCCAGCACTGAGGGAGTGCTGCGTTAATAAAGGTGCTGTCTCAGTAACATTCTGAACAAAAACCCATCTGCTCATCATGCCACCTTTCAAAGAAAAGAAATCTCCCGGTGACCTGCATCCTTCCCAAAATCAGCAGCTCTAAAGTAGGTTATGGCATCAATTCCTTCTCAGTATATTTGTTGGAATGATTGTCAGCTAGACCAGGACTTCAACACATTCGCGGTAAAACATGGAAACTCAACAAACCCACTGGAAGTCAAAACATATTTGGAGTCCAGCAAAGGAGATCAGTCTAACTGAACCCCAGTATAAAGCTTCATTGGTGAATGGAATTGTTGTGGGGAAGAAAGGTAAATTAATCAAAATTTGTAAATAATTTAGCTTTTTAAAAATTGTTCTGATATTCAAAGACAAAGTTTCTTGTTTGCATTGTTGGAGGTGTTGGCACAGCTGAGAGCCACATCAATGGTCCTTGGGATACTAGATAGTTCCGCCACATCCCATCTAAACAAGTTTGGGAGAGAGCCAATTGAAGAAGATAGACACATGCAAAGGAAACCTGGGCCAAACAGTGTTTGAAATAAAAATGTATTTCTATTTTCCTTGCCACAAAATCCCATGGATTTATTCTCTCAAGTGCAAAAAAGATGCTGAATGATCTGAATGTAGATTCAGATCAAGGAAGGCACTATTTTAAAAAGATAATTTCCAGGAACTACGTATTAATTTTTAATTCCAAAATTGTAAGCAAATGTTGCTTTTACTCAGCAAAGAATGTATGTTATGTGTAATCTTGGATGTCAAAATAAATTTATTCTAGAAGTACACATACGTCATCATATACTACCTTGAAATTTATTTTCTTGCACATATTTACAGGAAACTAAAGAAATACAAAAGAATTATGAAAAGCTATACATAAATAAAGACTGGCAAACAACCAAAGTGCAAAAGAAAGTGAATTGTGCAAATTAAAAAATAAATAAATAATACCGTGAACATGAGTTGTAGAGTTTTTGAAGGTGAGTCCATAGGTTGTGGAAACAGCTCAGAGTTGAGCTGAGTGAAGTTATCCATGCCAGTACAGGAGTCTGATGGCTATGGGGTAATAACTGTTCTTGAAACTGGTAGTGTGGGACTCAAAGACTCATGCACCTCCTGCCTGACGATAATCCTGAGAAGAGAGCACAAAGCTTTCTTGTGGCAGTGCATCTTGTAAATGTACACACTGCTGGGGAAGGTCTTCCTGTGACAAACTGGGGTGTAGTCACCATTTTCTGTAGACTTCCCCATTTCTGGGCAATGTTTCCATACCGAGCCATGATGTAACCAGTTGGGATACCCTCCATTATAGATATATAGAGGTTAAGCAGTTTTAGGTGACATGTTGATTCTTCACAAACCTCTAAGTAGAGGCACTGTCAAGCCTTCTTTGTAATGGCACTGCATGCTGGTCCCAGGACACATCCTGTGGTATGATAACACCAAGAAATTTAAAGTTACTGACCCTTTCCATCTCTGATCCCGTAATGAGCACTGGCTCATGGACCTCCAGCCTCCTCCTCCTGCAGACAATAATCATCTCTTTGGTGTCACTGATGTTGATTGAGGTTGTTGTTATCACACCATTCAACCAGATTTTCAATCTCTCTTCTACGTGCCAATTTGCCACCAGCTTTCATTTGGCCAACAATAGAGGAGTCATCAGCATATGGCATCGGAGCTGTACCTAGCCTCACAGTCACAAGATAAAACGAGTAGAAGAGGGGGCTAAGCACTCAGCCTAGTGGTGCACCTTTGCTAATGGTAACTGTGCAGGAGAAGTTGATGTCAATCCATATTGACTGGGGTAGGCAAATGACAAAATAGAGGATCCAGTCCACATGATGATAGTTTTCAGAGGATGTTAATGTTGAATGCTTAGCTGAAGACAATGAAGAGCATCCTGATGTATGCATCTTCACTGACCAGCTATTCCAGAGCCAAGTGAAGGGCTAATGAAATAGCATTTGTTGTTGCAAAAGGCAAATAGGATCAGATCCAGGTCACTCCTCAGGCAGGAGATGATATGCTTCATGACCAGAATCAGAATCAGAATCAGGTTTGATATCACCAGCATGATAGAGCTGACTAATTTTACAACTTTCTGGAGCTTCTTTCAGTCATGCGCAGTAGACCCCAACTCCCATACCAGACCGTGATACAGATGGTCAGGATGCTCTCCATGGTGCATCTGCAGAGGTTTTCGAGTGTTTTAGCTGTCAAACCAAATCTCCTCAAACTCCCGATGAAATATAGCCACTGTCTTGCCTTCTTTATAGCTGCATCGATATGTTGGCACCTGGTTAGATACTCAGAGATATTGACACCAGCAAACTTGAAATTGCTCACTCTCTCCACTTCCGATCTCTCTATGAGGATTGGTTCTTGTTCCCTCACCTTACCCTTCCTGAAGTTCACAATCATCTCTTTGGTCTTACTGATGCTGAGTGCAAGATGGTTGCTGCGACACCACTCAACTCGCTGGTATATCTCACTCCTGTATGCCCCCTCATCTCCACGACCAACCTCTCAAAGCACTTCATCACAGTGCATTTAAGTGCTACTGGATGATAGTCAGATACTTTCTGCGTATTTATATGAAATAGACTACATTCTGCATTATTTTCCTGTTGTACTATTTTAATGTACTTATGTATGGAATGATCTGTCCAGATGGCAGGCATACAAATGTTTTTCAATGTATCTTGGTACATTTGGCAATAATAAACCAATTAACATGCTTTATTTTCTTTCCTTTTAGCACACACAAAATGCTGGAGGAACTCAGCAGGCCAGGCAGCGTCTATGGAAAGAAGTATAATTGATGTTTCAGGCCAAGACCCTTCGGCAGGACTGGAGGAAAAATGATGAGGAGTAGATTTAAAAGGTGAGGGAGGGGAGGGGGAAACACAAGGTGATAGGTGAAACTGGAGAGGTGACAGGATGAAGTAAAGAGCTGGGAAGTTGATTGATGAAAGAGATACAGGGCTGGAGAAGGGGGAGTCTAACAGGAGAGGACAGAAGGCCATGGAAGAAAGTGAAGGGGAGAGGAGCACCAGTGGGAGGCAATGGACAGGCAAGGAGATAAGGTGAGAGAGGGAAAAGGAGATGGGCAATGGTGGGGGGGGGGGCATTACCGGAGGTTTGAGAAATCGATGTTCATGACATCAGGTTTGGAGGCTACCCCAACAGAATATAAGGTGTTTTTCCTCCGACCCAATTGTGGCCTCATTGTGACAGTAGAGGAGGCCACACTCAGGCTGTAGGAACAACATCTTATATTCCGTCTGGATAGCCTCCAACCTGATGGTACGAACATCGAATTCTTGGACTTCCGGTATTGGCACACCCCTCTCCTTCACCATTCCCCACCCCCTTCTCCCCTTTTCACCTTACTGTATCTCCTTTCCTGCCCATTGCCATCCTCTGGTGCTCCTCCCCTCTTTTCCTTCTTCTGTGGCCTTCTGTTCTCTCCTATCAGACTCCCCCTTCTCCAGCCCTGCATCTCTTTCACCAATCAACTTCCCAGCTCTTTACTTCATCCTTCCCCCTCCTGGTTTCACCTAGTGTTTCTCTCTCCCCTCCCCCACCTTTAAAATCTACTCCTCAGCTTTTTTCTCTAGTCCTGCCGAAGGATCTCAGCCCGAAACGTTGACTGTACTCTTTTCCATAGATGCTGCCTGCCCTGCTGAGTTCCTCCAGCATTTTGTGTGCGTTGCTTGGATTTCCAGCACCTGCAGATTTTCTCTTGTTTTTTTTCTTTCCCTGGTTGCTTTTCCACAAACTGATGCTCTTTTAAAGAGTTGACATTTTAAATAAATTAATTTGTTAAGTTTTTTACATGCAATTATCTTGGCGATAAACGGGGGTTATAAATCAGTTAGCGACCAGAAATGCAAATAAGAAGTGGAGCAAGAGTAAGAATTACAGCTGTCAAACCCACAAGCAGTAAAAACACTGAAGCAGTAAGAACAGGGCCATATTTTTTTTTGATAAGCTCTGTTCAAAAGTCCATCAGTCACAACCTGAGAGTATTCAATGACTGAGCATCTCCTGCCCTCTAGTGTGTAGAAGTGGAAGGAATCATAACATTCTGTGCATGGTCCTCCCTCATCCTGAATCTGGCCAGAGGTACAGTAACAGCCTTTTGACATTTTCCCTGTCAATTGCACTCAATTATTTCAGAGATGACCTCTCGATCTTTTAAATTCCAGTGAATCATGCCTTTCCCGACTAAATCTTACCTCTCTGGATAATGCAACCTCATTTGAGAAATGTGTCCAATAAATCAATACTGCATCAACTGCGAGGCAAGTACTTCCTTAAGCAAAGTGAGTAAAGAAAGTGCAACACCCCCAACTCTGGAGAATTCTACAGGTTTGATCCAAAGCTTCCAGTAATTTCTGAAACTTACTCAGGCTCTGGAGTTTTGAGTCAGGGCTCTGGGTCACAGGATAGCAGGGTTGCGAGTACTCATGCATTGACAGAGCTGTCCAGCATTCCTGATATTGGATTCACTGTCTTGTTCCTTAATCAACCTGAAAACATTATTTCATGTGCAGCGTGTGAAACTGAATGAAATGACTGAGTATAATCTGTATAATAATAAACAGCCACTTCAATCATTTTAATCCCTGTTGACTGCTAAAAAGTTAGTTATTTGCATAACCATCACTTACAGTGGTTAAATGGGAAAATGCCTGTCAAATTAAAATTAACAGCTACAGTAACTAGTAATTATGTTCTCAGAGCAAGACCTGTGCTAAGTGGACAAAATGCCTTACTGCACAACTTAATTATGCTTCTATATGTTTTTATTAATTGCATTGAATGCATATGTGGGTATAGCAAGGATTATTCCGTAAGAACCAGTTTGTTGGAAAACAGTGTTGAATGATATTTAAATGTGAAGCTGTAAAATGAATCAGCTGAATTATTTATTTGTAGAAGTTCTACTTCATATTAATACTTCAGTTTACTCCCAGGGAGAGAACAAAAAAATATTTATTACATTGGAGATTTTACCAATTTAGGATGATTGAAATTCACTCCTTATCAATAAGAATTTTACTTTTATTGGTGCATAAATAAAATGCTTTCCTACACTGCTGAATCAAATAAATAACCTTTAAATGCTTTTTACCTTTGTTATAGCCATAACTTTAAAGCAAATGTTTGTGCTACAGGTGTGCTGGATATGAAACAGCTCTTTAAACATTACAATAAATGCAGAGTAAACAGGTCATTAATTCTTCAGGTTTTATATTTGTTTCTAGTTTGAGAATACTTTTGTTTCTTAGTGTTTCATGAAATCAGATATTTTCAGCTATTAAGGAAAATATTTATTTTTTGGCTTCTAAGGCCCAAAGTTCCAAGTAAACTTTATTATCAGAGTACATTTCTGTTACCGCATACAACCCTGAGATTCATTTTTCCACAGGCATACTCAGAAAATCTATAGACTGGTAAATATAGAAGGATCAATGCAGAAGACAACAAAGGGTACAAATGCAAATATAAGTATAGGAATTAATACAATACAGAAACAATTGAGATATTTCTCATCTGCCTCTGACACAGCAGTCTTGCCCTCAGATTATCAATTTTATTCTCCAGGATTGTAGTCACCAACAAGATGCTGGGTAGAGGAGGTTTCATCCCTCTGCGTTTCAGCCTGGCTTTTGTCCATGGCGATGAGCCTTAAAAGCACCACACCTGATTGGTCTAGGTTCTTTAATCCGTCGTGAAATCTGAAGATTATTGATGTGATTTAGAAGTCCATTGTGAAGAGGAACTTTACATGTTGCAAACGGCAGCAGTCACCGATGATCGCTGGCGCCATCTTGTGGTCATATAAAATACAAGAAGGTCAAAATTGGTAATTTTACTAATTATAGATTTATGTTTCTCTTCCCAGTATTTATCAGTTAAAGGCTACAATATTACTGTGGAATAATCCACCAATCATAGGGTTTATTAACAACCAAATCTGTAGAAGTGTAAACACAATTACACCCTTCTCCATCTACTGTGGTCTCTTGGGATCGAGGATGACATGCTGGTTTTGTAGATTCCGGGGCAGCTATTGAGGCAAATGCAGGAACCAAACTGTCCCAGTGCACAACGTCAGGGTTTCCTGTGCTATTCTGAATGCTCCTTTTCCACTTGCGAAGAATGAAGCTCTGAAATGTAACAGTTGAGGGTTGTAACCACTTTGATTGTGGGGACCTCAGGACAATTAAGTGCTTTCAATTCAGTGTTTGAAACCCGTTATTAAAAACTTCCTGTGAATTAAAACACAACCTAATAGGTGCACGTTGATTCCCAGCAGCAAAATCCCATCCCATCTCTGCTTATTTTCTGTGCAGCTGAAATTCATTCTTTCATGGGCCCATCAATTCCCCTTCGATTATTTTCTATTTTCCTGCACCAAGCAGTATTTTATAGTTGTCATTTCCCAGAACATTCTTGGAATGTGGACGGAAACCGGAGCACTGGAGGAAACCCACACAGTCATTGGGAGAGTGTGCAAGTTTTGCACAGGCACCACCAGAGGTCAGGGTCAGATCTAGTTCCCTGAACAGGGGAAGTGGAGGTCCAAACTGCTGCACCACGTACATTGTTCTTACTGAGTACTTGCCATTTCCCCTTCATTTCTGTTTTTACTGTAGATCGTACAGCCTGGTTTCCAAGCTCCGGTAGCCTCCAAGTTCACAGTTAACAGCAGAAAAGCACACAGATCCTGGAGTAACTAAAATTTGTAAGGGCATGTGTAGCACTTGTTCCGCTTACACGGATAAGTTACACATATGCTACACATGCCCTTACACTTCCTCCCTTACCACCATTCAGGGCCCCAAACAGTCCTTCCAGGTGAGGCAACACTTCACCTGTGAGTCAGCTGGGGTGATATACTGCGTCCGGTGCTCCCGATGTGGCCTTTTATATATTGGCGAGACCCGACGCAGACTGGGAGACCGCTTTGCTGAACACCTACGCTCTGACCGCCAGAGAAAGCAGGATCTCCCAGTGGCCACACATTTTAATTCCACATCCCATTCCCATTCTGACATGTCTATCCACGGCCTCCTCTACTGTAAAGATGAAGCCACACTCAGGTTGGAGGAACAACACCTTATATTCCGTCTGGGCAGCCTCCAACCTGATGGCATGAACATCGACTTCTCTAACTTCCGCTAATGCCCCACCTCCCCCTCGTACCCCATCTGTTACTTATTTTTATACACACATTCTTTCTCTCACTCTCCTTTTTCTCCCTCTGTCCCTCTGAATATACCCCTTGCCCATCCTCTGGGTCCCCCCCCCTTGTCTTTCTTCCCGGACCTCCTGTCCCATGATCCTCTCGTATCCCTTTTGCCTATCACCTGTCCAGCTCTTGGCTCCATCCCTCCCCCTCCTGTCTTCTCCTATCATTTTGGATCTCCCCCTCCCCCTCCAACTTTCAAATCCCTTACTCACTCTTCCTTCAGTTAGTCCTGACGAAGGGTCTCGGCCTGAAACGTCGACTGCACCTCTTCCTAGAGATGCTGCTTGGCCTGCTGCATTCACCAGCAACTTTTATGTGTGTTGCTTGAATTTCCAGCATCTGCAGAATTCCTGTTGTTTGCTGTACTTGCATGCTTGCTTTCAGTGACTGATGTACAAGAACACCTAGATCTTGTTGTACTTCCCCTTTTCCTAACTTGACTCCATTTAGATAATAATCTGCCTTCCTGTTCTTACCACCAAAGTGGATAACCTCACATTTATCCACATTAAACTGCATCTGCCATGCATCTGCCCACTCACCCAGCCTGTCCAAGTCACCCTGCATTCTCATAACATCCTCCTCCACAGATACGTTCTGTTACTGGAGTGCAATCCTATCCTTTGATGGTTACATGAACATACTTCACCACTATCCACATATAGCAGCTTTGGAGCTGGGAGGTTATGCAAGCATTGTAAGTAGGTTGATACCAATCCTCCAAGTAGTTGCAAGAGTCCATCCTATAGACAGTGCAGTCCATGTTCCCTTTACAGTTCTAATTTCGTTCAAGGTAAAACACGGAATCAAACTCAATATGATCTAGGGGTATTAATGCATTGGCAATGTACCTTCCGAATGTATAGATGCTCTCCAGAGCACACCCAGCAACTGAACCAGTTAGGACGTGACACATATTCATAACTAAGGTGAAGAAAAGTGTGAAGTGTTTTAGTGCCATGAGGGAGCTCTTCATTTAGACAGAAAGTAGATGTCCAGATTACCCAATATGTATGATGCACTTTGGCTACTTAGGGTGGCAAATAGCAAAGGTCAAGAGTTCAGTCCATCAGTCCTTATCATCAATGTTCGGCTGGCTATCTGTTCCCCAGTCCAGTGGCACTGCTGCTTAATGTGCAAGGCCTGTATCCATGTTGGCTTCCTTGGACCTTTAAAGCAGTCTATGTGGTCAGCAGTACTTGGAATGGACCTTTCCAGTGGGGCTCCAGGCAGTTCTTTTGTCCGTAGGCTCTCTCCAGTACCCATTCTCCCAACTGGTAGGTCTGGCACTCTGCAGCCAGCGCAATCTTTTGGGCTTCAAGCACCCTCAATACTGCAACATGCTTTCGCTTGTAATCTGGATGTTCCTCTGTTTAATTGAAAAGGGAGGGAAGACTGGCAAGAGCATGGGATGCCCTAAAACTATCTCATGCAGAGGTAGGCTTGTTACACAGCTTGTAGCACAGTGCACTGTCATGAGGGCTAGTGCCCTGTCTCAGGCAGGGAAACATTTTCTTAGAGTTCCTACCAGATCAGTTCAAGCTACATTTAAACCAACATTTAATACCTGGAGTATTGCGTACAGTTTTGGTCTCCAAATTTAAGGAAAGATATTCTTGCTATTGAGGGAGTGCAGCGTAGGTTCATGAGGTTA
The DNA here is from genome assembly GCF_030028105.1 of Mobula birostris. Taxonomy (NCBI): domain Eukaryota; kingdom Metazoa; phylum Chordata; class Chondrichthyes; order Myliobatiformes; family Myliobatidae; genus Mobula; species Mobula birostris. The sequence continues at coordinate 85,972,162 of NC_092377.1, forward strand.
ATTCCCGGGATGGCGGGACTGTCATATGTCAAAAGATTGGAGCGACTGAGGTTGTATACACTGGAATTTAGAAGGATGAGAGGGGATCTGATTGAAACATATAAGATTATTAAGGGATTGGACGTGCTAGAGGCAGGAAACATGTTCCCGATGTTGGGGGAGTCCAGAACCAGAGGCCACAGTTTAAGAATAGGGGGTAGACAATTTAGAACAGAGTTGGGGAAAACCTTTTTCACACAGAGGGTTGTGGATCTGTGGAATGCTCTGCCTCAGAAGGCAGTGGAGGCCAATTCTCCAGATTCTTTCAAGAAAGAGCTAGATAGAGCTCTTAAAGATAGCAGAATGAAGGGATATGGGGAGAAGGCAGGAACAGGGTACTGATTGTGGATGATCAGCCATGATCACAGTGAATGGCGGTGCTGGCTCGAAGGGCTGAATGGCCTACTCCTGCACCTATTGTCTATTGTCTATTTTGTTCATCTCCTCTGAACTCCTCCACAGTACTATTGGGAACTACCGTCGATGGCAGGGCACCGGCTGACAGCAGCCTCACCGGCTCCTCAAGAGCCATCACCTGGCGTGGACTTTGATGAAACCGTACCTGGGGATGGCAGGGGTACAGCATCTAGTACATCCTCAGACTCTGGTTCTAATAGTTCCTTTTCAAGCACTGAGGCGGTTTTATATTTTGCCTGTTCCTTGTGTCTTTTCCTTCTTTAACTTTGGCTCACTTTCCCTACTTTTTACAGGATTCTTCTAACCGGTTTTGCATTTCACATCCACATTGAACAATACCAGCTCTTCTCATATTTTTCTCTGTACATTCAGGCTGCATCACTGTCTGGTATGGGGGGGGGGGGAGGCTACTGCACAGGATTGAAAGAAGCTGCAGAGGGTTGTAAATTTAGTCGGCTGCATCTTGGGTACCAGCCTACAAAGCACCCAGGACATCTTCAAGGAGCAGTGTCTCAGAAAGGCAGCATCCATTATTAAGGACCTTCAGCACCCAGGGCATGCCCTGTTCTCACGGTTAGGAAGTACAGAAGCCAGAAGGCACACGCTCAGCGATTCAGGAACAGCCTCTTCCCCTCTGCCACCAAATTCCCAAATGAACATTGAACCCTTGGACACTACCTCACTTTTTTTTAATATACAGTATTTCTGTTTTTTGCATGATTTTTAATCTATTCAATACATGTATACTGTATAAAGTATATTGAATAAGATTGTAATCTGCTTCACGAGCAACAAGATTCACTAATTTATCATCAGACTTGCTTATCATGCGTTGTGCATTCATATCCTTCTCATTTACCAAAATAATGAACAACAGATGTCCCAATACTGACCTTTGGGCCACTTTAATGTACTTCAAAACTACAAATACCTCCTTCCTCATAATATATATATGATCCAATATCTCACTGCTTACTGTCCTTGTTTCTTTGGCATCCATGATATTCTCCTTAGTAAATACTGAAGAGAAATAGACACTAAAAACCTCATCCATCTCCTGTGGCTTCACACACAGATGGCCCTAATAGTCTTTAAGAGTACCTAGTCTCTCTCTACTCACCTTATACTGTACTGCTAATATAACTTAAGAACCTCTTGGGACTATCTTTAATCCTGCCTGACAAATCCATCTCATTCATTCATTTTGTCCTTCTGATTACCCCATTAAGTTTGGTGTTAAACTTTTATAATTATCCAGGGATTCTTTTGTACCCAGCTGCCTTAAGATTATTTATGCTTGCTTCTTTTTCCTTCCCAGAACCTCTATATCTCCCATCAGCCAAGGTTCCTTGAATATGGTATGCTCATCCTTCACCCTAACAGGAACATGCTGCCCCTGGCATCTTGATATGGTCTTTTTAAAAGCCTCCCACATGCCATCTGTTTCTTACCCTTTAAGTAGACAAACCCATTTGATTCCAGTTCGATTCTACCGAATGCCCTCGAAGTTGGCCCTGCTCCAGTTCCGGAGTTTAATCTGTGGGCATGTTCTATCTTTTTACATAATTTTCGAAGAATAGTTTATAATAGAATTGTGGTTACTGGACCTAAAGGGACTCCAGCCACCACGCAGTTACTTGCCCCCACCCTACTCCAATTCCCTAAAATGAGGTCTATTATGCATCACATACATTTTGCCCCTTTCCACTCTGGGTGGCCCAGCAATACCGGGAAAATTGAAATCTCCCACTAGCACTGCCCCATGTGCAACTTCTGAACATATCTGCTCTTTAAGTTCCTGTTGACTATTGTTGGGGGAGAGGGTCTTACAACAGCCCAACCAGGCTGACCATCCATTGTTGACTATTGTGGGGGGAGGGGGTCCTACAACAATCCAACCAGGCTGACCATCCATTGTTGACTATTGTGGGGGGAGGGGGTCCTACAACAGCCTGACCAGGCTGACCATCCATTGTTGCTTTCAAGCTCTAACAAATTGGCCTCGTTACATGATCCTTTGGGAATATCCTCTCCAAACACCGCTGTTATGTTCTCCCTTATCAAAAAGGCAACACCCTCTCCATTCTTAGCTGTTCCTTTATCACAGCTGAAGCATTGGTATTCCAGAACATTGATCTGCCAGTCCTTCCCTTCTCTTCATCACACTTCAGTTATGGCCACAATGTCCCACTCCCTAGAGGCGATTCATGCCTGTATTTCATCCTCCTTATTTGTTAAGCCAAGTATATTGAAATCAAAGTGCAATTTAAAGCTGTGGTCCTTTTACTGTAAACATGGCTACCCTGATTGCTAGTCTTACATTCTTTGGATGCTGCACATATCTCTGCTATCTCGGGTCCCATAACCTTACCAATCCAGTTTAAACCCTCACCGCTGACAAAAGCATATTTTCCCGTGAGGATATTGGTTGCCTCTCTAGTTGAAGTGCAACAGTACCTCTTGTACAGTCACTTCCACCCTAGAAGAGATCCCTGTGATCCAAGAACCCAAATCCTTGCCCCCTACCTCAGCTCTTCAGCCATCCATTCAGCCTATCTTTCTATCCCTTGACTTACGCACCAGGAGTAATCTGGAGATCCCTACTCTTGAGATCCAGCATTTTACTTTCTTATCTAACATTTTGTATTCATTCTGCAGGACCTCATCCTTTATTCTACCAATGTTGTTTCTACTAACATGTACAACGACCTCTGGTTGTTCCTGCTCCTTCTGGAGAATTCTTGCAGTTGCTCAGACATCCATGACCTTAACATGCAGGAGGTTACACACCATCCTGGCTTCCCTTCTGAAAATGCAGAATCTCCTGTCTGCCCCCTCACTCTCTGACTGCATCTTTTTCTTTCCAAGGCTCAGAGCCAGGTACAACACCAGAGATCTGACTGCTGCTGCTAGCCCTTGAAAGAATAGTATCCAGCAAAACATACCGGTTAGTGAGGGGACTGGCCACATGAGAAACCTGCACCCCTTACTTCTCCTGGTGGTCACACAACTACCTGAAGCCTGTATCTTGGGTACGACCACATCAGTAAATGTCTCGTCTTCCTGAATGATTCTTCATTCTTCCAGATCAAAACTCCATTTCCTTGACCCAGTCTGTCAGGAACTGCACCCGGATACAATTCCCACAGATGTAGCCATCAGAGAGCAAGTGTTAACTTCCATGACTTCCTACATCTTGCAGAAAGACCACTGCACTGTCCCAACTACCATCCTGCTTACACTGAATAAAGGACACAAAATAAAACCTTATCTGTGCCTTCTCACTGAAGCCTTTTTAAAGAGTTGCTCTCACTCTCTGGGCCACAAACTTCATCTCTTCATAACAGAAAATGAACTAAGAACATATAGAACATAGAACAGTACAGCACAGTACAGGCCCTTCACCCACAATGTTGTGCCAACCCTCAAACCATGCCTCCCATATAACCCCCCACCTTAAATTCCTGTCTAGTAGTCTCTTAAACTTCACTGGTGTATCTGGCTCCACCACTGACTCAGGCAGTGCATTCCACACACCAACCACTCTCTGAGTAAAAAACCTTCCTCTAATATCCCCCTTGAACTTCCCACCCCTTACCTTAAAGCCATGTCCCCTTGTATTGAGCAGTGGTGCCCTGGGGAAGAGGCACAGGCTATCCACTTTATCTATTCCTCTTATTATCTTGTACACCTCTATCATGTCTCCTCTCATCCTCCTCTCATCCTCCTTCTCTCCGAAGAGTAAAGCCCTAGCTCCCTTAATCTCTGATCATAATCCATACCTTCCAAACCAGGCAGCATCCTGGTAAATCCCCTCTGTACCCTTTCTAATGCTTCCACATCTTTCCTATAGTGAGGCGACCAGAACTGGACACAGTACTCCAGGTGTGGCCTAACCAGAGTTTTATAGAGCTGTATCATTACATCACGACTCTTAAACTCTATCCCTTGACTTATGAAAATATGGTGAACTGATACCGAGGCTTAGAGCCCACTCCAGGGATTCGGATCTAAGGACTCAATTTGGTTCGGAATGCTGTTGCATGATTTCTGTTTCTCTTTCTCTGCTCATTGGGTGCTGATCTTTATTTTTTTTAATTGGGTTCTTTCAGGTTTCTTGCTTACATTGGCTGTAAGCAGATAATTTCTATATTCCTTGATATTAAATGTACTTTGAATCTTTGAATTTAAGGAGAACCTGAGGGAGGACTTCTTCACTCTGAGGTTGGTGAAATTGTGGAACAAGCTGCCAGCGGACGTGACGGACATGGGTTCAATTTCAACATTGAAGAGAAATTTGGATAAGTACATGGATAGGAGTGATACGGAAGGCTATGGATCCGATGGTCGATGGGACTAGGCAATATATCAGCAAGCATGGAGTATTTATGCGCCACTTGAATGGGCAGCCACTCTTTCTTTTAATTTTAGAGTTGTTTAATTCAGTTGCCACTTAGATCTAATTCTAAATAACTTAGATGTTATTTTAAATTTAATCGTTGTGTTTTTAGTAATTGAATTACCAGTTGGCTGTTTTGACCTGAGTGGAGTAGCACTGCAATCTCATTGTACTGAGCTCTAATTCTAGACGGGCTGAAGGGCCTGTTGCTGTAATACTCTGTGACTCTACTTTCTGTTGGCTTTAGACCCTTCTTCTGGTTGACAGTCACTTCTGTCACAGATGCTGCCTGACTCACTGAGTTCCTCCAGCAGTTTACTATTAGACTTGTTATATATTTTAGGTGTCATTAATATTTATTTTCCTTGACTGATTAAAACTTTCTTTTGAAAGAACATTGCCTATAGTAGAGTGGGCAGCGTCTGCCTACAATAGAGTGTGCAGTGTTTGCCACCTTTTTAACGGTTCAGTATAAGGGTAGGATGCAAAAAGCAACTGATTCTTCTATCAATCACTGGCAAAACCACGAAAATCAATTAACTGCAAATGCTGGAAACATGAAATAAAAGCAGAAAGTGCTGGGAACATGCAACACGTCAAGGATTATCAGTGGAGAAATCCAAAAGGTCATCTCTGTTACTCTTCCAGCAAATGCCTGATTTGATGCATTTGATCCAACATTTTTTTCTCTCTGTTTTTAGTACCACTGTTGAATCTCCCAACAACTTGGGGATTTATTAGTGACAAAATGTAACTTAACAAGAATTGGTTGGAGTCTGAATATATTCTGGTGTCACTGTGCACACAAGACTGTCAACACATGGGGAACCTACTTGATCTCATACTCAACAATCTTGCTGTGGTAGACTTTACCTTCCATGTGCATCCTGAGAGGAGTGAACTTGGCACAAACCTCCAGAAAACAACAATCCTGAATTTTTTCTTATATTGCTGTATTATTGTTCCAAATCATTTACATTAAGAAATAATCTAACTGCAAGAACTGGGTATCCATGAGTTTCATTGGCCTCAGCAGTAGCTGCTGAAATTTAAGCCACCAAACTCCAGACTGCAACATCAGCGTGGGAATGACAGTCACAGATCAGCAAGAAACCACTGTGTGGTGCCCTAGAGTCCAGCAGCAGACCATCGACAAGTTGAGGAGACTGAAGTTTTCAAGTTTACATCATGTATACATTGAAACATACAACATGAAACATAGAACATACAGTGAAATGTAAAGGTGTGCTGGGGGCTGACCACAAGTGTTGCCCACATTCTGGTGCCAACATAGCATGCCTACAATGCTTGGCAGAACAACAGAACACAGCAAGCAACGACAAGAAAACAAGCCCCATTCCTCCCTCCCACCTTCGCACAGTCCTCTAACCCTAAGACACTCCATCTTCTTCAGTCTCTGGCCTTGGATTCAGACTCAGACACTGGGCCTTTAACCACCCCAGTGGACTCAGAGAGATCTGCAGACCCGGGGCTCCAGCCAAAGGGCCTTGAATTCTGGATTTCCAATTCAATCCTTGGTATTGACCACAGGATTCATCCATCACTGAATACCAGGCCTCAAATTCCAGACTCACTGATGATAGGACCCGAACACTATGTCTCGAACTCCAGTCTCATCAATTTACAAACCCAGGGGGTCATCAGACTTGGTTCCTTCTCCCGGCTTAGAACTCCAACTCCAGAACTCGCCAACCCAGGGGAAACCAGTAATCTTCATCCATGCCGATCTGTTGGCCCAACATCTGCCGGACATTTTACTTCTTCAATATTTGTATTGTTTTTCATTTGCGTGAATTTATTTCAACAATATGTAAAAGCTTTAAATCTGTGACCACTTTGCAAAAGAGCTAGCAGGTCAAGGACATCAGCCCATAATCACCCTCATCCATTAGCTCTCCACAAGCTATCTGCCCAATCCCTTATCTCACAGAATACCAGAGATTTTCGAAGTGAGACGTTGTTCCAGATGTGTTCGCTCAGCATTGTCTTGCTGAACAGAAAATGTATTGAGGCTACTGAATTACCATGACTAGGGCCTAATTTATAATTTTGACAAAATATTTGTTTGAAGGAAAAATGATCTCACAAAGCATATTTACCTGAACTACAAGGATTGACATCTTCCTTTTCCTATGCTTGGGCCATCTTCTCAAAATTACATGTTGTGTATGCTGCACTCTCTTCAGAATTAGCCGAGACTTCACTTTTGACTAGAGATGTAGCCTTGTAAAGTTTGCTCATTATGTGAATCTTCTCCTGAATCCCTAAAGCCCTTCAGTCAGGGCAGTGCATAAATCAGCAATGCTGTGCAATGTTTTCCACTTGTTGAGTGTTGCTCCAACTACAACAATCAAGAGTATCCCACCAGCATCCAGAACAATTTTGTTATTTAATCAGTATTGCATAAAACTCTAACATTATTCTTTTCCCCTTCTTCACTTATCATACTTTTATCATTTTTCCCCTTTTCCAGTTGATGCTATTCTTTTTCTTTCAGTTGTCTTATTTCCTGTTCCTTCCTTTCACCTTAATTTTCATTACATTTCTTCCTTCCCCCCCCAACCCCCAAATTATACCTTTCAGTTTGCCCTAGTCACATCAGAATCAGGATCAGATTTATCATCACTGATTGGATGTTGTGAAACTTGTTGCTTTGTGACAACAGTATATATAGTGCGAAGATAAAAAATTACTATCTTGAAGCGAATAAAAGTCAGGCATTGTCGAAACAGAGAACGTGGGGGTGGATATCAAGCCAGACTTAAGTGTTGGGGTAGGAGACTACCTTTTTCAAGCATATTGTTGGATAATGTACAGTCACTGGAGAATAAGATAGAGCACCTAAGGGCAAGATTGCTGTATCAGAGAGAAATGAGTGATTGCTGCATTCTCTGTTCGCTGAGACATGGTTCAGGTCCGACACTCCGTACATAGCACTTCAACCTGAGGGGTTCTCAATTCGCCAGATGGACAGAACTGCAGAACATTCAGGGAAGGCAAGAGGTGGGGGGGGGGGGGGAAACAGTTGTGTTTCTTGATAAACTTATGGTGGTGCTCAGACATAGCAGCCTTCTCTCACTCTTCTTCCCCTGATCTGGAACATGTAATGATTAAGTGCCAACCATTTTACTTACCAAAGGAGTTCTCTGCCATGATCCTGACCGCAGTTTATATAACACCAAAGGTGGATGCCAGGCTAGCACTTGAAGCATTATATGCTGTGATTAGCAAACAGAATACCGTAATGCCTTTGTCATCATTGCCAGGGACCTCAGTCAGGCTTGCTTTAAGAAATCTCTGCCCAATTACGATCAGCACATCACCTGCAGCACTGGGGGAACCAACACACTCGACCAATGCCATCAAGAATCCCTAAACTGTATTACAGGAAATCTGATCATCTGGTTGTGCTTCTCCTGCCTGCATACAGGCAGAAGCTAAAGTGCAAGGTACTAGAGATAAGGACAACAAAGAGGTGGTTGCAGGAGGCAGAAGAGCAGCTACAGGCTTGCTTCAATCCATGGAGCAGGTGTTTAACACTATCATCCCCTCCAAATCAATCAATAAGCTCCAAAACCTAGGGCTCAGTAACTCCTTATGCAATTGGATCCTCAATTTTCTCACTTGCAGACCCCAGTCGGTACAAGTCGGCAGCAGGATCTCCTTCACAATCACAATCAGATAGGTGCACCATAAGGTGGTGTGCAAAGCCCCTTGCTCTGCTTGTTTTATATCTATGACTATGAGGCTAAGTACAGCTCCAACACCATACGCCGATTAGACCACTGTTGGCTGAATCAAAGGTGGTGATGAATTGGTATCTAGGAGGGAGATTGAAAGTATGGTTGAATGGTGCCACAATAACAACCCCTCACTCAACATCAGCAATTGACTACAGGAGGGGGAAAAAAGAATCAGGGGTCCATGAGCCAGTCCTCATTAGGGCATCAGGGGTTGAGAGGGTCAGTGACTTTAAATCCCTAATATGCTATCGTATTAGAGGATCTGTCCTGGGACCAGCATAAGTGCCATTTCAAAAAAGGTATGGCAGCACCTCTACTTCCTTAAAAGTTAGTAGGCATGTCAATTAAACTTACACAAATTTCTATAGATCCACAGTGGAGAGTATCCTGACTGGTTGTACCACAGCCTGGTATGGGTATACCAATGTCCACGAATGGAAACGGCTACAAAAAGTGGTGACTACAACCCTGTCCACCACAGGCAGATCTCTCCCCATGTCAGGACACTGGAGCAGGGATCCAATCGCAAACCAGTACTGTGCACACAGTGATATTAATTGAGTAACAAATGCCAAGGTACAAAATAAGTCAGCATCAAAGTTCAGGGACAGAGACATTCACTGGCACAATCTGGCAACAGGTGAAAACACAGGACTGAAATACACTGAGCAATAAACAGAGAGGCAGATGATAGGTGGAGCACAATGAGATACAGGTGGCAGCAATACAGGTAATAATGAGAAGCAGATGAGAGATGGAATACTCAGTAATACAGGGGCCAGAGTAGAGCAGGAGTACATGGCAATACAAAACCACAGACTGACAGCTTGGGGGAAACACACAAAAAGACAGAGTTCAACTGGAGGTACCGACACCCCACCACTGAGCACATCTACAAGGAGCACTGCCACAAGAAAGCAGCATGCATCATCAAAGACCCCCATCCAGACCATTATCCCTTCTCACCGTTGCCATCAGGAAGGAAGTACAGGGGCCTCAGGTCCCACACCACCAGGTTCAGGAAAAGTTACTACCCCTCAACCATCAGGCTCCTGAACCATCATGGATAACTTCACTCACCCCAATAATGAACTGATCATGGATTCATTTTCAAGTCTTCTACCACTCATGTTCTCAGTATTATTTATTTACCATTTATGCATTATTATTATTTATCTTTTTGCATTTGCAGTTTGTCTTCTGTTGCAGATTGGTTGCTTGTCAATCTTTGTGTGTAGTTTTTCATTGATTCTATTGCATCTATTTGCTCTATTATGAATGCTTGTAAGAGAATGAATCTCAGGGTAGTATATGGTGACTGTATGGTGTTAGATTAATTACAAGACTGTGATGAGTATGCATATGGTAGATTGACAATGTGGTGAATCGACTAGGCCTCCTATGTACAGGAATGCAATTTCTCTTTTGGGCATGGGCTTTCGAGTGCACATCTTTCTGGCTTGGTGTCTCCAGTTCATAGCTCCCAGACTGTAAGTTACCCAGCATATAACATTACTAACACAATTCAGTATAAACGTTTAATTATACTGCTCCATTATTGTTCTTGTTCTGCGTATACATAACATTTTGGCAATGAGGTTCAAAACACAAATGTCCGCTCTGTTCCAAGCATCCAATCCATTTTGCACTGCAGCTATTGCGAAACTGACCACTGGAACCTGGATGCAATGGAAGACAACCTTTCTGGACTGCATCGAACTCCTACTAATTTTAACACCAGTGGCAAAGCTGGAGGAAGCAATCATACTCAAGCTGCTCTGCATGCACTTAGTAGAATTCATACGGAAATACTTTTTTGCTCTCCACCGGCAGAACTTACCTGAGCTGACATACTTGTTTGAGGCTTTGGACAATGCTTGGGGAATGCAGGACAATCTCTTTATGGCAGCTTCAGGGTCTGACAGCTACTGTGGACCCCCAATGAGAATGCAGGTGATTTTATCGCAAGATTGATGTTCAAATACAAGTTCAAAGATATTCCCCCTAGCAAATGCTTATCCAACTGTTGATTTTTGGACTCCATGAGGGGAGGACGCAGGACAGCCTCCTGTCTGGAAAGCATGATTTGTCCTGCAAAGCATACTCCACAGCCCACCACTGACAGGCAGTCAAGAGAGGCCTTACGCAGATTTGGCTCCCTCCCGAAAATGTCAATGATTTCCACGGATACTCACCTGAAGCCCACAGTCTCCACAGAGATCACATAAGACTCCACAGAGATGATATTGCTGTGAGGAAAGTCACGCTCAGTGCTCCAGTTGCAAGCATCAAAAGACAGTCTGTCAGATCTGTTAGAAGATAGGGCACCTCGAGAAGGTGTCCTTCGCTAAGCCACCAACAGTTTCACAGCTGGAGTGAAGAAGTCAGTGCTATTTTCCAGCCCCATGACATGCACCATGGAAACCAGACTCCTTATTTGCTTATACTCACAGTGGACAACCAGTCCTTGAAATTTGAGCTGGATATGGGGGTCAGCCATCACCTTGGTGAGTGATTTACCCTTACGCCAGATTCCAAGATTATAACCGCTGAGCCCAATGTTCGCAGCTATTCTGGAGACAGCGTGGATGTGTGTGGTGTCTTTACGGCAGAAGTGGTTCTCTGTGGGACCTGCTTCACTTACCCATACATGTGGTCTGGGGAGGTCAATAGCTTAATTTGCTGGGCAGAAATTGGATTTGAAAGATCTCATCTGTACTGTCCTGCACTGGGGTGGGGTGAACTTGCATTGAATTCTCTGCTACAAAAGCACCAGCGGGGTTTCTAAGCTGACACTAATGGTCAATACTGTGATGCAGCGACTAAGTTCAAGCTTTAAGGAGAACTGCCAGCTGAAGTTTTACGACACTGTGGGCCTGAAGGTAGAAAAACCTGAACGATGACAGAGTGCAGATCTCCTACAGCTGGCCATCCAGGAGTGCATTTGTGGCAAGCAAGAGGTGCCAGAGACAAAGTCTATACACATATCCCGCAGGAGGGAAACTGGCTACCAGCTGTCGACCGGCACTGTCGAGGTCAAGTAGCAGAATCTGAGCATATAGGTGGACAAATTGCTAGGATCTTATACACCAGCAAAGTGACAGGCGAACCTGAGAAGCTACAGATGTATCCTGTGCTGATGAAGTCCTAGCAGATGAACCAATGGACGCTTCATCAAGAGAAGAGGTGATTCACAGTACACTAATAAGGTATCGTTAGTCTTTGTGAGACCATGGATCTGCGCCTGAAAAGTCTTCACTCCTGGGCAAAGTTGTATGGAAGACTGACAGTTGCCCATGCTGCAAGTCTCCCCTCTCCATGACACCGATGTTGTCCAAGGGAAGAGCCTACATTAGGACCCATACAGCTTGGCACCAGTGTCGTCGCAGAGCACTGTGTGATAAAGTGCCTTGCTCAAGGACACAACACGCTGCCTCGGCTGGATCTCAAACTCACGACCTTCAGATCGCTAGTCGAATGCCTTAACCACTTGGACACATGCTCACACAGTCCACTGCCCTCTACAGAAAGGCACATAGACAAGAGAAAATCTGCAAATGCTGGAAATCTGAGTAACACACGCATAATGCTGGAGGAACTCAGCAGGCCGGGTAGCATCTGTGGAAAAAAGTACAGTCGGTCTTTCAGGCCGAAACCCTTCAGCAGGACTGGAGAAGAAAAAGCTGAGGAGTAGATTTGAAAGGTGGGGGAAGGGGAGAGAGAAACACAAGATGATAGGTGAAATGGGGTGGGGGGAGGGATTAGGTAAAGAGCTGGGAAGTTGATTGGTGAAAGAGACAGAAGGTCATGAAAAAAGACGGGGTGGGGGGGCGGTAGGAGCACCAGAAGGAGGCGATGGGCCTACCAGGAGATAATGTGAAGACAAGAAATAGTGAAGTGTCGGGGAGGCAATACTGGAAGTTTGAGAAATCGATGTTCATGCCATCAGGTTGGAGGCTACCCAAACAGAATATAAGGTGTTGTTTATCCAACCTAAGTGTGGCCTTATCCCGACAGTGGGGGAGACCATCGATGGACATATCGGAATGGGAATGGGAAGTGGAATTGAAATGGGTGGCCACTGGGAGATCCTGCTTGTTCTGGCGGACGGAGTGTAGATGCTCAGCAAAGCAGTCTCCCAATCTACGAAGGGTCCCACCAATATACAAGAGGCTACACTGGGAGAACCAAACACAGTATATGACCCCAACAGACTCACAGGTGAAGTGTCACCTCACCTGGAAGGACTGTTTGGGGCCCTGAATTTTAGTGAGGGAGGAGGTTACAGTATATGACCACAACAGACACAGGTGAAGTGTTGCCTCACCTGGAAGGACTGTTTGGAGCCCTGAATTTTAGTGAGGGAGGAGGTCACAGTATATGACCACAACAGACACAGTTGAAGTGTTGCCTCACCTGGAAGGACTGTTTGGGGCCCTGAATGGTAGTGAGGGAGGAGGTCACAGTATATGACCACAACAGACTCACAGGTGAAGTGTCACACATAGTGGGAAGCTGCCCTTATGTGGTGATCCAAAGGGTATGCAAGTCAGTTGACCAGCTGGATCGAGATTTCATCAGGATAGGCACTTCAAAGTGTTTCTCAGTTTACCTCACTTATTTCTTTCCACCGCGGTTTCCATCAACGGGGGGGGGGGTAGGGGTGAGGGGTGCACCGTATCAGATTGATTGGAAGAATGTGGTGAGTGCGCACACAGCTGATCGATCAGACAGTGAATCAATTGGACCTCATACTCACAGGAGGCACTCTTCCTTTTGGGAACGGGCTTTTGAGTGCATATGTCTATTCATCTCAGCAGGCCCAGTTCATACCTCCCACACTGCAAGTTTTCCAGCGTGTATGTACCATTACTAACATGACTCAGTAAAAATGCCTAATTATGCTATTCTGTTATTTTCCTGCATATACATATTTTGAAAATAAATTTACTTTGAACATCACCTCTGTGAAGCTGAGTGTATCACCACCATCTCTTATTGTTTGCACACTGGCACCACATACAACCCAAAATTTCTCAACATATCTCAGCATTTCAGATCATAGAATGCAAATTTCATACTTGTTATGGGTTAATATATCTATTAAATGTTGCAGAGACCATTCAGTTCTGGCAGCCTTAAAATTATGTTAATTCTTGCCATGCCCTATTGATTGACAATTGCTGTAATACAGGCTTTGATTTCCAGTCAAAATGGTGCCAGTGTACAACATTTCCTCGGTTGACATCTTCCAGTTAGCTCACAAAAATGTCTTTTTTACTTCCCTTATGTCTGTTTTTCATCTTAAACATGCTTCTGGTTAGAGCCTGCGATTTACGGTTAGATCGTCTGAGTGACGCAGTGCTTTGTTGTCTCCAAGAAGATTCAGGAAGCAAGCGTTACTCAGACAGTCTCAATGTGAAGAAATTTCAAGACAGGGCGCCAGCCAATGTTCGACTCCATTTCGCTGGTCAAAGCATCCATTAATCACTGATTAAGGTGTCGAGGAAGATTGAGACATCAAGGCGAATGCAGATGTCGAGGAAGAGTCCAACGCTAACTGCTTTCCTTTTGATTGCTGCTGGAGAAGGATTCTGTGAGTGGCCTATTGCTGTGTGGCTCATTGTGGCAGGAGGGTAGGCCTCTGTACTTGTGTTGTGTTCCTCCCTTTCGATGAATGTCAGTGATATCGTTGAATGGTATCATGGTTCTGCGTTTATGGATTGGATTTATGCATTTATGGACTGAAGACCTTTTCAGACTTACGGTTTTTATATTCAGTGTTTTCTTTATAATCGTCTATTCCTTTTCCATTTTGTTATGCGAGGGGCGAGTGTTTGGGAATTGATATTCTGTTAGTTATTTGTGCAGGAGAGGGGTTGTTTTTGAGGATCAATTTTTCTTGTTCAGTTTTGTGAGGGGGCTGGGGTTTGGGGGTTAATGATTGGGATGCTGTTCTTTTTTGTGCGGGGGGGTTGATGTTTCTTTCTGAACGGCTTTGATGTATTTGTTCATGGCTATCTGGAGAAGACAAATTTCAGAGTTGTATATGGATACATGCTTTGATAATAAATGAACCTTTGAACCTTTAATCCTTTGTGGAGTTAACTGTAGGTGGTAGACTCCTCCCTTCTATTAAAATTATTATCTTTAGAGAGCATCACATTAATAATTCCATTCTGAGGAAACTTCATCAAATGTGACAGTCAGATAATTGTAGAAAGGAAATTGGATTTGCACTCCCAAAACAAAAAAAAATGGATTTCAAAGCATAATAGTTCTGTAGGATAATTGAGTTCTTGATTAGAAACACTCACTTTTCTTGGAATTTAGGAAGTTACAGACCACTGTAATTCTTTGGATATGCCTTTCTTTGTACGTTTACTTCTACAAAAAGCAAGAGGATTGTCTCAAAGAGGAATGTACAAATATTCAGCATGGCAGGCAGCTTGTGCAGAGGAAGAAACAGAGTTAACACTTCAGGTGAATCAGATTGAGAAAAGTGAGAGAATAAGCATTTCTAAATTGCTGATAAGAGAGTGGAGATATCAGATGGAACATATGTGACAGTGTGGAGATAAAAACTCCAAAAAGGTGTTCCACCTGCCCTCACGACACCTTCCTTCCAAACTGATTAAACAAATACTGTACCACTTCATATTTGACTCACAGATTACACCTCAAAGATCCCCTCTAGTGCCCATTTAGCCAGACCATCACCAATGCCTCACACCCTTTGTTGCCAAGGAAGAGGAGGTGAGAGTGCTGTTCAGGAAGCAAAATATTAAGAAGGCTTATCTGGCCCTGACACTAACTCCCCTGTCATCCTTAAACATCGTGGTAACCAACTGTCTACAGGCTTCACAGACATTTTTAAACAGTTTCTTAAACTATGCACTGCACCAGTATGTTTAAACCATAGAAAGAGTGCAGAGGAGACTTACAAGTATGTTGCCTGGATTGAGGAGCATACCTTATGAAAACAGGTAGAGTGAACTTGGCCTTTTCTCCTTGGAGCAACAGAGGATGAGAGGTGACCTGATAGAGGTGTATAGGACGATGAGAGTCATTGATCGTGTGGATAGTCAGAGGCTTTTTCCCAGGGCTGAAATGGTTGCCACAAGAGGACACAGGTTTAAGGTTCTGGGGAGTAGGTACAGAGGAGATGTCAGGGGTAAGTTTTTTACACAGAGAGTGGTAAGTGCATGGAATGGGCTGCTGGTGATGGTAGTAGAGGCGGATACGATAGGGTCTTTTAAGAGACTTTTGGATAGGTACATTGAGCTTAGAAAAATAGAGGGCTATTGGTAAGCCTAGTAATTTCTAAGGTAGAGACATGTTCGGCACAACTTTGTGGGCCAAAGGGCCTGTATTGTGCTGTAGATTTTCTATGTTTCTGTTTCAAGAAATCTGTTATTATTCCCGTTGACAAAAAAAATCAAGGATCAGTGGACTCGATGACTTCAAACCGTTTGCACTCATATCAGTCATAATGAAGACTTTTGAAAGGTTGGTCTTGTCACTTCTAAAATACATAACTCAAAGTTTTTCTACATCCACAGCAGTTCACCTATAGAGCCAAAAAAATCTGTAGATGATGCAATTAACATCAGTCTTGACTTTATACTACAACACCTTGACTCCCTTGATATATATGGTCATGTTTTATAATTCTAAAACACAAAACTAGTTGAAAGCAAAACAGAGTTGGAAATGCGAGTCCATCTTCATTTTTACTTTAAGCAAGACATGCGCATATGACACAGCAATATGATGATGGGTGGCAGCCACCTACTTCGTACATATAACCACAATGAATTATTTAAACGAGCAAAGAATGCTTAATCAAACAATATGTTTACAATATTACTCAAATATTACTGAAATACTAAATACAGAACACATATGTCAAGATTCTCTTTTCAGTTCCGCCTTCAACACCATCATTGCTGAGCTTCTGGAAGAGAAACTCTCCAAACGATGTACCAGGCCACATCTGCAGTTGGACCACAAACTTCCTCCCTGACAGGGGGCAGTACGTAAGACTAGCCAAGCACACCTCCACATCCCACTCACTCAGCACTGATCTCCCATCTCCAACTTTCTCTATACACCAGTGTCTCCAGTGGTCCATCTGTTAAACTGATAAAGTTCGCAGACAACACCACTGTCATTGGACTACTCACCAGAGGCGACAAATCCAAGTACCACCAGAAAGCAAACAAGCTAGTGTCCCGGTGCAACCATGACAACTTGGAGGTGAATGCTCTCAAAATAGTGGAGATGGATATTGACTTCAGGAGAAATGTGTCACCTCTCCACCCACTCATCATCAACAACAGTTAGCACTGTTTCAACGTTCAGGCTGCTGGGCATAGTTATTTGACAGGACCTCGTGTTGGAGAACCACATCTTCTTCATGTACAAAAATGCTCAAGTACAGGATGTACTTCTTGTGGCAGTTGATAAAATCCCATCTTCCCCAGAACATACTGGTGCAGTTCTACACTGTCATCATAAAGAGCATCCTCACATCGGTCATTACTGCTTGGTTTGCTGCAGTGTCCTCTGTAAATACTTAAAACTACTTTTTATAATGCTGTTTACATAGTAAATACATGGTAGTATTTATGTACTTATGCACATTTTATTCCAAATCTGTACTTTAACCTCAAACTTTATTTTTATATAATTTTTTATTTTTTATAATTATTGAATGTTGCTTTTTTGTTGCATGTTACACCCAGACTGGCACAACACAGCAAATCCCTAAGACAGGTAAATATATGGTGAATAAAGTTGATCCATGAAATAAACTGACAAGTGCATGTTGTGATGTAAGGTCACTTATCTAAAACACCAGTTCTGTTTGTCTTTCTGCAGATGCTGCCTGACCCACTGAATATTTCCATATTTATTTCAGGTTTCTAGCATCTGTAATGCTTTGCATTCAGTTTCAACAATTTTTGTCTCTTTGTTTGCTTATTTCTATTCATCTCTTACTTACATTGCTTCCAGTTGTATCCCTATGACCACTACACCAGTATTGCTTGTGTCATTCAATCTGTCTCTACCTTATCACAAATACATTTTTTGCGTTCTCCACTCTTCTCCTTCTCTACAACCTGAAATATGTTTGTCAACAAACATTTTTCAGTTCTGCTGAAAGGTCATTAATTAGAAAAGTTAACTCCAATTTCTCTCTGGATTGCACCTGACCTGCTGAGTATTTCCAACATTCTCTTTAAGAAATCTTAATTTTTATTCTTAAGCGATCCATCAGGATATTTACACTGAAATAATTTTCTCTGGTGGGACAACTTAAAGACTGTTGGTTCAATTGAGGCAAGTTAGAAGCAAATTCTAGAAAATCTTCTTCAACAGGTAGTGGGATTCTTGAAATTTCTTCCCAAAAGATTGTGCTTATTGGATCCATTAGAATATTTAAGAGTGAGATTAATAGATCCTTCATAGGAAAGTTGATCAAAAGTGAATAAATTGAGTTCTGGAATAAAGATTACTTTCTACTTCCTATTCCAATTTTCTAGCTTTGATTTTTTTCCCCATCAGCTGAACCTTTGAGAACTTTGACACACTGCAGGACTGGCATCAAAACAGCTTCATTCAATCTCACACTGATTCAGTCTGCATATTGCACCTCTGGTTTTGGACACCTAATTGTGGTTACAGCCAGTAACCATCCAGTTCAGACACACTGAAAAACATTTTAAACATTGCCACATCTTTGACCAGAAACATAAGAATGCAGGCAATAGGAGTCATAGTAGGCTATTTACTCCTTCAACCTTGCTATGCCCTTCACCAAGATCATGGCTGACATTCTGCCTCAATGCCACCTCCATGATCACTTTCTGAACAAAATGTTCAGAAATCTACTCCTCTGTGCTTAGAACAATTAAGCCTTTAGGGCAGAGAATTACAAAGATTCACCAACTTCTAAGTGAAAGTATTTCTCAGTCCAAATGGCCTCCTTTTTCTGAAGTTAAGCCCTTAGTCCTAGATTCCTTGGTCTGGGGTAATATCTTTCTTATATCCAGCTTGTCAAGTGCTTCTATACCTTTTGATGAGATCTCTTCTGATTCTTAAAGCTCTAGAGAGTACAGAGCCAGATGCCTTGGTATACAATGACATAGAAAGGAAAAGCAAAGAGAATTTAGAGAGCTAGACAGAAAGCTGAGAAGCAGGATCTCCAGGGTAGTAATTCCTGGATTGCTACCTGTGCCATGCATCTGTGAGGGTAGAAAAGGGATGATTTGGCAGATAAATGTGTGGCTGAGAAGCTGGTGCAGGAGGCAGGGCTTCAGGATCTTGGATCATTGGGATCTCTTCTGGGTGAAGTATGACCTGTGTAAAACGAACGGGTTGCACCAGATCCCAAGGGGGACCAATATCCTCGCAGGCAGGTTTGTTAGAGATTTTGAGTAGGGTTTAAAGTAATTTGGCAGGGAAAGTGAAGGGACGCAGGATAGACGGCTGGTTAGAAAAAAGATAGAGTGCAGTCAGACTGTCAGGAAGGGCAGGTTGGACAAAATTGCAGCTAGCAGGGTGAGTATCAGTGCATTAGGAATGCAGAATCAAAAAGGGTAGCAAATACAGTACTCAAAGTGTTATATCTCAATGCACAGAGTGTAAGAAATAAGTTGGATGAACTTGTTGCACTTTTAGACAATAGACAATGGACAATAGGTGCAGGAGTAGCCCATTTGGCCCTTCGAGCCAGCACCACCATTCACTGTGATCATGGCTGATCATCCACAATCAGAGTCCAGTTCCTGCCTTATCCCCATAACAACACACCTCAAAGTTGCTGGTGAACGCAGCAGGCCAGGCAGCATCTCTAGGAAGAGGTACAGTTGACGTTTCAGGCCGAGACCCTTCGTCAGGACTAACTGAAGGAAGAGTTAGTAAGAGATTTGAAAGTGGGAAGGGAGATCCAAAATGATAGGAGAAGACAGGAGGGCGAGGGATAGAGCCAAGAGCTGGACAGATGATTGGCAAAGGGGATATGAGAGGATCATGGGACAGGAAGTCCGGGGAGAAAGACAAGTGGGGGGGGAACCAGAGGATGGGCAAGGGGTATAGTGAGAGGGACAGAGGGAGAAAAAGGAGAGTGAGAAAGAATGTGTGTATAAAAATAAATAACGGATGGGGTACGAGGGGGAGGTGAGGCATTAGTAGAAGTTAGAGAAGTCAATGTTTCATGCCATCAGGTTGGAGGCTACCCAGACGGAATATAAGGTGTTGTTCCTCCAACCTGAGTGTGGCTTCATCTTTACAGAAGAGGAGGCCGTGGATAGACATGTCAGAATGGGAATGGGATGTGGAATTAAAATGTGTGGCCACTGGGAGATCCTGCTTTCTCTGGCGGACAGAGCGTAGGTGTTCAGCAAAGCGGTCTCCCAGTCTGCGTCAGGTCCCACCTCCCCCTCGTACATTTGACTTCTCTAACTTCCGCTAATGCCCCACCTCCCCCTCATACATTGATTTCTCTAACTTCCGCTAATGCCCCACCTCCTCCCCGTACCCCATCCGTTATTTATTTTTATACACACATTCTTTCTCTCACTCTCCTTTTTCTCCCTCTGTCCCTCTCACTATACCCCTTGCCCATCCTCTGGTCCCCCCCCACTTGTCTTTCTACCCGGACCTCCTGTCCCATGATCCTCTCATATCCCCTTTGCCAATCACCTGTCCAGCTCTTGGCTCCATCCCACCCCCTCCTGTCTTCTCCTATCATTTTGGATCTCCCCCTCTCCCTCCAACTTTCAAATCCCTTACTCACTCTTCCTTCAGTTAGTCCTGACGAAGGGTCTCGGCCTGAAACATCGACTGTACCTCTTCCTAGAGATGCTGCCTGGCCTGCTGCGTTCACCAGCAACTTTGATTTGTGTTGCTTGAATTTCCAGCATCTGCAGTATTCCCGTTGTTTGCATTATCCCCATAACCTTTGATTCCGCTATCTTTAAGAGCTCTATCCATCTCTTTCTTGAAAGCATCCAGAGACTTGGCCTCCACAGCCTTCTGGGGCAGAGCATTCCATATATCCACCACTCTCTGGGTGAAAAAGTTTTTCCTCAACTCTGTTCTAAATGACCTACTCCTTATTCTTAAACTGTGGCCTCTGGCTCTGGACTCACACATCAGCGGGAACATGCTTCCTGCCTCCAGCGTGTCCAATCCCTTAATAATCTTATATGTTTCAATAAGATCCCCTCTCAGCCTTCTAAGTTCCAGAGTATACAAGCCCAGTTGCTCCAATCTTTTGACATATGACAGTCCTGCCATCCTGGGAATTAACCTTGTGAACCTACACTGCACTCCCTCAATAGCAAGAATGTCCTTCCTCAAATTTGGAGACCAAAACTGCACACAGTACTCCAGGTGCGGTCTCACCCAGGCCCTGTACAGCTGCAGAAGGACCTCTTTGCTCCTATACTCAACTCTCCTTGTTATGAAGGCCAGCATGCCATTAGCTTTCTTCACTGCCTGCTGTACTTGCATGCTTGCTTTCAGTGACTGATGTACAAGAACACCTAGATCTCGTTGTACTTCCCCTTTTCCTAACTTGACTCCATTTAGATAATAATCTGCCTTCCTGTTCTTACCACCAAAGTGGATAACCTCACATTTACCCACATTAAACTACATCTGCCCACTCACCTAGCCTGTCCAAGTCACCCTGCATTCTCATAACATCCTCCTCACATTTCACACTGCCACCCAGCTTTGTGTCATCAGCAAATTTGCTAATGTTACTTTTAATTCCCTCATCTAAATCATTAATATATATTGTACACAGCTGCGGTCCCAGCACTGATCCCTGCGGTATCCCAGTTGTCACTGCCTGCCATTCCAAAAGGGACCCATTAATCACTACTCTTTGTTTTCTGTCAGCCAGCCAATTTTCAATCCATGTCAGTACTCTGCCCTCAATACCATGTGCCCTAATTTTGCCCACTAATCTCCTATGTGGGACTTTATCAAAGGCTTTCTGAAAGTCCAGGTACACTACATCCACTGGCTCTCCCTTGTCCATTTTCGTAGTTACATCCTCAAAAAATTCCAGAAGATTAGTCAAGCACGATTTCCCCTTCATAAATCCATGCTGACTCAGACCGATCCTGTTACTGCTATCCAGATGTGTCATAATTTCATCTTTTATAATTGACTCCAGCATCTTTCCCACTACCGACGTCAGGCTAACCAGTCTATAATTTCCTGTTTTCTCTCTTCCTCCCTTCTTGAAGAGAGGGACAACATTAGCCACCCTCCAATCCACAGGAGCTGATCCTGAATCTATAGAACATTGGAAAATGATTACCAAAGCGTCCACAATTTCTAAAGCCACCTCCTTAAGTACCCTGGGATGCAGTCCATCTGGTCCAGGGGACTTATCAGCCTTCAGACCCAACAGTCTATCCAATACCATTTCCTGCCTAATATAAATTTCCTTCAGTTCATCCATTACCCTAGGTCCTTTGGCCACTATTATCTGCACACTTTTGCAGATTGTTAGGTATAATGTTGTGGCCATTACTGATTCGTGGCTGAAGGATGGTTGTAGTTGGGAGCTGAATGCCCAATGTTACACATTGCATGGGAGGGATTGGAAAGTAGGCAGAGAGAATGGCGTGGCTCTGCTGGTAAAAGGTGGCATCAAATCAATATAAAGATGTGACATAGGATCGAAGATGTTGAATCCTTGTGGATGGAGTTAAGAAACTGTAAGGGTAAAAGGACCCTGATGGCTGTTATATACAGGCCTCCCAACAGTAGCTGGGATGTGTGCTACAGATTACAGCAGGAAATAGTGTCAAAAGGGCAATGTTATGATAGTCATGGGAGATTTTAACATGCAGGTAAATTGAGAAAATCAGGTTGGCAAAGGAACTCAAGAGAGTGAATTTGCTGAATGCCTATGAGATTGCTTTTTTGAGCAGTTTGACGTTGAGCCAGCTATACTGGATTGGGTGTTATGTAATGAATCAGAGGCGATTAGGGAGTTTAAAGTAAAGGAACCCATACGAGGACAGTGATCACAATACAATTGAGTTCAATGTGAAATGTGATAGGGAGAAAGTAAAGTCTGATGTAACAGTATTTCAGTGGAGTAAAGGAAAGTACAGTAGTATAAGAGAGGAGTTGGCCAAAGTAAATTGGAAGGAGATGCTGGGAGGGATAACAGTGGAGCAGCAATGATTTGAGTTTCTGGGAAAAATGGGTAAGGTGCAGGATAGATGTATTTCAAAAACAAAGAAATAGTCAAACGGCAATATTGTACAACTGTGGCTGACAAGGGAAGTTGAAGCTAATGTAAAAGCAAAAAAGAGAGCATACAACAAAGCAAAAATTAGCAGGAAGATAGAGGATTGGGAAACTTTTAAAGGATTGCAGTTTTTAAAAACCCACAGAAAGCAACTAAAAGAATCATTAGGAGGGAAAAGATGGAATATGAAAACAAACTAGTAAACAATATCAAGGTGGATAGAAAAAGCTTTTTCAAGTATATGAAAAATAAAAGAGAGGTGAGAGTGGATATAGGACCACTAGAAAACGAGGCCATAGAAATAATAACTGGGGTCAAGGAGATGACAGATGAACTAAATGAGTATTTTGCATCAGTCGTGACTGTGGAAGACACCTGCAGTGTGCCAAGTGTTGAAAGGTGTGAGGGAAAAGAAGTGAGTGCAGTTAATATTACTAGGGTGCTTGAAAAGCTGAAAGACGTAAAGGTACACATCACCTGGAGCAGATGAACAGCACCCTAGGGTTCTGAAAGGGTAGCAGTATAGAATGTGGAGGCATTAGTAATGATCTTTCGGGAATCATTGGACTCTGGCATGGTTCTGGAGGACTAGAAAATTGCAAATGTCACTCCACTTTTTAAGGAAGAAAGGAAGCAGCAGAAAGTAAATTATAGACCAGTTAGCCCAACCTCAGTGGTTGGGAAAATGTTGGAGACAATTGTTAAGGATGAGGTTATGGAGTACTTGGTCAGCATGGTTTCCTTAAAGGAAAGTGTTGCTTGTTGGACCTGTTGGAATTCTTTGAGGAGATTTCAAGTAGAACCAGTAAAGGGGATGTTGTATTTGGATTTTCAGAAGCCTTTGACGAGGTGCCACACCTGAGACTGCTTACCAAGTTAAGAGCCCATGGCTTTACAGGAAATTTATTAGCATGGTTAGAGAATTGGCTGATTGGTAGGAGACAGTGAGCGGGAATAAAAGGATCCTTTTCTGGTTGGCTGCCAGTGACAAGTGGTGTTCCGCAGGGGTCGGTGTTGGGACCACTTCTTTTTATGCTGCATATCAATGATTTGGATGATGGAATAGTTGACTTTGTTGCCAAGTTTTCAGATGATACCAAGATTGGTGGTGGCCAGGAGGTGTTGAGGAAACAGGTAGGCTGTAGAAGGACTTAGACAGATTAGGAGAATGGGCAAGAAAGTGGCAAATGAAATACAATGTTGGAAAATGCATGGTTATGCACTTTGGTAATAGAAATAAAAATGCAGACTATTTTCTAAACAGGGAGAAAATCCAAAATTCTGAAATGCAAAGGGTCTTGGGAGTCCTTGTGCAGAACACCCTAAAGGTTAACTTGGAGGTTGAATAGGTGGTGAGGAAGGCAAATGCAATATTCACATTCATTTCAAGAGGTCTAGAGTATAAGAGCAGGGATGCAATGCTAGGCTTTAGAAGACACTAGTGAGGCCTCACCTTGAGTATTGTGAACAGTTTTGGGCTCTCTATCTAAGACAAGATGTGCTGGCATTGGAAAGGGTTCAGAGGAGGTTTAAAAGGATGATTTGGGAATGAAAGTTTATCATATGGGTAATGTTTGATGGCTCTGGGCCTGTACTCACTGGAATTTAGAAGGATGGGGGTGGGGGATCTCATTGAAACCTTTTGAATGTTGAAAGGCTAGACAGAATAGATGTGGAAAGGATGTTTCCCATGGTGAGGGAGTCTAGGACAAGAGGATACAGCCTCAGGATAGAAGGGAATCCATTTAAAAAAGAGATGTGGAGAAATTTCTTTAGCCAGATGGTGGTGAATTTGTGGAATTTGTTAGCACAGGCAGCTGTGGAGGGCAGGTCATTGGGTGTATTTAAGGCAGAGATTGATAGGTTCTTGATTGCCACAGCATCAAAGGTTACAGGGAGAAGGCCAGGGTGTGGGGCTGAGGAGGTGAAAAAAAGATCAGTCGTGATTGAATGGTGCAGCAGACTTGATGGGCCAAATGGCCTAATTCTGCTCCTATGTCTTATGGTCTCTTACATGTCATACGGCTGTGATTTGTAGTTAAGTGTCTTTTCAGTTTTGCTAGAGCCACTGCTGCATTTGTAAGTTATTTGCCACAGACGAGGCATAAGGTAATAGGACAACTTGGGTAATCAATCTCTCTTCATACGGCTAAGCTGACATCCACAAGCTAGTCTAGAGAGGTTTCACTGCACCCTCTCAATGGTAAATACATACTTTTTGGGACTGATACAAAATAGCACATGATATTCCAGGTCTCCTTAAGTGATTATACAATTGCAATGGAACTTCCTTACTTCTTTATTCAAATCTTTTCTTAATAAACATAGAAGCACATAAAGTAGCATGAGGTTTGATCCACCATTCAACACAACCTTGGCTGTTCATCCACTTTATAACCCTGTTCTTGTTTTCTTCCCACATACCCTCATCCCCTTCACTTTGTTCACCTCCTTCATGAATATATTCATTGACTTGTCTTCCGCTGCTCCTGTAGTAAAGAATTCTGGGTGGTGAAATCTATGCAAGTCTTTGTTCTAAATGGCATACCTTGTATCCCGAGGTTTTGAATTTCAATAAAATCCCCTCTCATTCTTAAAGTGAATTTCAATAAACCCCCCTCTCATTCTTCTAATCACACTTCATTCTAGTAATTCTGACTAGTAATTTTTGTATTTCTCTCTCCATGGTAAGAACATCCTTCCTCTGATTAGCAGACACAAACTGCATTCAAAACTCTAGATGGGTCTCACCAAGACTCTGTCAAGCTGCAGCAGAACACACTGTTCCTGTATTCTAAAATGAAAGCCAACATCCTGTTTAGCTTCCTCATTCTTTGCTGAACCTAAGTTCTTACTTTTCACAACAGGAATACAAGTACGTCCATTCATTATTGTACGTTCCCTTTTCTCCAAAAACAACAATGAAAGCTATCACAGCATTTGACTTCTTAATTGCTTGCTATGCATGCATATAAAGCTTCAATGATCTGTGCACAAGCATACTCAGGTCTCATTGAACCCCAACACCGTCCTATCTTTTACCATTTAACAAATACTGTCTTTTTTCTATTATGTGCACCAAAGTGCATAATCTTTTTTTCCACATTGTATTCCATCTACTATTTTCCCACCAACTTCCTCAACTTATTTGCTTCCCCCTGAAGGCTTAGTCCTGATGAAGGGTCTCAGACCAAAATGTCAACTGTACATTCCTCTCCAAAGATGCTGTTTGATCTGCTGAGTTCCTCCTGCATTTTGAGTGTTTTTTCCTCTTTACTCACAATTACACCTAATTTAATTTATTCTTTTAGACAAATCATTGATATAGATGGTAAATAGGTGGGGCCCAATCACCAATGTCTATGGTACACAAGTCACAGTCTGCCAACCTGAAAGGAATCCATTTATTCCCATCCTTTGCTTTCTGTCCAAGCGTCAATTTGCAATCCAAGAAGTACATTGACACCAATTCTAAGAGTTAACCACAAACAAGAGAAAATCTGCAGATGCTGGAAATCCGAGCAACACACACAAAATGCTGGAGGAACACAGCAGGCCAGGCAGCATCTATGGAAAAAAGCACAGCTGACATTTTGGGCCGAGACCCTATGGCAGGACCTAAGTGTTAACCAACTTCTTGTGTGGGACCGTATCAAAATCATTCTGTAATTCCAAATGTACCACCTTTCCTTTCCTCTCTCCCCCACCAGTCACATCTAGAAAGATACATTAATCATATTTTTTCCTTTCATTAATTTGTTGGCTCTCCTCAATCTTATTTCTCTTTATATTTATTACAGCAGCATCAATTGTGCACCTAGGTTCAAGAAAATACATAATTTTTCAAAACGTATACCCTGACAAGAAATTATTCAGTGTTTTTGTTGGCCATGATATTGGAACTGAGTTTGGTGTATTCTCAAATATTTTCTGTTTGACTTAAGTCTTCATTGGACTCAGCAAAAAATAAGTCTCGTTATGTCATCTTCAGTATGTGGCACCAGAAGCTTGGCAAGGACAACTGGTGCCCAATAGCTACATTCTGGTAGTAAATACTTACAGAAAAAAACTGGCAAAATGCATTTTAAGAGATTCAGCTGAAAATTCAGTTGACAAGACCCTAGTAAACTTCAGATGCTAAGGCTGAGTATGAAATGACAAAGCAGGATTGCATAGGGACTTGTTTACTGACATTTTTAATTTGATTAAACTTATAATAAATGATACTTTATTAAATTACGTATTTTAATATTACTTTTTTCCATTTTCTTTTCTCTCCATTTGCAGCAATAATGTCAGACACGTAACTAGTTAACACTCTTTACTCCTTTTTCGAAGCAGGTATTAAACCCATCTCCTGCAGAGTCAATGCCAATCAGACATTATAAAGCAAAGCAAGCTTCTCCCACCACAAACTACAAGGAACATGGTGATATAGCCAAAGGTCTACTCCTGGTGCAGATTTTCACTGGACATGATCACCGGTTGTACATTCGTTCCTGTCTCTAATCGCACTCCAATGTGCTAGAAAAATGGCAGGAGGAACAGAAAATGCAAAATTACCACTTTTAAATTCTTTTCTTATTCTCCAATTCAGGGACACCTCCATTCACTGTATCTCTGCACTCCCACCTTCCTAACCCAGTCCTTCTCCTCTTTATACAATCTGTCTCCCCTCGCCCCTCTGAGTCCTGATGCATTGTTTTTATTTGAGATATCGACAGTTCCCTGCCCTCCCCACAAGTGCTGCTTCACCCACTGAGTTCATCCAGCTGATTGTTTGTTGCTCCCATTGATGGAAACTTGTCTTACCACACCCACCCCCCCACCCCCCCACTTTCCAGCTGTATAAGAGTTTCCACGGGATATCCTCAACATCAACGTCATGTCCTTGTTTTAAAGCCTCCTTCTCTGTATAAATGTGTGAAACAAAGTAGACATTGATGATCTAAGATTGTGTGTATCAAGGTTGTTCAGCTTTTTAATGTACTAAGCATCTGAAAGGGTGTTTGAAAGATGTATTCAGTATTGACCCTGGTGGCAGCAAAGGATTTATAGAGGCTGCATTAACCTGATTTTTCTGTCGCTTTCATATAAGCCATCACAGATCAAGGCAGTGGAAGGTAACCTTGGTATTTTAGTAGCAATCATTCAAATATTCATAGAGATTTGTCTGAAATTTTTTTAAAAAAAAGCATGACTGCAGCCCAGGAAATAAGCATTAGCTTATCTCACTGATCCCAGATTTCCTGTACCTTGAGGATGCAAAATTCCAGGAAGAACAGAAATGCAAAATTGCCACTTTTAAATACTTGTCTTGTTTTCCACTTCAGATGAACATAATTCTATTACTTTTATTTACTTAGGGATACAGTGCGGAACAGGCTGTTCTAGCCCAACAAGCTGCACCGCTCCGCAACCCACCTACTTAACCCTAGCCTAATCACAGGACAATTCACAATGAACAATTAACCTACTAACCAGCACGCCTTTGGACTGTGGGAGGAAGCTGGAGCACCCAAAGAAAATCCACGTGGTTCATGACGAGAAGGTATAGACTCATCACAGACGGCGCTGGAGCTGAACTCCGACCTCCAGAATGCCCCGAGCTGCAAAAGCGTTGCACTAACCGTTACGCTACTGTGTCACCTTAATGCTGTTGTGTATAGGAGCTTGCATGGCCACAGAAATTTCAATATAGATGCCCTGAATGTCAAAGAGCCTATCCTCATTACAGAAGCAAAACAATACATAAAGTATTTTTGATATTATAAAATAAACACATACTGTATAGTAAAACCAAATATTACAAAATCAGAATAAATGCTCCTGTATTTTCTTCTTATGTTTTTGAATATAAAGTTGTGCAGAGCACACTTACAATCTCAGCAAAAAGACCATAAACTAAGACCGCCATATTCATACAAACTTCTCTAATGATAGAATATCGCTTTTATGATAGACTTGGGAGAACAGTTTAAGAAGATAGCCAACAATGCAGAGAAGAAGCAAAAATAATCCTGGCTGGAAGATTCATCCTGATTATAAACAAGAAGAATTCTACTTTTACAGAGGAATTCTTATAAATGTCTACATTCACCAATACTTGCACATATTGACACAGCAGCTGAATTCCAGGCATTGCTGCTCTGCAGAGATTCCAGCGACCACAAAGTCACATCAGCAGGCATTGTGGTCTAGACAGGCAGGAAGTGGAAAGTCAAGGGTGTAGTGGAGGTGGGTGAGCCACAGGGATCAGGTAGGGGCAGTGATGTCTAGTTAGGCAGGGCTGGGCAGTTTCTCTTCAACCAGCTTCAACAGGGACAAAACTCAAACTGGTCCAAGAAGAGATGTGAGCAGTTGTCAGGTAAGCGTCTACCACAAGCACGGTGGGAATGGGGCAGCACGGTCAAGGTGAGAGGGTGCGCTGAAGCAGAGGATGTCCTGGTCCAATATCTGGCAGGCAGAACATTAATGCATCAACTTCATGATCCAGGCTGTGTATGATGTCCTGCCCAGTCCAATGAAGCTTTTTTGCTTGGGGAAAATGTGAGGCAACATCATATCCTCTCTGCCCTGACAGAGGAAGCTGGGAGCACATCCTCAGCAGGTGCATGGAAGTCCTAGGGGAAGGTTGCTACTGCTTGCACCATGACCAGGTGCTGAGGGCAGTGGCAGAAACTATCTCCTTGGCTGTTAATAACAGTAAGCGCCTTCACCAACCCAGAAAGTCCATAGCCTTTTGTGAAAGCTGGAGACCAACCACCGTCTCAGCCCAGATCACCAGCAGGCTTGCTCACCACTGCGTTTGACTGGCAACTGAAATTTTGGCAAGCAATTAAAATTCCCTGACTTCATCATCCCAGAGACCTGACATGGTCATTCTATCAGAAACCTCGAAGCAGGTGATCATGGTAGAACTGATAGTTACTTGGGAAGACCGGGTTGAGGAGGCGTTTGAGCGTAAGAAAGCCAAATACCAGGAGCTAGGAGAGCAGTCTCAGAGAAAGGGGTGGAGGGCATGATGCCAGCCTATCGAGGTGAGGTGTAAATGTTTTGCTGGCTGCTCACTCTGCAGAACCTACTCCAAAGAAAAGAGCCATCAGGACCGCCACAGTGGATGCTGAGCATTCCTTCAGATGGCTACGGATCAAGGGGTGTGACCTGTGGACCAATGTTGCTGGGACCACAAACCGGGGCCTGACCAACCCTGGATGGGTTGCCTGGGGGAATGGTGTCTGGTGCTTAAGGACCCAAAACACCCGATGACCCCAGGTTATATCACTGATGTGTCCTAGCACCTCCTAGGATATATCGCAGCATAATAACTATAAAAAGATCGGAAAGCAGCAAAAATGTTGAAATAACTAATGTGCACTCAAATTAATAGGAGGCACAGCTGGTGGTGCTGTTGCGTCCCCAAGAATGGAGGGGAGATTTTCATTGGAACCGATTGAATACTAAAAGACCTGGATAGAGTGGATGTGGAGAGTCTGTTTCCGATAGTGTGGGTGTCTTGGGCTAGAGGGCAGAGCCTCAGAATAGATGTCCCTTTAGAACAGAGATAAGGAGGAATTTCTTTAGCTAGGGGGTGGAGACCAAGTCATTGGGTATATTTGAAACTGAAAGATTTGTGATTTGTAAGGGCATCAAAGGTTTTAGGGAGCAGAGAGGAGAATGGGGGTGACAGGGATGATAAATCAGTCATGATCGGAAGGTGGAGCAGACGTAATGGGTCAAATGACCTAACTCTGCCCCTTTGTCTTATGGTCTCATGGTCCCAGTTCCAGTAACCTGGGACCAATCTGGATCTCCGGTTCTGTCTATGTAGTGTTTTGCATGTCCTCTATGTCATGCTCTGGTGTGCTCCCACATCCCAAAGATGTACTGGTGGGTAGTTCATTGGTCCCTCATGTAGCTGGGTGTTAGAACTGATGGGGAAATGGGGAGAAGATCAGTAAGGGAATGGGATTGCTCCATGAATCAGACTGAATGGACCTCTATGTGGTTAAGAAACAAAGGCTGTGAAATAGCTCCACTAAAAAAATAAAGAATGTTTTATCAGCATTCTCCCAAGATGGTTCAGTGACTTGTAACTTTAAATAGATATTCTATTTTGTTACATTCTGCTTCACTGCATCCTTTGCAACACATCAAAACCCAGTTAACTATAATTATTAGTTTCAGCTCCAAATGCACTTAAAAACTATTAGAAGTTAATCATATTATTACTTTTAAGAAACAGCAAATTTAAAAATTGTAAAGGAACACTATAAAATACCAGAACTATTAAATTCATTAGTTAGGTAATGATATGTAAAGTACTTGTACCTACATCTGCTCCTCTCAGCCATTGCTCTGCTTGACATGAGTAAAGCTACTGAGCCTGCACCATGACTCATCTGGTATCGAGTCAGCAGGCATAATCCTCAGTCAAACTACTGAGAAATTGCAGGATGCTGGTGCTGCCCTAATCCACTCAGGAGGAATCCAATGACACAACGTGGTCAGAATGACAAAAGCAATGAATGGCAGGAAGATTGAGACCCCATATTTTTCGATGTCTAAGCAGGAATCCCAAAAATCCTGGGAGTCACATAGAGTTAGTTAGAGTTACAAAATACATGTGGACTAAGATGTTAACTGTCCTGTGCTATCACCAGTGGGATCATCAGTTTATCTGCCACCTGTCTTCAGGAGTTTCGGCCCGCTTATGATCAAGACTCCCTCGAGGTGGTGGGCCAGCAGTGCTAAAGCACCACCTCCCACTGGTGAGCTTAAAAACTTGGCATCTGCCTCTATCAGATTTGTTGGTCACTTCCATCCAACAGAGTCTGCTCTTCAGGTGTCTATGCAACGACTGAAGGGTTTGCAAGATGTGTATACACTGTCTGACTATCTGCCCCTCTGGACATACTTGGTCCACACCCATGCTGATCCTGTCTCTGCTGCCTCAGCTACAGCCCTGCTGGTTGACTTGATCTCCCTTCTAGTGAAGTCAAGGTTACGCAGCCACTTCTGGAGAGTAAACGCAATAAACCCACGGCAGCCTACTTCGAATGGATAGCATGAGACCTTTCACCCTCCGTCTCTGCACTCTGATCTTAATTCTGCATTCTTGGTTAACTTGCGCTCATGGGCTTCATCAATGTTGTCTTCCCAGGGGACTGTGAGTTCACCAATAACCGCTACTCTACTGGTGTCAGACCATACAATTATATCTGGATGCAATGCTGTGAAAGCTATTTGCTCCGGGAAACTGCCTTTCCCATCCAGGTCAGCCTTGACACACCAGTCATTGGCTGAAGAAAGTATGCTTGATCGTGAGCCTGTGCTGTACACCCTTGACTTGGAGCCCTCTTTCACAAATGATATGCGATGTTCTGTGCAGCATGGGGCATGAGATAAGTTGTGCTGCAGTACTCTCTGCTCAACTGCTTCTGTTACAACTTTGAGAACGTTGTTATGTCTCCAAGTATACGTGCCACTGGAAAGGTTGACTCTGCATTCACTCAAGATATGTTGAAGTGTTCCCTTTTCGCCACTAGCAGCACACCTGTCTGTCTTATCTTCATACCAGGTGCTGAGGTTGGCAGATGTTGGGAGCAGATCATACGCTGCTCTGCATAGAAAAGAAATGCGGAGCGGTTCCATCTGCCACAGAACATTCCAAGATGGATGTCATTGTTCAACACTTTCCAACCGGGTCCAAGGCCCTTGTTTGGCCAGGCCAGCTGTTTTAGTTAACCTCTTCTCCTCTTCTACCTCTCGTACTTCTTGTGTTACAAGCTCACGGTGCTCCTTACCTGTAGAAGATGACCACCACTTGTGGGTTGTCCATCCAAGTCCCTGGCGGCCTAGCTGGATAGCCCCAGCCGTCCCCTTGTGCTTCAATCTAGACTCTGCCTCATCAACTGCTACACGGACTGACCACTTCCTGCCTGATCTCACATCCGGCTGTGTGATCTTGATGACAGGGTCTTTTGAGTCTCGAAGCATCAAGAATGATCTTACCTTGGCTACCTTGACCTCCTCAACAAGGGATTGCACTGGGATGGTAAGCTTTGTCTGGCTACTATGGATTGCAACATTGGTGAGGCTGCTCGGTACTCCAAGCCACTTCTTCACATACTTGTCGATCTTCCGTTCCATTGCCTCAACATGGGGCATTGCCACTTCATAGACAGTTAGTGGCCACATTATCCGTGGCATCAGTCCGTACTGCAAGCACCACAACTTCAACTTGCCAGGCAAGCCACACTTGTCAACAGACATCAGACCTCTGCTGATCTGTTCTCCTGTCTCTTGAACCCTCTTGGTGTCTCTCAGCTCCTCTGTGTACCATCGCCCGAGGCTCTTAACTGGTTGGTCCTGAATGGATGGAATCTCCTCTCCACAAAGGGTGAAATGAAAGTCAACCAGCTTTCCTCTCCTAAGAACAAGGCTCCTTGACTTCCTGGTCTTGAACTTCATTCTTCCCCAATCCATTAGCTCCTCAAGTCTAGATAGTACATTTTCCACTGCCTCCGTGCTGGGACCCAAAAGGGTAAGATCATCCATGAATGCTCGTATTGGTGGTAACTCCTCTCCGCCATCAAGTGCGACACCTGGTCCCACTGATTCTGCAGCCTCCATGGCACAGGCTCACGATCATATTTTTCGATGTCTAAGCAGGAATCCCAAAAATCCTGGGAGTCACATATAATATAGACTCTTGTTCGTCCATCGGGCAACGGTGAGAAGCGCTCTAGTCATCTACGATTTAAAGGGGCTGGACTGGTCTGTGGGTATGCAGAGGGCTGGAGAGGCCAGTCCATTCTTGAAAAGCTCTTTGGAGGTGTGGACAAAAGATGGCTGCCATGTTGGGTTAGGGGTTGCTGGCTTGGGCTTTCCTGGCCAGCCTACGTCTCTCTGCTTCCCACCTCATGTGTCACTGCACCCTTATGGAGGAAGGAGCGCAACTTAACCCGATCCTGGGCAATGTGCTTCCATGCGTTTGGGTTGATGCCAAGGTGACATATTCCCATGTGTCCGAGTGAAGTTTGTCTTTACTGTGCTTCTTTAGCCTCCATGGGAATACTTTCCTTTCTGTAGTTTGTCATAAAGTAATCTCTTAGGCAGCTGATGGTCTAACATAAAAGCTACGTGGCCTGTCCTGTAGCTGGGACTGCAACAGGATGGTGTAGATACAGGGCAGGCCTGCCTCGGTAAGTACCTCAGTGTCAGGGATTCTGTCTTGACTTAATGTTGAGGAGCTTTCTGAGGCAGACTATGCAGGGAGGTTTCCATTTCTTGTTATGCTATTGGTACACTGTCCATGTTTGCAGGCGTAAAGCAGAGTGGGAATTACTGTGGCCCTAAACACCTTCAGCTTCACCTGTAGACGTATGCCTCTTCTGTTCCAGATGTTGGTATAAAGTTGGCCGAAGGCTACACTTGCTTTGGCGATCCTGGCATTTACTTCATCATCAGTGACAATGTTCTGGGGTAGTGTGCTGTCAAGATCCATGAACCTGTTCACTGGGTTGAGACTTTGACCATTGATTGTGATGTTTGGCTTAACATATGAGTTCCCTGATGCATTACTTTGGTCTTCTTCATGTTGATTGTAAGCCTGAAGTTGGTACTTGCATCAGAAAGCTTGTCAACACAGCACTGCACATCATCTTCTGAACCAGCATTGAGGGTACAGTCATCAGCAAAAAGGAGTCTCTGATGACATCTGTCATAACATTAGTTTTGGCATGGAGCGTCCTGAGGTTGAAGAGTTTCCCATCAGTGTGGAATCTGATGCTGATGCCTATGTCGCTCGCTCTGAAGGCATCAATCAACATGGTGGAAAGCACCAGACTGAATAGCACTGGTGCCAAAGCACAGCCCAGCCTGACCCTGCATGAGACAGGGAAGGGCTCGGCTAGCTCACCAGTGTCCCGGACTCTAGCTTGCATGCCATCATGGAATTGCTGCAACTTGCTGATGAATTTCCTTGGTCATTCATTCTTCACCATGACCTTCACCAGACCTCTCTGCTAACAGTGTTGAAGGCCTTAGTCAGATTAGCATAGCAGGAGAACAGGTCAGCATTTTGCTCTTGACATGTCATTTACAGCTGCCTTGCAGTAAACACCATGTCAATAGTCCCACCCTCTTTCCGGAATCCACACTGGTAGGAGTCCCCAGTCAAGATGTGATTGAGACAGTTGAAGAGAAGTTTGGCGAAGATCTTGCCTGCAATAGAAGCAAGGATATTCCTGTGGAATTGTCTCTTGCTCCCACATGAGTTGAAACAGCCAATGGAGCTTTTCTGTTAGCACTGCAACACCTTCCTTGTAGGCCTCAGCTGGTATTGCATCTGATCCAGGCACTCGCTGCTAGAGAACTAATGTATCGCTTTCTGAGTCTCAGTTAAGGTTGATGGAACATCAAATGCTTCAATAACAGGCACTTAGGACAGGTGATCGATTGCTTCATCATTTATACTCGAAGGATGATTCAGAACACTGCTCTCCTATGAAGAATTTTCTCTTTGTCCCTGATCAGTGTTTTCTGATCAGCATTAAGGAGAGGGAATGATCTTGATGATGTGGGGTCATGGGCTTCTTTTAATACAGTGCTGAAGTTCTTTAAATTATATCTATCTGCATACACCTAAAACTTATCAGCTTTATTGCTCAGCCAAGGATCCTGCATCTGACACAGTTTGTGTTGTACTTTGCATGTTATTGAAGGCATACCTCTTTAAGGTGGACTTGAGGTCGCTAAGGAAATCTTTGTGGAGATGATATTTCTCATCCAGTTGTTGTTCAATGTTGACACAGTTTTCATCAAACCAGTCCTTGTGCTTTCTGGTAGTAAGCCAGAATCTCTGTAGCAGTGCTGTAGATCAGCTCTTGAAGGGTTGACCAAGCAGTTTCCACATTCTGATTGTCCAGAGGGGCGGAGATTAGGTTGTCTTTCAGAGTGTCAGCAAAAGACTGCTTTATGTTGCTGCTTTTCACCTTAGAGACATTCATCCTTCTTGAGGCTTTCTTTTCTTGTGTGGGTCTCTTGGGCTGGATGTGGATGTTTGGTTTGGAAATGATGATATGGTGGTTTGTCCAGCTTTCAGTACCACACATAGATATTGTCAACTTTATACCTTGCCTTCTCTCATCCTGATGATGATGATGTAGTCAATTAGATGCCAGTGCTTACAGTGGGGATGCATGCACAAAGTTCTGTTACGAGTGGGTAGGCGGAAGGTGGTGTTGGCAATCAACAGTTCACGTTCAGCACATATCCGGAGTAGTAGAAGACTGTTGCTATCTCAGTGACCAAGGCCACATTTCCCAATGACCCCATCCCAATAGGTGCTGTCAGAGCCTACTGTTGTGTTGAAGTCACTTAGGATGATTAGCTTGTCCACTTTGGGAATATTGGCAATAGCAAAGTGCAGTGCTTCATAGAACTTGTCATGATTGGGGCGTAAGTACTGACAATAGTGACAGGGGTTTTATGGTCATGAGCCTGTCATTCATACTCTTTGCCCTCAATCTCT
The DNA here is from genome assembly GCF_030028105.1 of Mobula birostris. NCBI lineage: Eukaryota > Metazoa > Chordata > Chondrichthyes > Myliobatiformes > Myliobatidae > Mobula > Mobula birostris. Next base: position 86,008,605 of record NC_092377.1, read on the forward strand.
GTCTTCACTCAAGTCCAAACAGCCTCACATTGATCTTAATTTCCACTTCCACTCCAGAAAAATGTGTATCCCACACTCCTTTCACTAGGTTCAGTCTCTCCAGCGAGCCAAGTCTCAATGTTATATCAGGCTAATTCTCTCCCTATTAGAGCAGCTCTGTCAGCATCGACTCCAGCAAACAGTCTGCACACCGAGGGTGAGAGGAATAGTCTTTAATTTTCTCTTTAATGCATTTTGACTGCTGTGACTGGGTCCCTGCCCGCCGCTGTAAACTGGCCAGGGAAAAAGTGGAGCAGGCATTCTTTAGGTCACTGTTTCTAGCCCCTTCCTCATACCAAGGAGGTGAGCAGTGCATTCCTGAAAAGGGCTGCTCAGTCACTCAGGTGGCTGCCGAAAGCCCTGCTCTGTGTCGGTGGATAACAACCCTAGGGCCTGAACCGCCAATGTGCAGGTTTGCAGCTATGGCTGCCAGTGTACCCACACCTGCCACTTTGTCACTAGCCCGTTGCCACGGGACTTGGGTTAGTTTGGGATGGGAAGGATGGAGGACAAGAGTGACTTGCGCAAAGACTTAGCTTAAAGTGAGGAAGAAAGAGTTGTGCAATGTCAACCTCACTCACTTGTCTGAGACCATCTGATTCCGATGGCAAGGCAGAGTCAAGGCGGCTGGGGATAGAGTGAGATACAATGGATGACTATAACGTCCTCAGTGCCTCATCACACTCTAAGTGCTCTGAGGTCAGTCAGCATTGACCCTTCCAAACAGCATGTTCAACAGTTCATGCACAGTGGCTCCACAGCCTGCTCATCGAAGCGGTTTACCAGGATGTGGTTGCTGTTGCTAGCTAGCAGCTGCTAGGAGCCACTAATGAGATCTAAGTGCCAAGTGGTGGACAAGCTACTCCCAAGGGAGCATGAAGTGCCTGCCCCGTCAGAGGTGCCACTCCTCTCTGACACCCCATACACCCCAAATATATATAATTTTGTAGGGAAATTGTGACATATTTTCCCAATATAACATATAATTCCAGCACTTTCCCCACCACCCAGACCATGCTGTCTTCTCATGGTTACCATCAGGAAGGGAGTACAGAAGTCTGAAGGCACACACTCAGCTATTCAGGCACAGATTCTTCCCCTTTACCATCCGATTCCTAAATGGATATTGAACCCATGAACACTACCTCACTAGTATTTTTTTTTATTTATTTCTGTTTTTGCACTACTTTTTTCACTTAACTATTTAATGTACATATATACACAAAATGTAATTCAGTTTTTTTCTAGATTTATCATGTATTACGTTGTACTGCTGCTGCAAAGTTAACAAATTTCACAACATATGCCAGTGATATTCAACCTAATTCTGACTCTGATATCTGATATCCAATACCAGTCTCCAGAGATTCAGTGTGACAAAGAACATCAGCAGGTTCTTCAGTCCACTTGAGTCCAAACCAACCATTAAGCACCCAATTTTACACACATCCTGCATTTATGCATTTATTCTCCCCACATTCTCATCAGTGAACCCCAGATTTAACGAATCATCTATAGCCTTCTCGTTTGCCATTTCTTAGGTGATGCAGAGGGTTGCAAACTCAGCCAGCTCTATCATGGGCACTAGTCTCCCCAGCATTGTGGACATCTGGAAAAGGCCATGCCTCTGAAAGGTGACATTCATCGTTAAGGACACCCACCATCCAGGATGTGTTACCATCTCATTACTACCATCAAGGAGTAGCCTGAAGATCCACACTCAGGTGTATGAACAAGAAGGCACACCAGTGGCTCTATTTTATTTGGAGTTTGAGGAGATTTGGTATGTCTCCAAAAACACTTGCAAATTTCTACAAGTTTCCACATGGAGAGGATTCTAATTGGTTGCTTCACTGTCTGGCATGAAGGATCAGAAAAGATGCAGATGGTTGCAAACTCAGCGAGTCTCTCTATGTCCACCAGGCACCACAGCATCAGGAATATCTTCAAAAAGCAGTACCTCAAAAAGGTGGCACCCATCATTAAGGACTGCCGTCACCTAGGACATGCCTGCTTCTCATTGCTACCATCAATGAGGAGGCACAGGAGCCGAGGACAAACACTCAACATTTTAGGAACACCTTCTACCTCTCCATCATCATATTTATGAAAGAACAATGAACCAACTCATGAATCCTCACTATTTTTGCTCTCTTTTTGCACTACTTATTTAATTCATTTTTTAATATATATATTTCTTATTGTAGTATTTCTTTACGCACTGCTCTGTAACATTGCCACAAAGACATGACAATGATATTCAACCCAGTTCTGATGAGCAATTGAGGAACAACTTCTTTCCCTCCTCCATTTGATTTTTGAATGGTTCACAAACCCATAAACACTACCTCATTTTTGTCTCTTGCAAAAATGCCATCCCTTTCTCACAATTCCTCCGTCTCCGCTGCATCTGCTCTCAGGATGAAGCTTTTCATTCCAGAACGAGGGAGATGTCCTCCCTTTTTAAAGAAAGGGGCTTCACTTCCTCCACCATCAACTCTGCTCTCAAACGCATCTCCCCCATTTCACGCACATCTGCTCTCACTCCATCCTCCCACCACCCCACAAGGAATAGGGTTCCCCTGGTCCTCACCTACCACCCCACCAGCCTCCAGGTCCAACATATTATTCTCCATAACTTCCGCCACCTCCAACGGGATCCCACCACTAAGAATATCTTTCCCTCCTCCCCCCCTCTGCTTTCCACAGGGATCGCTCCCTACGCAACCCTTGTCCATTCGTCCTCCCCCCATCCCTCCCCACTGATTTCTCTCCTGGCACTTATCCTTGTAAGCAGAACAAGTGCTACACATGCCCTTACACTTTCTCCCTTACCACCATTCAGGGCCCCAGCCAGTCCTTCCAGGTGAGGCGACACTTCACCTGTGAGTTGGCTGGGGTGATATACTGCGTCCAGTGCTCCCAATATGGCCTTCTATATATTGGCGAGACCCGACGCAGACTGGGAGATTGTTTTGCTGAACACCTACGCTCTGTCCGCCAGAGAAAGCAGGATCTTCCAGTGGCCACACATTTTAATTCCACATCCCACTCCCATTCTGATATGTCTATCCATGGCCTCCTCTACTGTAAAGATGAAGCCACACTCAGGTTGAAGGAACAACACCTTATATTCCGTCTGGGTAGCCTCCAACCTGATGGCATGAACACTGACTTCTCTAACTTCCGCTAATGCCCCACCTCCCCCTCGTACCCCATCCGTTATTTATTTATATACAGGCATTCTTTCTCTCTCTCTCCTTTTTCTCCCTCTGTCCCTCTGACTATACTCTTTGCCCATCCTCTGGGTTCCCCCTTTCCCCCCAACTTTTCCTTCTCCCTGGGCCTCCTGTCCCATGATCCTCCCTCCATCCCTCCCTCTCCTGTCTTCTGCTATCATTTTGGATCTCCCCCTCCCCCTCCCACTTTCAAATCTCTTACTAGCTCTTCCTTCAGTTAGTCCTGACAAAGGGTCTCGGCCCAAAACGTCGACTGTACCTCTTCCTAGAGATGCTGCCTGGCCTGCTGTGTTCACCAGCAACTTTGATGTGTGTTACTACCTCATTATTCCTGTTTTTCCACTATTTTATTTATTTCTTAATTATAGATTTTTATGTTTTTCACTGTACTGACACTGAAAAACAATAAATTTTACATCCCATGTCAGTGATAATAAATCTGATTCTGATTCCTATCTAACCATTTTTAGTTGTGAGGTACTGTATTTGGTAACGAAAAATCCACTGGATGGCGACAAAAAGCAGCGTGAACTTAATTCTTTTCCTAAAAGTGGTGTGAGATGTTGATAACAATAAATAGACCAGTAGTCTGGGAATTGTGTTCTGGGGCCAAAAAGATGAAGATGCCAACAGAGTGGGAAACGCCATCCAAACTTGGAAATACACCACTGTTCCTTCAAAATTCCAGATGTCCCTGCTGTGCTATTTTGGACGTACCATCATTGTATAGGCTGTTGCAGTTCTGGAAAACTGTTCATTGCCATTTTCTCAACAGCAATTGAGGAGAAGCAAAGATTACTGTCCTTTCCAGGATTCCCAATTTACATTTAAAAAGTAAAGAAATTACATCCTAAACACGTCACAACACATATTAGAGGTCATGGCATGCCCTAGAAGTGTTGTTTCTGGTAGTGCAGGAAATAGGGCAGCCAGCTGGATATACTCAAGTCTCATCAAAGTGTTGGTAATTAGATAATCTGATCTGGTGACCTTGATTGAGGGATAAACAGTGGCAGGTCTACTGCATATATCTTCACTGCTCTTCTTCAACAGTGCATCACTGGGAAGCTACAAGTGCCTCTGCTGTACCAGAAGAATTATTTAAAATCTCATCTGAATTGTGTCCCTTCCAAATGCCCCATGCTATTCTTTCATACTACACGGGTGTGTCAGCCACACAGTTATATTTGAACCTCTAGCCTGGGATTTGAAGACACACCTTCTGATGGACAGGGTATAACTCCACAACAGAGTCTCTGACACACAGACAGTGGCCACTTTATTATGTACAGAAGTGGAACCTGGTGTGGTCTTCCGTTGCTGCAGCCCACCCATTTCAAGATTTGACGTGCTGTGCTTTCAGAGATGCTCTTCTGATACCACAGTTGTAGTGTATGGTTATTTGAATTACTGTTGCTTTCCTGTCAGCTTGAACCAGTCTGGCCATTTGCCTCTGACCACTTTCATTAACAAGGCATTTTTGCACACAGAACTGCCACTCACGGGATGATTTTTTTGTTTTTCGCACCATTCTCTGTAAACTCAAAACTGTTTTGTGTGAAAATCCTAGTACATCAGCAATTTCTGAGATATTCAAACCACCCTATCTGGCACCAACAATTATTGCACAGTCAAAGTCACTTAGGTCACATTTCTTCCCCATTCTGATGTTTGTTCTGTACAATAACTGAACCTCTTGACCATGTCTGCATGCTTTTATGCATTGAGTTCCTGCTACATGATTGGCTTGTTAGATAGTTGCATTAATGAGCGGGTGTACAGGTGAACGTGATATAGTGGCCACTGAGTGTAGTATAACTGGATACACTGATTATCCTTATCTGATGCTCATAAAGAGCTAGATCATTGAATACCATGCTATTCTTGTCACAAAATATAAACCAGTTTCCCCACTGCCAATGTTCTTCCATCCATTGTAATGTCACAAATTCTCAGATAATGAAGCAGACTATGCCTGCATTTTGCCGGAGCTGGACAATATTGAGGCAGGGACTGATATGTGACAAGTAACAGTCACAGTGCGAAAGAGCTCGGCAGTGAGTACTACACAACACAATGTGTGAAGATGGACACTAGTCTCCACCCTCACTGATCACCTCTTCTCATGACATCATGGACAGATACATATGCATGTAATAGATATAATGAAATGCATCACCCTCTGGATCTTCAACCATCTCCAAAGTGATCCAACCACTCAACATATCTTTACCTCCCCCTCACTTCCTGCAGGGCTCGGTCCCTCCGCGATTCCCTTGTCCATTTGCCCCTCCCCACTAATCTCCCTCCCACCACTTATCCCTACCAGCAGCCTCACTGCTACATCTGCCCATACGCCTCCTCCCTCACCTCCATTCAAGAAGGCCCCAACCTGTCCTTCCAGGCCAAAACATTGACTTTTTATTCATTTCCATAGATACTGCCTGTCCCTCTGAGTTCCTCCAGCATTTTGTGTGTTGCTTTGATTTCCAGCATCTGCAGACTTTCTCATGTTTATGATACGCAATAGATTGACTGGTGGGGATGATATCAAGTAGATTTATCTCTTATGTGGTTTATTCATTATCTGCCAAAGACCCAGTCCAGCAGCTACTACCTCCTGATCTCAGTTAGCTGAGTCAGTGGTGAGGCCACTGGCACACTAGGAATGATGGGCATTATATCACCGTTTGCTCCTTGTGGTTCTTCTTCCAAAGATCTTCAACATGGAGACGCAATATTGTTGAAGGAGGACAGTACGTGGTAATCAGGAGGAGGTTTCCCTGTTCTTGTTTGACTGGATATAAATATTTTATTGGATCTAGAGTCAATGTGATTGATTGCCAAATAAATCGATGGGCCAAAGCTCCTGTTTCTGTTCTGTGTGATTCTATGCCTCTATTGCTCTGGATGTAGAGTGATATGTAGGCTTATCCATCAGTTTTCCTTCACCGAACAATGTAAATGAAACACTGGTGAGACATTAAACTGGTAAGTATTCAGTAAGTACTCTGTGGGAGTCTTCATTGTGGAAGTCATCAGCAGTGTGACAGAGAGTTGAGAGTGACAGTGGGCAGAAGTGAGTGTAGTTGCAATTTCTAAGGAGAACGTGCTTGGAAAGTTGAAAGGTCTGAAGGTGGATAGATCACCTAGACCAGATGGACTCTGAAAGAGGTGGCTGAAGAGATCATGGAGACATTAGCAGTGACCTTTCTAAGAATCACATCATTACATTCTGGAATGGTTCCAGAGGATTGCAAAAACGCATATGTCAGTCCACTCTAAGATGGGAGGGAGGCAAGAGGCAGGAAATTATAGGCCAGTTAGCATGAATTAAATGGTTGGTAAGGTGTTGAAGTCTACTATTAAACATGGTGTTTCAGAGTACTTGGAGTCACATAAAAAAATAGGCTAAACTCAGCATGTTTTTTAAAGGGGAAATCTTGCCTGACAAATATGTTGAAATTCTTTGAGGATATATCAGGCAGCATAGACAAAGGAAAGATAGTGGAGGTTGTTTACTTGGATTTTCAGAAGACCTTTGACAAGGTGCCACACATGAAGCTGATAACCAAGATAAGAGCCCATTGTATTATAGGACAAATACAGGATAGAAGATTGGCTAACTGGCAGGAATCAAAGAGTGGGAATAAAGGGTGCTTTTGTAGTTGGCTGCTGGTGACTAGTGATGTTCAGCAGGAATCAGAGTTGGGATTGCTTATTTTCACATTATGTCAGTGATTTGGATGACAGAATTGATGGCTTTTTGGCAGGTTTGTGGATGATACAAAGGTAAGTAGAAGCACAGGTAGTGTTGAGGAAGCAAGGAGTCTACAGAAGGACTTAGGCTGGTTAGGAGAATGAGCAAAGAAGTGCCAGAAACATAGAACATAGAAATCTACTGCACATTACAGGCCCTTTGGCCCACAATCTTGTGTGGACCATGTAACCTACTCTAGAAACTGCCTAGAATTTCCCTACCGCATAACCCTCTATTCTTCTAAGCTCCATGTACCTATCTGAGTCTCTTAAAAGACCCTATTGCATCCACCTTTACCACCTTCACTGGCAGTGCATTCCACACACCCACCACTCTCTGTGTGAAGGAATGTAGTGTAGGGAGGTGTATGATCATGCACTTTGGTAGAAGGAATAAAAATGTATACTATTTTCTAAATGGAAATCAGAGATACAAAGGGACTTGGGAGACGTTTGCAGAATTCCCTAAAGTTTAACTTGCAGGTTGAGTCAGTGGTAAGGAAGGTAAATACAATGTTAACATTCATTTCAAGAAGACTAGAATATAAAAGCAAGAATGTGTAACACTGAGGCTTTATAAAGTATTGGTCAGACCACACGTGGAGTGTTCTGAGCAGTTTTGGGTCCCTTATCTAAGAAAGGATGTGCAGGCATTAGAGAGGGTTCGTGAGAATGATCCTGGGAATGAAAGAGTTAATGTAAGAGGACTGTTTGATGGCTGTGGCTGGAGTTTAGAAGAATGAGGGAGAATCTCATTGAAACCTATCAAACATTGGAAGGCACAGATACAAGTGGACATGGAGACAAATCAAGGACCAGAGGGCACAGCCTTGGAATAGAAATATGTCCCTTTAGAACAAGATGAGGAGGAATTTATTTAGCCAGATGGTGGTATATCTGTGAAATTCATTGCCAGAGAAGGCTGTGGAGGCCAAGTCATTGGGTATATTTAAAGTGGAGGTTGATAGATTCTTGATTAGTAAGAGTGTCAAATGAGGGAAGGCTGGAGTATAGGGTTGAGGAGGGAAAATAAATTAACAATGATGAAACAGCAGAACAAACTCAACTGGCCGAATGGCTTAATTCTGCTGCTAAGTCTTATAGGTCTGTGAGGTCATGGCTAATCTTTCGGGTGAATGTCAAAGATCCCATGGCATTATACTGACTAACATTCCTTCCTTAAACTGCATCCAAGGCTTCCTTCCTTGCACAATGATAGGATTATCTGATCATCCAATCTTATTGTTGTGGGATCTTATGGCATGCATGCTGGTGAAAATGTTTCCCATGATACTATAATGAAAGCATTTTAAAAGCAGCCCTTTACGTGTGGGAGCCTTTGGGACACTTTGTGGTCATAAAGGTGCCTGGTAAATGACATTTTTTAAACAAATGCATTTTGTAATCACAGATACAAGGACAAAGTAGAACAGAGATGACGTGGAACTTCTTTGGCCAGAGAGTGCTAAGTCTATGGAATTGATTGCCACAGACGACTGTGGAAGCCAAGTCATTGGGCATATTTAAAGCGGAAGTTGATAGGTTCTTGTTTATTAAGGGCGTCAAAAGTAACAGGGAAAAGGCAGAAGAATGGGGTTGATAGAGATAATGAAGTTCAAGGTACATTTATTATCAAAGTATGTATACTATATACAACCTTGAGATTCATCTTCTTACACAGCCACAAAACAAAGAAACTCATTGTACCCATTAAAAAAAGACTGTCAAATATCCAATGTGCAAAAAAAAAGAACAAACTGGGCAAACAATAAAAAGTAAATAAATAAAACTAAAGTTCACAGAAGTAAGTCCACACCCACAAAGTTAGTTCATCACTGCAGCTGGTCCAGGAGCCCATTATTTTCAGGCCACAGCTTCAGTTCAGCACGGAGATGAGTAAACCTCGCGGAGCAGCAAGCTGAACACCAGCCCGTCCCTTGCCTCTGGTCCCAACGTCTTGACCTTTTTAATCTTGCCCATTACTTACATCAGCCAAATATCAGCTGCTTTCCAGCTCTCGGACCCGGGCCCTGTCACTTTGATTCGGCTCCAATTGGCAATGGCCAATCATCGGTTCATTCCTCGTTCCTGGACCTGGCCCCACTGCCTCATTTCAGCCCATTCCTACCACACTGCAACCTTATTGCACCTTCAAGATTCTAGTTCACACCACAAAAATGCCAGGTTGTACAGGAAGATCAGATCACAATCTGGTTCACCTCATGTTCTTGTATAAATCCAGAGTACAGCAACAGCTAGCTACCACCAAGAGAGTAAAGAAATTACTATCGAGGACTTGAGGGGCTGCTTTGAGATTACTGACTGGAATGTGCATTGTGAACCATAAGGAGAGGACATTAATGGACCTACTGATTGCACCACTGGCTACATCAAATTCTGTGTGGACACTGTAATACCATCAAGGACTACTTGCTGCTTCCCTAACAACAGACTATGGGTCACCAGTGATCTAAAGGCTCTTCTCAACCACAAGAAGAGCCTTTAGAGCAGGAGACGGAGGAATTGAAACGTGCAGAGGGAGCTAAAGGAGAAGATTAAGGTGGTTAAAGTGGAATACAGGAGAGAGATGGGGAATGTTTAGGCAGAGTAACACATGGGAAGTGTGGGGAAACATGAAGAATATCACTGGGTTCAATCGGCCTAGCTGTAGAGCCTCAGACTGCAGCCGTGAATGGGCTAATGAGTTAATCCTTTAATAGATTCAACAATTACCCTCCTGTTCACACCACTATCAGCACACCAGTCCAGGTGCAGAGGCATGCAATGCTCCCTTAGCACCAATGCATCCCCTGCTCCCTCCTCCCCCAACCAGTTCAACACGTGGATGAACAACACAGGCTACCACTGTCTACATCCCCTCCTTGCCCTGCACCTACCATCCACACCTCCACATACCAACTGCTATCGTCCCAAACCTCAGCCTCCACCTTCAACCAACTCCCCAGTCATCATGGACTCACCTTCACAACTGAGCAGGTGAGTAGGGCTCTGAAGAAATTCAGACATGGCAAAGTATTGGGACCGGATGGTGTGAACCCGCAAGGTCCTGAAGGAGTGTGCTGAGTAATTGTGTGGAGTTCAAAGCATTTTCAATCTGAGTCTCAGTCTAGAACAGGTCCCAATTGTGTGGAAAGCGTCATGTGTGGTCCCAGTACCCAAGATGGGCCAACCAAAAGTCTTGAATGACTACCACCCAATGGTCCTGACCTCACAAATAATGGAGACCCTAGAGAGACTGGTCCTGGCTCACCTCCGACCTCTAGTCAGATCAGCCCTCGATCCCCTGCAGTTTGCCAACCAGGAGCACATTGGAGTTGAAGATGCTGTCATCTACCTACTGAACAGACCCTACTCCCATTTGGATAAGCAGGGCAGCACCATGAGGACAATTTTTTTGATTTTTCAAGTGCCTTCATTACCATAGAGCCATCATTGCTGAGGAAAAGCCTGTTCAATGTAGGTTGGCACTTCCATTGTATCCTGGGTAATGGTCTACCTGACTGGCAGAGCAGAGTTTGTGCAGCTTCAGAGTTATGTGTCAGACATGGCTATAAGCAGCACTGGGGCCCCACAGGAAACTCTTCCTGTCTCCCTTCCTGTTTACCCTGGATTCCTTGGACTTTAGATACAACACCGACTCATGTCATCTGCAGAAATTCTCTAAAGACTCAGCAGTATTTGGGTGTATAAAGGGAGGACGGGAGGATGAATACAGAGCCCTGGTGGAGGACTTTGTCAAATGGTGCAAGCTGAATCATCTGTAGCTCAACATCAGTAAGACAAAGGAGATGGTGATGGACTTTAGGAAGACTAAGCCTACACTGCTCCCTGTTACTATTGATGGTGAGGACATGGATGTGGTGAGGACCTACAAGTAGCTGAGAGTGCACCAGGATGACAGATTTAAGTGGAGCACCAATACAGATGCTGTATACAAGAAGGGCCAGAGTCATCTCTACTTCCTGAAGAGACTGAGGTCCTTTGGAATATGCAGGCCTCTCCTTCACGTGTTCCACCAGTCTGATGTCACCTGTACAATCTATGTGGTGCTGTGCTGGGGCAATGGTATTAATATGCATGAAGCTAACAGGCTCAATAAACTGATTAGAAAGCCTGGCTCTGTTCTAGGAGTCAAACTGGACCCACTGGAGGCTGTGGTAGAACAAAGGACCCTCCAGGAAATCCTGGCAATTCTGGACAATGTTTCTCACTCTCTGCATGCCACCTTGGCTGAACAGAGGAGTACGTTTAGTGATAGACTGAAACACCTGCGCTGCTCCGAAGAGTGCTATATGAGGTCATTCTTACTCTTGGCCATTAGGTTCCATAATGAGTCAACCTATAGCTGGGGATAGTGATAACCCCCTCCTGTTAGACTATTTGAGGTAACTTATTTTTTTATTCTTTTTTACTCCTAATCTTTGTATATTTGTGTATCTGTGCACTTGTAATGCTACTATGACACTGTAATTTCCTTTGGGATCAGTAAAGTATCTATCTATCTAATTATATGAATGAAGCTTCTGATGGTCACATTAAACCGTAATCTTCATTGTGAGGTATTATTTGGTTTCCTATTTGAACACCACATTGAAACTCATGTTGCAATTTTTACATGATGTTTTCTATTGACCTGTCATGGATTCTCACAGCTGCTGGCATTTAGCATTCCCAAAAACAACTTTTGCAGCCAATTCTTGTAGCACAAGAAGGCATGTAGCACAATAGAAGCAATACTATTCAAGCTAAGGAGGGAGGGGCATTGTTGCTGGAGGAATGGGTGCTGCGATGATGAGAGAGGGAAAGTTGAATGCTTCGAGGGATCAGAGGGATCTTTACCATCTGGAGCAGAATAATGCCAACGGGAGGCATTATCTTCAATGGTGACAGAATGGCAAATTCACAAAGATGATGCAGGGCTGCAGCCATGTTGTTCTACAAGCATCAAACTGCACAGGCAGGCACCTCCCAGTCTCCGCCCAGCTAACAGGAGTCACTTGCCACTCATTTCCAACTCATCACCTGCAGCCTATTTAAACCCAGCTTTTATCCACAGCCCTTGCTCACCCACTGAACCAGCCAGCTCCAACAAGTTGCTCTTAGCCTTCAGTTACTTGTTTCCTAGTTATGTTAAATATCTGATCTTTCTTGTTTTTTGTGGTCCTTTGTGGCTTGATACTTTGCAGTTGGTTATTAAAGTTATCGCTCACCACTAAATCATCTCCACTGCTCTATGTCTGAGTCAAGCCTCCTCTACATTTCCTGACAGTATGGGCGAAACAGTGATTGACCCAGCTGAGTTTACTCACTCTAAGGAAGTCGTCCGCTGACATGAGCACATGATCCAGAAGCAACAGGAAACAATTGACCAAGTGTTCAACCCTCTCAACCAACCCTCCATCTCATTACAGTAACCCTGTGCCTGTCAGCCTCCTCACTCAGAGGCTCAGATCCCAGTGCTGAAATGCCTCAATGGATCCGCAACCTCCTGTCTCAGTGCATCTTACACTTGGAGCTCCAGCCATCTCTGTACGTTACGGGTGGCGCCAAGATTGCCTTTGTCACTTCCCTTTTGACTGGGCGGGCTCTGACCTAAGCCACCATTAACAGGGACAATAAAACCACCATTTGCAATAAATATGAGGAATTCAGCACTGAGGTGTGTCGGGTTTTTGATCATCCGAGAAGTGGAAGTGGGCAGAAATGTATAGGATACCTTGCCTGCATCAAGGCTCCCGGTTGGCTCTAGATCACCATCGAATTCAGGATCCTCGTGGTGGAGTGTGGCTAGAATGTGGAAGCACTGCTGGCCCATTACCAGCATGGTCTCTCAGAGCAATTGAAAGATGAGCTGTCTACTCAGGAGATCCCCATTGACCTCGAAAGCCTCATCATCCTAGCCCTCCGTATTGACAAGCGTCTTATGTAATGACCCTCCAGATGGTCAGTCAGAATGTTCCATTCCCAGAACTAATTCGGGTTACAAGACGCTCCTCAGCAATGCCTACACGACTACATCGAATAGGCGCTACAGTCCAGCTGCATTCGGCTATCCCAGACCCCAGCTGATGCAGGATTTCTCTTTGTCAACTGCATCAACTACAGTGGACTTAACAATATCACCATTAAGAAATGCTACCCTCTTCCCTTGATGGCTAGCACATTTGAAGCTCTCCATGGAGCTGAGATATTCACCGAACTTGATCTACAGAGTGCATACAACCTGATCTGCATTCACCAGGGGGATGTGTGGAAAATGGGCTTCATAACACCCACTGACCACTTTGAACACTTGGTGACACCTTCCAGACTTTCCATGTGTCTATCTGTTTTCCAAGCCGTCATCAACCAAATCCTTCAAGACATGCTACACAGGTATGTGTTGTCTACCTTGACAACACTCTCATTTTCTCCAAAGACCCCCAAGATCTCATCTGTCATATCCATTCAGTCCTTCAACACTGTCTCAAAAACCAACTTTATTGCAAGTTAGAGAAATGCCAATTCCACGCTCCAGTCATTTCCTTCCTGGATTATATCCTTTCACCCCAAAGCATTATCATTGACCCAGAGAAAGTGTGCACCATCATTGAATGGCCCTGACTGTGCTCCCTCAACCAGTTATAACACTTATTGGGCTTCTCCAACTTCTACCACCATTTTATCAGGAACTACAGGCAATCACCACACCTGTCACCTCCCTCACCAAGTCACCCATCCCATGGATAACCTGGTCTGCTGCTGCAACCCGTGCTTCACCATTGTTCCCATTCTCTACCATCCAAATCCCTCCAGACCTTTTGTGATAGAGGTAGATGCATCGGACATGGGCACCAGTATCATCCTCTTCCAGCGACGACCAAGCAGGAAGACACAGCCTTGTACTTTCTTCTCATGCTTGTTCAACTCTCCACACTGCTATTATGGAGTAGGAGATAGGGAGCTACTGGTCACCATCAAATGGGTTTTGAAGGAATGGAGACATTGCTTGATCTGGACTGACCAGCAGAACTTCATATCCATACAACAGACTGAACTCAAACCACGTTAGGCTTGCTGGGTCCTACTCTTTGAGCATTTCAACTTCACCATGTCCTACTGACCTGGCTCCAAGAACATTAAGCCTGGTGTCCCGCCCTGACAGTTCAATCCAGCTGAAATGGAAATTGACCCTCAGCCCATCATACCATCCTCCTTGATCCTTGCCCGAATCATCTGGGATCTTGAGAAACAGTTCCACCAGACCCTACATCATAGGCCTGCCAACACACCAGACAACTGTGCTGGGGGGTCTGAGGCACTCCAGTGGGACCAATCCTCAGCACTCTCTGGCCACCCGAGCACATGACGGACGCTGGATTTTCTGTGACGCTGGTTCTGCTGGCCCCTGATGATTGCAGATGTACATCAGTTTGTTGCTACCTGCTCTCAATATGCCCAGTCCAATTCCTCCAACCAGTGCTCTTCTAGGCTCCTGCAGTCCCTACCAGTCCCCTGACTCCAGTGGTCCCACATCACAACAGATCTTGTCATTGGTTTGTCACATTCTGATGGGGCCATGAGGATCATGACAGGATCTACCATTCATCAAGGGGTTCTATTGGACCTACCCAGATCACCCTGGCCTGTTGGGTGTCGGCCATAGGAGGAGGTCCTGTCAGGTCTGTGCAGGTGTGCACCTCCCAGTCTCCACCTGGCTAACAGGAGTCTCCTGCCACTCGTTTCCAACTCATCCACCTGCCGCCTATTTAAACACAGCTCTCATCCACAGCCCTTGTCACCCATCAGACCAGTCAGCCTCAATCAGTTGCTCCTAGCCTTCAGCTACCTTGTTGCCTTGCTGTATTAAGTAACTGTTCCCTTTTGTTTCATGGCCTCCTGTGGTTTGTTATTTTGCAGTTTGTTATTAAAGTTGTTGCTCACCACCAAACTCGGACAGGGGATTGTGGTCAAACAGTTTCTAACTAGAGTTAGTCGCATGCACTTGTATTGGCTTTAGATACCTCACTAGATTTAAAGCAAACAGATTTGAATTGTGTCAATCGAATGTGTTTGTGTTGTGTGTGTTGTACGGATATGAGTATCAGAAGCAATAATTTTTGTCACCGATAGTTGGCAAGAAATAAGCAGTAAGACAATTCAGAACTATTTTGCTCACTGCAGTTTCAAGCAGTCAGGTCTGGAGATGCCAGGAACGGCCAGAAGTGAAAATTAAACAATTTTGCTACTTCAACAAGTGGGGAACTATGAAGAATTTGAAGGTATCGACAATCATCTTGAATGCTACATCGAAAATGAAGGTTTCAAGGATGCAATCATTGAAAGTATTGTATGAAGTCAGTCTGTTATCTGCAGTAGGTGTCTGTGCTGTTTTTGTTTATTTATAGTCAGTCAAAAGAACACGGCAGCATACACTGGATGAATTCCTTCATCAATAACTATTAGGAACTAATACAGTTTCATAGTACTGTAGAGGTATTGTTTGTGTTCTAAATTGTTCTGCATTTCATTTAAATGCATAAATTGTTACTCAGTGAAATGGTATTTAGCATATTTTTTGAACTCTTTCCATGATACTTAAGCTAATTGGTGCAGCCACTTAATGGGGCCAAAACGTACTGATCACAATGTATTCCAATTAACCGGAATCCACTGTATTTTTTCCTGTCATGGTCTGGTCCGTGAAGTCTGCATTCCAGTTCACGGTCCGGTCCATGGACTCAGGGCTCCAGGTTTTCCAGCTGTCCCTTGTTTTGATTGAGTTAAGCATAGGCACCTGATTCCTATCTTGGGGCTTGGAAAATGAGTAGCCTTGGGGTTGAGTGTGGGCTGCTGGTTTGTCTTGTCAGTCCCCCTTGGAGCAACCCGCTGATGGAAGGCTAATGAAACCATTCGTGATCTCTAGGCCTGGTTGGAGGACCACCGCTTCATGAAGCCTTGTTGCCACTCATTGGAACAGTCATCGTGGTATGGATTCGGCCATTTCTGTAGCCAGCCAAGGTTTCTGACTGCCCCAAGACTCAGAGCCACCCCGGATTGAGCTCCTTTCCTGTCCTTGCCTCCGTTGGGTAAGCCAGGCCGTGATTGCCATTACCCTGTGGTTGGTCCTGTCCCTTCCTATCCCTTGCCTCCATCGGGTAAGCCAGGCCAATTGCCGTTACCCTGCGGTTGGTTCTGTTCCTTACTGTCCCTTGCCTCTTTCGGGTAAGCCAGGCCGATTGCCGTTACCTTGCAGTTGGTTCTGTCCCTCCTTGTCCTTGCCTCCGTGGGGTGAAGTTCCACGTCCTGCCAGGAGAAGCTCCAAGAACCCAAGCCTTGAGGATCCTAAGTCAAGCTCCAAGGACCCAAGCCTCGAGGATCCCAAGCCAAGCTCCAAGAACCCAAGCCTGAAGACCCCAGCCTCCATGCCTCGAGTCCAAGACCCCAGTCTCCATGCCTCAAGTCCAAGACCCCAGCCTCCATGCTTTAAGACGAAGACCCCAGCCTCCGTGCCTGAAGAACAAGACCCCAGCCTGCAGCCCCAAGCCTCTAGACCCCAGCCTCGTCCTGTCCCATAGTCATGTCATGTCCTTGCCTGGTTCTGGGGCCCGAGCCCGAGGCAAGACCCAGGCTCTGGGTCCTTGTCCAGTCTCTGGCTCGGAGCCCAAGCCCAGGCTCCTAGTGCGTAGTTCCTTGTCTGGGTTCCCTGTCTTGTCCATGCCCTAGCCCAAGTCTGCGTTCTTGTCCCTGCTCCTTGTCTGTATCCAGTCACGTCCCTACTCTAGTCAAGTCCTCTTCCTTGTACTTCATTGTCTGTGTCTCGCATTTGGGTCCGTTCCCAGCAGCCCACTGTGACAGCTCCTTAATTTTTCTACATCACTAGCAGTTTTATATTGCAAGATAAAGCCTTTAATTTTTACAACATACCACAACAAAAGCTATGTTTTTCCTTGTAATGCTCTTTATAGTTGGTTTATAGGTTACTCTCAGACTGCAATCATGATGAGACTAAGCTAAGTGGAATATTATTCTCGAAGTGATACTAAAAGAAGGGCAATGTACCCCAAAGGCTTAACGTGATGACCTGTAACTTCAGAGATATTTTCATCACTCTAACCTGCCTGCCTCTTGAGAGTTTTCCCAGCACAAATTCAGCTGACTTTCAATGTCAGAAGCTCGCACCAGTAATATTTGTTTTCCTGTGTTAGGAAATTAATTTTAGCTGATTATCACGGTTCCATTGGTACCTTTCACATTGTAATTTTGCATGTTTTGTCATCTCATAATATTTTCAGAGGAGAGAGGATTAAAATATTCTAATAATATTTGTCCTTTGCAAAGGATGACCCTCAAGTACACCAAGTATTCTCACATGACAAATAGAACTGCATATTCAATTAGGAAATTTAATCTAATACAAAACTTCTGTCTAGATAACTTTCTCATACTGTCTTGTGATTTCTGGTGTATTTTGGCATAATGAATCCTGTGTCTAGTTTAAATTACCTGAACCAACTACATCCCATATTGCACTTTGCATTTTCCCAAATTTCCCCCATTCTCTTTCTGTCTCTCACTCTCTCATTTGTGTGTAATGATCCTTATGATTTGTCCTTCTTCAGTTTTGTATTTCAAACCTCCTCCTTCCAAATTGCCTTCCAGAATATCAACACCACCACCACAAACAGTTAGAAGACCTGTTCTACATGAGCAAACAGCTCAGAGTGAAATGTGATCAGAGAAGAATTGACACCAGGCCAAAGTATGTTCAAGCACAAGTCGAGGGACTTGGTGAGAATTAAGCAGAGAGATGAGCTTTAAAGCAGTGCAAGGAAACCCAAAGAGATAAGTGAATGCTGGGATATTTGATGAATGAGACAATACTGCAATTCAGAAAATAGCCACTAAGATTTTTGATACTCTCAACTTTATAGAGGATGCAGGATGGAAGATGGGAAGACAGGCAAGTTGAATCAAAGGAGTCGACAGAAGCTTGCAAGTTTGTTGGCAAAATTTATGACAAAAGGATTAATGGTACACCAGGATTGTGTGGACAAAATTGGCTGAGAGGGAAAGTATATTGTTATTGTCAGGCAGCATGTATGGAGAGAAACTGAAGTGAAGATCATCAACCTGAAATATTATTTCAGTTTTTTACTCTCCACAGATGCTGCCTGGCCAGCTGAATAGCTGCAGCATTTTCTGATTGTGCTTCAGATTCCCAGCATCTGCAGTTTTGTTTGTTTTGTGCGTAACAGTGTATGGTCCTAGGGAAATACACAACATTGTTCCTTTCTCGCTACGTCCCCATTGCCACTCTATGCATTGAGGAGTCAAAACCCCAGGTCTACAAATCCCTGAGAGTCCACTGGGGTTGTTGAAAGCTGATTGACTGTGCGTCTGCTTCTGAATCCACATCCGAATCCAGGTCCACTGCAGGCTGAAGAATGCCAGCTGTCTTGGGGTTGGAGAACTGTGTATGTATATGAGTGGGAAGGAAGAACATGGGCTTGTTCAACTGTTGTTGTTTTGTTGCTGCTATGTTCTGTTTTGCTGTGTTCAGTGTTCTGCCAGACACTGTGGGCATTCTACACTGTTGCTGAAATGTGTGGTGACACTTACAGGAAGTCTACAGCACATCCTTGGGTGTTTTGGTTGTTAATGCAAATGATACATTTAGCTGTATAGTTCAATGTACACATGATAAACAAAAGTGAATCCATCCCCTCACTGCTTGAGAGCTTTCCAACATATGTCAATGACCTACACTTAAGTAAAAAGCAATTTTTTTCAGAGTTTTGAGATGACATAATAATATTAAATGATGTATTTTGGAAAGCGAACATGGAAAGAAAATATAAAGTAAACCGTTCTGAAGGGCATACAGAAACAAAGTGCTAGTAGAGCCCATGGATGTCACCTTGGAAAATAATGCAGATTCACCAGAGCAATACCAGGTTTGAGCAGTTCCATTGTGATGTGTGATTAGTGAAACTGAAAGAGCATTCCTTCAAGCAGAATCTCAAGGTAAACAATGGAGGTGATCAAATTTACCAAGGAATTCGTAAATAGACAGCTGGGAAGATCCACTGGGGACAGTTAGATAGAAACAGGGCATAGTTTTAATGGACTATATATTTTTCTCTCTGTAAATCTTGCACTAGTGTTGTAATGTTTATTTTGTTTATTTTGCACTTATGCAAGTTATGTATAATTTATGTTACTTTAAGTTAATATTAACTCATGCTTGTCCTTGCAATGTACTCAGTTGCTGCTACAAAACACTTTTTAAAATGGCATTTAAATGCTGAGGAACCTAATTTGAAATGACCATTGTGCACAAAAATCTTATACTGTGCAATGTTTTACCCTGTGACAATAATGTGTGTGCATTGAATTTTATATATAGGGGTATTAATTTTTTTTGGCTGGCAAAACAATTAGAACTTTGATCTCCTCTGGGTTTGATTGTTTTCACTCTCATTCATCTGCACTCTTACAAAACACACGTAGTAGGCCTGTAGCGGGTAATGAAGGATTTTCTCACTGGAGCTTTTGCACATATTTGATTTGCTTGCTAAATGACGCTTTAATAAGTCAAGTTTCCAAATATCAGTCCACTTCTTCTCACTTGCAAATTTCTCCAGCAGCTTTTACTCTGTGCCAATACATGCAGGTATTGTACATGAATATTTCTCATAGCTGCACATTCCTGACCTCATGAGCTTTCGGAGTAGCAGTTTCTACTGTTTCATTAAGCCATTCCACTTTAAATGAACAAGCAGTTCTTTTGCACTTCACATTCTTTGCTGCAGTGGAATTCAACATAGTGAATCAATAACTTCTTCAATAAAAACAGTATAAATAAACCGGTTCTAAAACCTGCAGGTAAATCAACGCAAGCTCCACATTGTGCCATGAGGTTACTTGCAGGTTGGCAAAGCTTGCATAAAAGGAGAGTTTCACAGGCGTTTGGGCATCCCGGAGGCCCAATCAGCAGCAGGAGCAGAGTATGGATCAACAAGTAGAACTATGACGTTATGGCCATTATGGGGACTTGGATGTCTCAGGGGCAGGAATGGCTGCTGTGTGTGCCGGGCTTTAGATGTTTCAGAAAGGACAGGAGAGAGGCAAAAGAGGTGGGGCAGTGGCATTGCTAATCAGGGATAGTATCACAGCTGCAAAGCAGTGCATCAAGGTTAAATAAAAATACAGAAGGGACAAGTGGGGCAGCCATTGTCGGGCCGGCCATTGTTGGGAGTAGGAATGTCAGGCTTTGACGAGAAGAGGCTGAGGCCAAAGAAACAGGTTAGAAGGGTTCAAATCACAAACAAGAGAAAATCTGCAGATGCTGGAAATCTGAACACACACAAAATGCTGGAGGAACTCAGCAAACTAGGCAGCATTTATGGAAAAAAGAATAGTCGAGCTTTCGGGCTGAAACCCTTCAGCAGGTCTGGAGGAATAAGGCTGAGGAGTATACTTAAAATGTGAGGGGAAGGGAGAGAGAACCACCAGGTGATAGGTGAAACCTGGAGGGGGAGGGATGAAGTCAAGAGCAGGGAAGTTGATAGGTGAAAAAGACAGAAGGCCATGGAAGAAAGAAAAAGGAGAAAGGAGCACCAGAGAGAGGCAATGGGCGGGCAAAGAGGTGAGGTGAGAGAGGGAAAAGGGTATGGGAAATGGAGAAGGAGGGCCGCGGGGGGTAGCGGTTTGGGGGGCATTACCAGAAGTTTGAGAATTCGATGTTCATGCCATCAGGTTGGAGGCTACCCAAATGGAATATAAGGTGTTGTTTCTCCAACCTAAGTGTGGCCTCATCATGACATTGGAGGAGGCCATGGATGGACATATCAGAATGGGACAGGGAAGTGGAATTAAAGTGAGTGGCCACTGGGAAATTCCGTTTGTTCTGGCAGACAGAGCATAGATGCTCGGCAAAGTGGTCAGCATAGATGCTCGGTGAAAAGGGTTAGTTTTTTTCCCTTTGCTTATTGCTGATTTGGTCTTGGTTGCCTATTGTACAGTGCAGGCAGGATGGCAGATATGGCGGTGGAAAGCTCTTCCTGTAGGATGTGGGAATTCATGGAGCCTGGTAGCCTCACCTGTGGGAAGTGCAGCCAAATCCAGTTCCTAAAAGACCACATTAAGGAGATGGAGCTGGAGTTGGATGAAGTTAGGACCATCTGGGAGGCAGAGCAATTGGCAAACAAGACTTTTGAGCAGGTGGTTACAGCCAGAGTGCAGAATTCAGGGAGTAGATGGGCGAACACCGAGAGAGGTAAAGGTAGAGGGAAGTCAGTGCAGGATCCCCCTGTGGCCATTCCCCTCAGCTACAGGTTTACCCCTTTGGATACTGATAAGGAGGATGACCTATCTGGGCAAGGCAGCAGCAGCCAGACTGATAGCACTGTGGTCAGCTCTGAGCCTCAGAAGGGTAGGGTGAAGTAGGGCGAAGCAATAGTTGGACGGAGCTCGATAGTTAGGAGGACAGATAAGAAATTCTGTGGAATCAAGACAGAAACCAGGATAGTTGGTTGCCCCCCCCCCCCCCCCCCCAGATGCTAGGGTCCAGGATGTCTCTGAGCAGTTGCAGAATATTCTTGAAGAGGAGGGTGAACAGCCAGAGGTCATGGTACATGTTGGTTCCATGACATAGGCAAGGGAGGGGAAGTGGTCCTGCGCAGTAAGTTTAGAGAGTTAGGAAGGAGGCTGAGGAGTAGGACCTCAAAGGTGGCAATCTCTGGGTTACTCCTGGTGCCTCAAGCTAGCGAAGGTCAGAACAGGAAGGTAGTGCAGATGAATGAGTGGCTGAGGAGATGGTGCAGGGGGCAGGGTTTCAAGTTCTTGGATCATTGGAACCTTTTCTGGGGAAGAGGTGACCTGTACAAGTGGGACGGGTTGCATCTGAACTGGAGGGGAACCAACATTTTGGGAGGGACGATTGCTAATGCTATTGGGAAGGGTTTTAACTAGATTTGCAGGGGGTTGGGAACTGAAGTGAAGAGGCAGGGGATGGAGTGGTTGGTGCACAAGTAGAGACAGCTTGGAGGAAGTTTATGAGGAAGGATAAGCAGATGATGGAGCAAAGATGCACTCAGCCAGATGGTTTGAGATGTGTCTATTTTAATGCAAAAAGTATCATAAACAAGGTGAATGAACTTAGAGCGTAGATCAATACATGGAACTATGATGTTGTGGCCATTACAGAGACTTGGATGTCTCAGGGGCAGGAATGGCTGCTGTAGGTGCTAGACTTTAGATGTTTCAAAAAAGCCAGGAAGGGAAGCAAAAGAGTTGGGGGAGTGGCATTGCTAATCAGGGATAGTATCTTGGCTGCAGAAAAGGGGGAAGTCATGGAGGAATTGTCTACTGAGTTATTGTGGGTGGAAGTCAGAAACAGGAAGGAGGCAATAATGTTACTGGGTGTTTTTTATAGACTCCCCCATCCAATAGTAACAAGGCCATCAAGGAGCAGACAGGGAAGCAGATTCTGGAACAATGCAATAATACTGTAATAGGGTTGTTGTGATGGGTGATTTTAACTTTGCTAATATTGACTGGCATCTCATTAGAGCAAGGGTTTCAGATGGGGTGGAGTTCGTTAGATGTGTTCAGGAAGGTTTCCTGATGCAATATATAGATAAGCCAACTAGAGGAGAGGCGGTACTTCAAAGGTTTCAAAGGTACATTTAATGTCAGAGAAATGTAGGCAATATACAAGAGATGTCTTCGTTTCACAGCGAGAGCAGAGACATAACAAACAACTCGCTGATTTACGATGTTAAAAGTCTGTTGCATCCTTTTTTTTTGAGCTCTGTGCCCAAAGAACTCAAGTTTCTGGACACACAGCCAGAGATCTTCCGTCTCCCACGACACACCGAATTCCTGCAGAGACACCGATCTTCGGTCCGCCCGTCTCTTCGGAACTCCGAAGGACAGCTAATCTCTTAGGCTACATCTTTGGCATATCAAATAATGGTCAGTCATGAAACCCCAAGAGCGGGTCTCATTCCCATAAAGAACCAAAGTCATTGTGTAACTCTAGGTCAGGGTCTTCAAAAGAACCCTGAAAGGGAAAAATAGATTTATTAAAGATGGAAATAGAGCTGTTTCCGAAGATGCAAGCAAACAATTCGCTGTTAGGCGCCATTGTCTCCTCCTAAGCTTGATCTGGTATTGGGAAACGAACCTGGTCAGGTGTCAGATCTCTCGGTGGGAGAGCATTTTGGAGGTAGTGATCACAACTCTAACTCCTTTACCATAGTGTTGGAGAAGGATAGGAGCAGACAATTTGGGAAAATATTTAATTGGGGTAGAGGGACATACGATGCTATTCAGTGGGAATCAAAGTGAAGAGGCAGAGGATGGGGAGGTTGGAGCACGAGTAGAGACAGCTTGTCAGGAGGTTGTGAGGAAGGATAGGCAGATGTTAGAGCAAAGATGCACTCAGCCTGATGGTTCGAGATGGGTCTATTTTAATGCAAGGAGAATCATAAATAAGGCGGATGAACGCAGAGCGTGGATGATATGTGGAACTATGACGTTGTGATCATTATAGAGACTTGGATGTCTCTGGAGTAGGAGTGGCTGCTGAGTACGCCAGGCTTTAGATGTTTCAAAAAGGACAGAGAGGGAGGCAAAAGAGGTAGGGGCATGGCATTGCTAATTAGGGATAGTGACATGGCCACAGAAAGGGAGGAGGTCATGGAAGAATTGTCTACTGAGTCAGTGTGCGTGGAAGTCAGAGACAGGAAAGGGGCAAAACTCTACTGAGTGTTTTTATAGCCCCCCCCCCCAATAGTAACAGAGATATCAAGGAGCATATAGGAGGCAGATTCAGGAATGCTGCAATAATTACAGGGTTGTTGTGATGGGAGATTTTAACTTTCCTAATATTGATTGGCATCTCCTTAGCACAAGGGGTTAAGAAGGGGTGGAGTTTGTTAGGTGTGTTCTCTCAGTGGGAGAGCATTTTGGAGGTAGTGACCACAACTCTATCTCCTTCACTATAGCACTAGAGAGGGATTAGGAGCGGACAATTTGGGAAAACATTTAATTACGGTAAAGGGAAATATGATGCTATTAGGCAGGAACTTGGGAGCATAAATTGGGAACAGATGTTCTCAGGGAAATGCATGGCAGAAATGTGGCAAATGTTCAGGGAACATTTGCATGGAGTTCTGCATAAGTATGTTCCATTGATGCAGGGAAAGGATGGTAGAGTTAAAGAACCATAGTGCACAAAGGATGTAGAAAATCTAGTTAAGAAGAAAAGAAAAGCTTACAAAAGATTCAAGAAACTAAGTACTGTTAGAGCTCTAGAAAATTACTAGGTTGCTAGGAAGGAGCTTAAGAATGGAATCAGGAGAGCCAGAAGGGGCCATGAGAAGGTCTTGGTGAGCAGGATTAAAGAAAACCCCAAGACATTCTACAAGTATGAAGAGGATGAGCCTTGTGAGAATAGGACCAATCAACAGCGATAATGGAAACATGTGCATGGAGTCGGAGGAGGTAGCGGACGTACTTAATGAATACTTTGCTTCAGTATTCACCAGTGAAAAAGACTTGGTAATTGTGGGGATGACTTAGAGCAGACTGAAATGCCTGAGCCTATAGCCATGAAGAAAGAAGATGTGCTGGAGCTTTTGAAAAGCATCAAGTTAGATAAGTCACGGGGACCAGATGATATATACCCCAGGCTACTGTGGGAGGAGATGGCTGAGACTCGTGCAATGATCTTTGCATCATCAATGGGGTCAGGAGACGTACCAGAGGATTGGAGGGTTGCAAATGTTGTTCCCTTGTTCAAGAAAGGGAGTAGAAGGGGAGATAACCCAGGAAATTATCGAGTAGTGAGTCTAACTTCAGTGGTAGGCAAGTTGTTGGAGACCATTCTGAGAGGCAGGATCTATGAGCATTTGGAGAGCCATAATCTGATTAGGGATAGTCAGCATGGCTTTGTCAAGGACAGATCGTGCCTTACAAGCCTGATTGAATTCTTTGAGGATGTAACAAAACACATTGATGAAAGTAGAGCAGTGAATGTAGTGTATATGGATTTCAGTAAGGCATTTGATAAGGTACCACATGCAAGGCTCCTTCAAAAAGTAAGGAGGCATGGGATCCAATGAGACTTTGCTTTGTGGATCCAGAACTGGCTTGCCCACAGAAGGCAAAGTGGTTGTAGATGGTTCATATTCTGCATGAAGGTCGGTGACCAGTGGTGTTCCACATGGATCTGTTCTGGGACCCCTCCTCTTTGTGATATTTATAAATAACCTGGATGAAGAAGTAGAAGGGTGGGTTAGTAAGTTTGCTGATGTTGGGGGTGCTGTGGATAGTCTGGAGGGTTGTCAGAGGTTACCTAGAGACATCGATACGATGCAGAACTGGGCTGAGAAGTGGAAGATGGACTTCAATCCAGATAAATGTGAAGTGGTTCAGTTTGGTAGGTCCAACTTGAAGACAGAATATAATTTAAATGGTAAGACTCTTGCCAGTGTCGAGGATCTGAGAGATCTTGGGGTCCGTGTCCATAGGACACTCAAAGCTGCTGCGCAGGTTGACAGTGTTGTTAAGACGGCATATGATGTGTTGGAATTCATCAACCATGGGATTGAGTTCAAGAGCCGTGATGTAATGTTACAGCTACATAAGGCCTTGGTCAGACCCCACTTGCAGTATTGTGTTCAGTTCTGGCCACCTCACTACAGGAAGGATGTGGATACTATAGAGAGAGTGCAGAGGAGATTTACAAGGATGTTGCCTGGATTGGAGGGCATACCTTATGAGAATAGGTTGGGTGTACTTGGCCTTTTCTCCTTGGAGCGACGGAGGATGAGAGGTGACTGATAGAGGTGTATAAGATGAATCAGAATCAGAATTAGGTTTATTATCATCGGCATGTGTCATGAGATTTGTTAACTTCGCAGCAGCAGTTCAAAGCAATACATAATATAGAAGGAAAAAAACAATAATAATAATAATAAATAAATATGTAAATCAATTACAGTATATGTACATTGAATAAACTAAAAATCATGCAATAAAACAGAAATAATATATATTAGAAAAGTGAGGTAGTGTCCAAAAATCATGCAATAAAACAGAAATAATATATATTAGAAAAGTGAGGTAGTGGTCCAAGGGTCCAATGTCCATTTAGGAATCAGATGGCAGAAGGAAAGAAGCTGTTCCTGAATCACTGAGTGTGTGCCTTCAGGCTTCTGTACCCCCTACCTGATGGTAACAGTGAAAATAGGGCATGCTCTGGGTGCTGGCGGCCTTTAATAATGGACTCTGCCTTTCTGAGACACTGCTCCTTGAAGATGTCCTGGGTACTTAGTAGGCTGGTACTCAAGATGGAGCCGACTAAATTTACAACTCTCTGCAGCTTCTTCCGGTCCTGTGCAGTAGCTCCCCGCTCCCTCCTCCATAGCAGACAGTGATGCAGCCTGTCAGAATGAGAGGCATTGATCATGTGGATAGCCAGAGGCTTTTTCCCGGGGCTGAAATGGCTAACACAAGGGGGCATAGTTTTAAGGTGCTAGGAAAGAGATACCGAGGGGATGTTTTTCACACAGAGCATGGTGGGTGTGTGGAATGCACTGCTGGCTGCGGTGGTGGAAGTGGACACAATAGGGTCTTTTAAGAGCCTCTTAGATAGGTACATGGAGCTTAGACAAATAGAGGGCTGTGCACTTGGGAAATTCTAGGCAGTTTCTAGAGCAGGTTACATGGTCGGCACAACATTGTGGGCCGAAGGGCCTGTAATGTGCTGTAGATGTCTACGTTCTATATTCTATTAGGCAGGAACTTGAGAGCATAAATTGGGAGCAGATGTTCTCAGGGAAATTTACAGCAGAAATGTGGCAAATGTTCAGGGAACATTTGCATGACGTTCTGCATAGGTATGTTCTACTGAGGCAGGGAAATAATGGTAAGGGAAAAGAACCATGGTTACAAAGGATGTAGAAAATCTTGTTAAGAAGAAAAGCATATGAAAAGTTCAAGAAACTAGGTACTCTTAGAGCTCTAGCAAATTACAAGAAGACACAACTGTTGAAGTTGTTAAATATGCTGTCTCTGGAGTTCTTTCTCAGATCCATCTTGCAGATGCTCAGTGAAAGGAAGAACTTCTGTGATCTTAATGTCCCTTCCTGCATAACAGATGAATAATCACACTGAGGTGAAATGCAGCCTGGTATTGTTAGTGCATCTGCATTTAACAACAAAAAAACACTTTAAGCGTTACCCTTTCAGAATCAGAATCAGATTTATTATCACTGGCATGTGACATGAAATTTGTTAATTTAGCAGCAGCAGTTCAATGCAATACATAATCTAGCACAGAGAAAGAAAAAATAATAATAAATAAAATAAAACATAATAATAAATAAACAAGTAAATCTATTATGTATATTGAATAGCTTTTTAAAAATGTGCAAAAACAGAAATATGGTATATTAAAAAAGTGAGATAGTGTCCAAAGCTTCAATGTCCATTTAGGAATCGGATGGCAGAGGGGAAGAAGCTGTTCCTGAATCGCTGAGTGTGTGCCTTCAGGCTTCTGTACCTTCTACCTGATGGTAACAGTGAGAAAAGGGCATGCCCTGGGTGCTGGAGGTCCTTGATAATGGACGCTGCCTTTCTGAGACACCGCTCCCTAAAGATGTCCTGGGTACTTTGCAGGCTGGTACCCAAGATGGAGCTGACTAGATTTACAACCTTCTGCAGCTTTTTTTTCAGTCCTGTGCAGTAGCTCCTCCATACTAAGCAGAGATGCAGCCTGTCAGAATGCTCTCCACAGTACAACTATAGAAGTTTTTGAATGTATTTGTTGACATGCCAAATTTCTTCAAACTCCTAATAAAGTATAGCCACTGTCTTGCCTTCTTTATAACTACATCGATATGTTGGGACCAGGTTAGATCCTCAGAGATCTTAACACCGAGGAAATTTCATGGCAATGATACTGTATATCAACTTTCAGAGGCCTGTTACTTGATTAACATATGATATGCTTTTGTGCATGTGAAGCAATCAGACACAAAATGTGTTCAGTCCGATTCGCAACTGCAGCAAGATATGAACATTCGAACAGGAGTTTATAAATGGCAGGAAGCATTTGGGTGATGCATGTGCTAGACAAGGTCTATTTTCAAGACGAAGTCTATCTAACCACTTCCCTTTCAGTATTACGATTCCTCATCAATATCGGCAAATTGACACTGACTGAGTACTAAACTGAGCAGGCACAAAAAAGAACACAGCCCACAAGTTAGAGACTAAGGTTCTGCTTCTATCAACTCTCCTCCAGATTCACAAAATCTTTACACCATTTACAAGGCACAGTTCAGGAATATGAAGGAACACTTTCAGTGAAACTCCAATGTGCTACAGAGGCTGAACCCCAGGACAAGACTACGAATGGTTGAACAATCTATCAATGCCTGAACCATTCACTTCTCCTCTTTCAGCACCTTTTGGTTACCGTGCATATAATGTACTTTATCAATACCTCTTCAGCATAAGTTCTGCAGAACAAAGAAGGGTGCAGGCAAATGTATAAGCGACCATTACCATCTGCAGGTTCTCAGGTCACACACGTTGAGTTGGAAGTTTATACCATTCTTTCATTATTCCTGAAACTCTACCCTTCTCAATGCTGTGGTAGTACGGTATCTTCACTAGGATTGAAATAGTTTAATAAGAAGCCACATCATCAATTTCTCAAGGGCAATAGGAATTAGGATAAATATTGGCCTTGTCAGTATTATTAAGATTCTATCAGTGATACTATATTGAGCACACCACCGCCTCCTCAAATGCCTTCAAGTCATACATCATTGTGGATATATATGCAGTTCCTTTATCGTTGCTGAGTCAAAATCTTCAAACCTGCTACCCAATGATTCAATTACCTCACAGGCTACAGCACTTTAAGACAGACTAACAGCAACTTCTCTCCAAAATTGTTAACAATGCCAGCAAAGCTTACCGCCTATGAAGGAAAAAAATCAACAATATATTTCCTAGTAAAATGTAGAGGAATCTGATTCTTCTGGCTCAAGTGTTCCCAAATCAGTCGTGAGGCTGATCAGAATAAATTGCTTTCAAATGAACGCCAACTTGAATCTCCGTTAAATTCAACAAATTTCAAGTTCTGAAAATCTTAAATAAAAACTGAAGATGCTGGGGAAATGCAGCAGGGCCAAGCAACACCTGTGAAGAGAGATACAGAGGTGATGTTTCAGATAGAATGCTTCTTTTTCACTTCTGTTGCCTGTCTCGCTGAATGTTTCTGGTGCCACGGGGGAGTCTAACAGCAATACGATTCCTCTTCACCAGGGATGGAATAATTTATTCAATCTGTAGGTGCAGTGGAAGAGTTACAGTAGTTCTCAGTTTTCCTTGGTCGTGCTCTCATTTTGTTGCTTGTCAGAAAGTTGGGGTGAAATCTGTTGCATAGCAGGCATTCAGTGCTCTGCTTAACTTCACACCTAAACCCCACAAAAGACCTTGGAACCATGGAACAGTGATGGCTATGCAGTCTGTAACTTGACAAACATTGATATTTGTTGGTATAAATGTACAAACTAAGATTTTGATAAGGGTGAGACAGTGATGTAACTTCTGAAACCGCTGACTCTCTCAGATCCAATGACTTTATCTTAATCCTGACCCCCAGTGCTGTGTGGTTTTTGCACGTTGTTCCTGTGACTGCACAGATTGCCCCAATCCCAAAAATGTGTGAGTTGGTGGAATGTAAATAGGTAACTTTGTGATAAAATATGGGAGGATGTGATGGGAATGTGAATGTCAAAAGAACAAAAGTAGGATCAGTTCAAGTGAAGAGATTCAATTGTACATTGTCTGGATTACAGTGTATTGCCTGTAAGGTAAAATTGGACAAACATGTCCTAATGAAGTGTCTCAGCCCCAAATGTCGACTGTTTATTCATTTCCATAGATGCTGCCTGACCTGCTGAGTTCCTCCAGCTTTTTATTCGTGGTGCTCTGGATTTTCAGCACCAGCAGAATATCTTGTGTTAAGGCATTGGACAACCATGGATTGTTTTCTCTGGAGTGCCAGGGACTGAGGGGGCAACCAAATGGAAGTATGTAAAATTATGAAATGCTCAGATAGGGTAGATAGAGTCTTTTATCCAAGGTGGACATGTCAAATACTATAGGGCAAAAGTGTGAGGGAAAAAAGCTTTTTTTTACACACAGTAAGTGGTAGGTGCCTTGAACAGTAAAAGCAAATATGGTTAGTTAGACAGATACATATAAAGGCAGAGTACAGAGCTGGGGTTCCCAACCTGGAGTCCACGGACTTCTTGCTTAATGGTATTAGTCTATGGCATAAAAAAGGTTGGGAACCCCTGGAATAGAGGGATACACAACAATATGCAGGATTAGTTTAAGTTGGCATCATGCTTGGCACAGATATGATGGGCCAAAGGGCCTTCCAGTTCTATACTTTACTATGTTTTTTTTGCTACATAATAGGGCCATAAAAGCAGAATGACCTTCTTGAAGATGGAGGAAGAGAAGGACTCTCAGCAATTGGTCTCATCAACACCAAGTTTCTGGGCATAGATGTCCTTCATGAGTACAAAGAAAATGTAGTCAGCAAATTTATAAGCTCTTACAAAGGCCATTGCTGTGTGACAAGAACTATAGGTGTGAAGCATGAGGAGTTTAAAAAAGATATGGCTAGTTATTTCAGATTGCAGGTGCACACAACGTGATACAATGTGCAGAAAGGACATCACATATGTTTACATATAATATACTTCTTCCACTTTGTTTAAAGGGAAAACAGAAACTAATCTAACATATTTACAAATTTAACTGAGCCTCAGGTTCTCTGAGTTTATTTCACCTTATCAGCAATACTGATGACACAAGTGTGGAACTTGCAGAGTCATCAGATGTTGCAAGTGCACCACCCACCTGGGGATTCAGAATTCTGGCTCTCCTTGAATCATTTGTGGGAGTCACATCAAGAACAGTCTTCTTTACCAATGATAAATAGCCTATATCAACTTCTCTGAACTTCTGGCAACTATTGGCAGGTAATTGGCATCTTGCTAATTACCATTTTAACAGATGTATACTTGTTAATCTCTAGCAAAGCCCATTGCAGATTTTAAAGATTAATCTACACCGGCCATGTGCAGATCAGGCAATGTGTGCCTAGTTCATTCAGAAGGTCTTCCAAGACTACACTTGTGTATGATAATACAGTCTTGACATAGAGTTGTAGAGTTATACAGCATGGAAACAAGCCCTTTGGCCCAACTGTCTATATGCCATACAAGGTCATCCCATTTGTCAGTATTTGGCTCATTACCTTCTAACCTTTCCAAACCTGTCCAACTGTCTTTTAATTAGTATTTTACCTGTTTCAACCACTTCATCTGGCAGATCTTTCACATACATACCAACCCTCATGTAAAAATGTTGCCCCTCAAACATATACAATCATGTGCCATATTGTGCTCTATCTCCATCTACAAGTTTGTTGAAGACACCACGGCAGTGCGCCGTATATATGTAATGATGAGTTGGAGTACAATAAAGAGATAGACAGCCTAGTGACATGGTGTCATGACAACATCCTTACCCTCAATGTCAGCAAGACAAAAGAGCTGGTCATTGACTTCTGAGGGAGGGAGGTGTGCATGCTCCTGTTTATTGCAATGGTGTTGAGGTCAAAAGGATTGAGAGTTTTAAATTCCTAGGAGTCAACATCCTGTCCTGTTCCAATCATATTGATAGCACAGCCAGGAAAACTCACCAGCACCACTACTTCCTCTGGAGGATAAAGATATTTGAAATGTTCCCTTTGATCCTCACTGTTTTTATTTTATTGATGTACCACAGAAAACATCCTATCCAGGTGCATCACTGTGTGGTATAGTAACTGATCTGCTCATGGCTACAAGAAACTGTAGAGAGTTGAGAACAGAGCTCAGCACATCACAGAAACCAATATCCCCATGATGGACTCTCTACACTTGCTACCTCAGTAAAGTAGCCAATATAATCAAAAACCACACGCACCACAGGCATTCTCTCTTGTTTCCCCCCTCCTTTCGGGCGGAGGATACAAAAGCCTGAAAGCACATACCACCAGACTCAAGGACAATTTCTATCCAACTGTTATAAGGCTATTTAGTGTTTCCCTTGGGGTAGCGAGGTGGAGATACATCTCTGCCAAAAGAGGTGTAAGGCGCTCCTTCCCTCTGCTAGCCTGCAGGTCACCCTTGAGCAAAATGTAGCATCTGCTTAAACACCCCCCCCCCCCCACCACTCCAGTCAAGGTCTCGCGAAGCCATGGGATCAGGTGGTGGATGGTCATTATAGGCAGCAGGCGCATATTCAAGAGATTATGCGACCTCTGATGCCAGATAGACAATCTCTGAAGAGTATTGATAACGGCTGGGGCTACTCATCTTGTGAAAACACTGCCCAGAAGAAGGCAAGCTACTTCTGCAGAAAAATTTGCTCAGAAAAATAATGGTCATGGAGAGACCATGATCGACCATCTCATAACACAGCACATAAAAGATGACGATGAATGTCTCCCTGGTACAACAGATGGACACAACCTCATGATGTATCTTATTGCGACATTGCACTCAGTTATTATTTTACCTTGTACTACCTCAATGCACCATTGTAATGAGTTGATTTGTATGGACAGTATGCAAGACAAGTTTTTCCTCTGTACCTCAGTACATATGACTACAATAAACCAATTTACCAATTTACATCACTCTGAGTACACCACCTTGGAATCTGAAATTTTCCACAACAGCAAGTTGGATATATAAGTTTGGACATGTAAAGTTGTTAGTTGGGAGTGCTGTTTTTGCAGTCTTCTCACCTCCCTCCAATCTTCTGTTCTTCTTGATAACTGTTGGTGCCTTTGCCAAATAACTATCCCCAGAATGCTGCTTCTGGGAGCTTGCTGTGGTTACCAAAAATGATAAACACACTAAGGTCTGCAGATGCTAGAAATCCAGAGCAACACACACAAAATGCTGGAGGGACTCAGCAGGTCAGGCAGCATATATGGAAACAAATAAACAGTCAACGTTCTGGGTCGAGAACCTTTTCAGGAATTTTCACGCACAACAGTCTCTAGAGTTTACAGAGAATGGTGTGAAAAACAAACAAAAAACATCCAGTAAGTGGAACTTCTGTGGGCAAAAATGCCTTGTTAGTGAGGGATTTCAGAGAAAAATGGCTGACTGATTCGAACTGACAGGAAGGCGACAGGAGCACAAGTAACCATACATTACAACAGTGGTGTGCAAAAGAGCATCTCTGAATGTGCAACATATCAAACCTTGAAATAGATGGGCACAGCGGTAGAAGACCATGTTGTGACCCTCTCCTGTACCTAATAAAGTGGCCACTGAATGTACATGCCTCCAAAAGGACCACGACCTTTTCATGGTTTGGAGGCTTGCATACCTTAATGATTCGGAGAGCTCTGTTGGCTAGAGTCAGGGCTTTATGACTCTTGGCAGAGTCACCCATGCCAAACAGGTCAAAGGGTAGAGGCCGGACTAAGAGTGGTCCACCGGTCCACCAGGTTCGGGGCTTCAGTCCAGGGCTAACAACTCTGACCGGTAAAACAAAATTGTTACGGAAACAGCAATAAAGAATCCTTCTACATCTGAGTGCAACGGTATTCCTGAGACTCTACCCAGGACTTCCATGACTGACAGTAGTAAAAACCAAGAAATTACCGACATGAAGGAAGCCCTGAACACTGCCAGAGATAGAGGAACTTCATTGCTACCCTAAATTGCAGAACTACTAAGAGTATAAGACAGGAGCCAAAACCAAATGATAAAGATGATAATCAGACCCTATCATGAAGTACAGCAGGAGCCATGGAAAACACAATGCAATTTGCATTACCAAATACAAAGCAGCCTTCCCACAGCCAAGGATGACAGCCAGCCCACATCTATGCAGAGTGCAGGAATGAGCTCAGCTATGATTTCCCCTCCCATATTAAATTGCTTGTAAATAATCAGATGTGTCTGTTTTTTTTTTGGCTGCTGCTTGAATAGTGACCTGTTGAACCAAATTAGAATGTTTTGGAATTTTCTCCATCTATTTCAAAATCAAAAAGAATTAAAAATAATTTGCAAGCTGTCTGTACTTGTGCCTGGTTAATGAGGAGGTATTCAAGGGTGGGGTGTTCCTGTGAAAATATGACCACATCAAGTCAACCACTCTGGGAACAACAGGAACGCAGAGGTGCAAATAAGCCAGGAGTATATACTTGCACCAGATAAATTTAAATTAAAACTTTGTCTCGAGGACATGAATGCATTGTTTCTTGATGATATCTATTGCCAGAGTCCTTTTGCATGTTCTTCTTTCAACCCCCCCAATAATGGGAGCGGAAAGCTCTTTCACCTCAGATAGTGAAGAATTCCAAATGATAGATACTTCATCATGAGAACTCCAATTCACTATATAGTTTTATTCATATGATTTTAATAGCTCATGCAAAGGAAAATTACTGAAACATAAAAATGTTTGTTGCTAAATGGTGAAATTTGAGACTCAGTATTGCATAATGTTTCTTATGCTATTGATTCAGTTGAAAAATACAGATAAAAGTTCAATAAAATATTTAACATGTATGCCTTCCTAATTCTACAGGAGTTATGCAATATTCATAACTGAAAACATCAGCCTACATTAAGCAATCAGCAACCTACGTTAAGTAACTGGTACTGGCTTTGAAAAATTACAGTGAGCTGCTCAGAATCAAATAAAAATTCTGATCATCAGATGCTTGTACATTGTACTTGCAAAAAGATAGAATGATTAATATGAAATAGTTCATAAAATTATTGATCTGCGTTCAGCTTTAGACTAAATTGATTTGTTTCTGATCCAAACAGCTCTGCATCCTAAGAGATCCTTCACATCGAAAGGTCAGAATCACAATAGACAATAGACAATAGGTGCAGGAGTAGGCCATTCGGCCCTTTGAGCCAGCACCGCCATTCACTGTGATCATGGCTGATCATTCACAATCAGTATCCACTTCCTGCCTTATCCCCATAACCTTTGATTCCGCTATCTTTAAGAGCTCTATCCATCTCTTTCTTGAAAGCATCCAGAGACTTGGCCTCCACACCTTCTGGGGCAGAGCATTCCATATATCCACCACTCTCTGGGTGAAAAAGTTTTTCCTCAACTCCGTTCTAAATGGCCTACCCTTTATTCTTAAACTATGGCCTCTGGATCTGGACTCACCCATCAGTGGAAGCAAGCTTCCTGCCTCCAGCGTGTCCAATCCCTTAATAATCTTATATGTTTCAATAAGATCCCCTCTCAGCCTTCTAAGTTCCAGAGTTTACAAGCCCAGTCGCTCCAATCTTTCGACATATGACAGTCCTGCCATCCTGGGAATTAACCTTGTGAACCTACGTTGCACTCCCTCAATAGCAAGAATGTCCTTCCTCAAATTTGGAGACCAAAACTGCACACAGTACTCCAGGTATGGTCTCATCAGGGCCCTGTACAGCTGCAGAAGGACCTCTTTGCTCTTATACTCAATTCCCCTTGTTATGAAGGCCAGCATGCCATTAGCTTTCTTCACTGCCTGCTGTACTTGCATGCTTGCTTTCAGTGACTGATGTACAAGAACACCTAGATCTCGTTGTGCTTCCCCTTTTCCTAACTTGACTCCATTTAGATAATAATCTGCCTTCCTGTTCTTACCACCAAAGTGGATAACCTCACAATTATCCACATTAAACTGCATCAGCCATGCATCTGCCCACTCACCCAGCCTGTCCAAGTCACCCTGCATTCTCATAACATCCTCCTCACATTTCACACTGCCACCCAGCTTTGTGTCGTCGGCAAAATTGCTAATGTTACTTTTAATTCCCTCATCTAAATCATTAATATATATTGTAAACAGCTGCAGTCCCAGCACTGAACCCTATGGTACCCCACTGGTCACCACCTGCCATTCCGAAAGGGACCCGTTAATCGCTACTCCTTGTTTTCTGTCAGCCAGCCAATTTTCAATCCTAGTCAGTACTCTGCCCCCAATACCATGTGCCCTAATTTTGCCCACTAATCTCCTATGTGGGACTTTATCAAAGGCTTTCTGAAAGTCCAGGTACACTACATCCAGTGGCTCTCCCTTGTCCATTTTCATAGTTACATCCTCAAAAAATTCCAGAAGATTAGTCAAGCACGATTTCCCCTTCATAAATCCATGCTGACTTGGACCGATCCTGTTACTGCTATCCAGATATGTCGTAAATTCATCTTTTATAATTGACTCCAGCATCTTTCCCACCACCAACGTCAGGCTAACCGGTCTATAATTCCCTGTTTTCTCTCTTCCTCCCTTCTTGATCCTATCACTCCTATCACTGTTCAAACTCCTATCTGAAGAACAACCACTCCAACAATACAGAATTCAGTCAGAACCGTTCTGAAGTATTGGCTTGTGGAATACATCTATTAGATATTGTTCAAAGTAAATTTATTATCAAAGTATGTTAAGTCACCATTTACTATCTTGAGATGCATTTCTCGCAGGCATTCACAGTAGAATAAAGAAATACAGTACAATAAATTCAAAAAAAGTTACAAAGATTGACAAACAATGTGTAAAAGAAGGCAAATAAAAATAATTACTATAAATAAGTAAATAAATAATACCAATGAGGGTAGAGTCCATGAAAGCTAGTCCATAAGTTGTGGAATCAGTTCAGAGTTGAGATATGAGTTTTCTAAGCCTAACATCCCCTGAGCTTCAAGGAAAGAATCAGAGCACTGTCTGCAGGGAATTGGTAGAATATCTGCAAAATTGCTTTTTAGAGCAGCTTGTGGTTGAGCCCACAAGGGGAAAGGAAATTCTGGACTGGGTGCTGTTTGGTGAAGTAATCCTGATTAGGGAGCTTAAAGTAAAGGAACCCTTAGGAAGCAATGATCATAATAGAATAGAATTCACTCTGCAGTTTGAAAGGGAGAAGATAAAGTCAGATGTATCTGTATTACAGTGGAGTAAAGGGAATTACAGAGGCAAGAGAGAGGAGTTGGTCAAGGTTGATTGAAAAGTGACAACAGTAGGGA
The DNA here is from genome assembly GCF_030028105.1 of Mobula birostris. NCBI lineage: Eukaryota > Metazoa > Chordata > Chondrichthyes > Myliobatiformes > Myliobatidae > Mobula > Mobula birostris. The sequence goes on from NC_092377.1 coordinate 86,045,792, forward strand.
TGACGGCAAAAAAAAAAATATGGCTGGAGTTTCTGAGGGCAATTCAGAAGGCGCAGGAAAGATACATGCCAAAGATGAAGAAGTATTCTAAAGGGAGGATGAGTCAACAACAGCCTGAATGTTAAAGAAAGGGGATACAACATAGCAAAAATTACTGGGAAGTTAGATGATTGGGAAGCTTTTAAAAATGAACAGAAGGCAACTAAAAGAGCCTTAAGGAGAGAAAAGAACAAATATGAAGGGAAGCTGACAAAATAATATAAAAGAGGATATCAATAGTTTTATTCAAATATACATAAAGAGTAAAAGAGAGGCAAGAGCGGATATCAGACCGCTGGAAAATGACACTGGGGAGGTAGTATTAGGGTACAAAGAAATGGCAGTGGAACTTAACAAATAATTCGTGTCTTTCTTCGCTATGGAAGTCACTCGCAGAATGCCAGAAATTTGGGTGTCATGAGGCAGAAGTGAGTACTGTTACTAGTAATAAGGAGAAGGTGCTTGGGAAGCTGGAAGTAGATAAATCACTTGGACCAGATAGACCACACCCCAGGGTTCTGAAAGAGGCAGCTGAAGAGATTCTGCTGGCACTAGTAATGACCTTTCAAGAATTGCTAAATTCTGGAATGATTCCCAATGATTGGAAAATGACAAATGTCACTCCACTCTTTAAGAAGGGAGGGAGGCAGATAAAAGCAAAGAGGCTTGCGTGCCTCAATGACCTGGAAAGCTAAGTTGGCTGGAGTCACAGCTTTATGCTTTTGCTCTGATTAGGGTCACCCATGGCAAACAGGTCAAAAGGTAGAAGCCAGACTAAGAGTGGTCCACTGGTCCTCCACATTCAGGGGTTCATCTCAGGCCTCATAGCCTTGACTGCTGAAGCAAAATTGCTACCGAAACAGCAATGAAGAATCCTTCTACATCTGAGTGCTAAGGTATTCCTGAGTTTCATCCCAGGACTTGTACAACTGACAGTAGTGAAAACCAAGAACAAGCTGTTGACATGATGAAAGAAGCGCTGCACACCACCAGAGATGGAAGACCTTTATCACTGCCCTAAATGCCAGCGGTGTAATGGGCAGTAAGTATCCTGACTTCAGTGGTTGGAAAGATGTTGGAGTCCATTATTAGAGACAAGTTTTCAGGGTATTTGAAGGCAGGTTATAAAGCAGGCTAAAGTCAGCATAATTTCCTTAAGGAGAAACCTTGCTTGACAAAACTGTTGGAATTGTTTGAGGAACTAACAAGAAGGATAGACAAAGGAAACCCATGGATGAGCGTACTTGGATTTTCAGAAGACCTTTGACAAGGCGCCACACATGAGGCTGATTAACTAGGTAAGAGCTCTTGATATTACAATAAAGATACTAGCATGCATAGGGCATTTGTTGATCGGTAGAAAGCAAAGAGTGGGAATAATGGGATCCTTTTCAGATTGGCTGCCGGTGACTAGTGGTATTCCTCAGGGGTTGGTGTTAGGAAAGCTTCTTTTCACATTATCCGTCAATGATTTGGATGATGGAATTGATGGCTTGAGGCCAAGTTTGTGGACGATATGAAGAGGTGGAGGGGCAAGTCATGTTGAGAAAGCAGGAGTTTACAGAAGGACTTACACAGATTAGGAGAATGGGCAATAAGTAACAAATGGAATACAGTGATGGGAAGTGCATGGTCATGGTAGAAGGAATAAAGGTGTAGACTATTTTCTAAACATGGAGAAAAATCCAAAAAGCAGAGATGCAAAGGGTCTTGGGAGTCCTTGTGCAGGATTCCCTAAACGTTAATTTGCAGCTTGAGTTGGTGGTAAGGAAAGCAACTGGAAAATTAGCATTCATTTCAAGTGGATTAGAATATAAAAGCAAGGAATGTACTTCTGAGGCTTTATAAAGCATTGGTCAGACTGCACTTGGAGTATTGTGAGCTGTTTTGGACCTCTTATCTGAGAAAAGATGTGGTGGTATTGGAGAGGGTCCAGAGAAGGTTCAGGAGAATTATTCTGGGAATGAAAGGGTTAATATATAAGAAGCGTTTGATTGCTCTGGGCTTATACTTGCAGGAGTTTAGAAGAATGAGGGAGGTTCTCACTAAAGCCTATAGCATATTGAAAGGTTGAGATGGAATGGATGTTGGGAGAATGTTTCCTATAGTGGTTGAGTCTAGGACCAGAGGGCACAGCTGAAACTAGAGGGATGTCCATTAAGGACAGAGATGATGAGAAATTTCTTAACCAGAGGGTAGGTAATCTGTGGAATTCATTGCTATGGGCAGCTGTGGAGGCCAACTCATTGAGCATATTTAAAGCAGAGGTTGACATGTTCTTGGTTTGTCAGGGCATCAAAGGTTACAATGAGAAGACAGGAGCATACTCAATGAGCTGAATTGGCCTAATTCTGCTCCAATGTCTTGTGGTCTTATGTGTGGACAGAGGTTTGTAGGACACTTCTGTGGGATATATGAAGTTACATTCAGTCCTTCAAGGTATTCGTTCAAGCCCTGTAGTGCTGCCACAGAAGCAGTATGGACATTTCAACAAATTGTGTTTTTTTCAGTAAAAATATGGAGTGTGAGTTTACAATGCATACTGGACACATGCAAAGAAGCTTTATGAAAAGTCATCATCATCATTGTTATCATTCTGTGCCAGGTCATATGACATGGGCAATCGTGGTCTTGACCTTGATTGTTCTTGACAATTTTTTCTGCAGAAGTGGTTTTCCATTCTGGGCCCCAGTAACCCCAGCCATGAAAAGTATGTTTTCCAAAAACAAATGTGTAGGTATTGACGAATATTCCTAGACCTGGAATGGAACAAGAGTATGTTTAGTGGGCAACAAAGCAAAGTGTCACCTACTGGAAGTGGAATTAAAACCCATAAGACCATAAGGTATAGGAGCAGAAGTAGGCCGTTTGGCCCATCGAGTCTGCTCCGCCAATCATGGGTGATCCAATTCTTCCAGTCATACCCACTCCCCTGCCTTCTCCCCGTACCCTTTGATGCCCTGACTGATCAAGAACCTATCTATCTCTGCTTTAAATACACCCAATGACTTGGCCTCCACAGCCGCTCATGGCAACAAATTTCACAGATTTACCACCCTCTGATTAAAGTAATTTCTCCGCATCTCTGTTCTAAATGGACATCCTTCAATCCTGAAGCTGTGCCCTCTTATCCTAGACTCCCCTACCATGGGAAATATCTTGGCCATATCTAATCTGTTCAGGCCTTTTAACATTCAGTATGTTTCTATGAGATCCCCCCTCATTCTCCTGAACTCCAGGAAATACAGCCCAAGAGCTGCCAGATGTTCCTCACACGGTAACCCTTTCATTCCTGGAATCATTCTCGTGAATCTTCTCTGATGCCTCTCCAATGTCAGTATATCCTTTCTAAAATAAGGAGCCCAAAACTGCAGACATTACTCCAAGTGTGGTCTCATGAGTGCCTTAGAGTGCCTCAATATCACATCCCTGCTCTTATATTCTATATCTCTAGAAATGAATGCCAACATTGCATTCACCTTCTTCACCACTGACTCAAACTTGAGGTTAACCTTTAGGGTATCCTGCATAAGGACTCCCAAGTCCCTTTTCATCTCTGCATTTTGAATTCTCTCCCCATCTAAATAATAGTCTGCCCGTTTATTTCTTCCACCAAAGTGCATGAATGTACACTTTCCAACATTGTATTTCATTTGCCACTTCTTTGCCCATTTCCCTAAACTACCTAAGTCTCTCTGCAGGCTCTCTGTTTCCTCAACACTACCCACTCCACCTATCTTTGTATCATCGGCAAATTTAGCCACAAATCTATTGATATCGTAGTCCAAATCATTGACATACATCGTAAAAAGCAGTGGTCCCAACACTGACTCCTGTGGACCTCCACTGGCATTCAGCAGCCAGCCAGAATAGGATCCTTTTATTCCCACTCTCTGTTTTCTGCCGACCAGCCAATGCTCTAGCCATGCTAGTAACTTCCCTGTAATTCCATGGGCTCTTACCTTGCTAGGCAGCCTCATGTGTGGCACCTTGTCAAAGGCCTTCCGAAAGTCCAAGTACACCACTGCACCTCCTTTGTCTACCCTGCTTGTAATTTCCTCAAAGAATTGCAGTAGGTTTTTCAGGCAGGGTTTTCCTTTCAGAAAACCATGCTGGCTTTGGCCTATATTGTCATGTGCCTCCAGATACTCTGTAATCTCATCCTTAACTATCAATTTCAACAACTTCCCACCACTGATATCGGGCTAACAGGTCTAAAGTTTCCTTTCTGCTGCCTCCCACCCTTCTTAAATAGTTGAGTAATATTTGCAATTTTCCAGTCATCCGGTACAATGCCAGAATCTATCGATTCCTGAAATGCCTCAGCAATCTCTCCAGCTAATTCCTTCAGAACCCAAGGTGCATTCCATCAGGTCCAGGAGATTTATCCACCATCAGACCATTATCATACCATTGTCATCCTACTTGGACGTTCTCAGGGCCAGCTGAGTCACTGATGTACTTTATTTCTCTGAGAGATTATGGAGGGACAATATGAATATCTGCATAAATTATTCAGACATATATTGGCACTTCCTTCAGACATGGAATTTTACTGGGATCCTTCCGAGCTTCTATAAAGAACATACATAGATTGTGACATAAGTGAACTATATGCTCTTCAAACCTACTTTAACTGATGGAAAATAGAATGCGATATTGAGGGTCAAAAGTGATGCAGCTTTTGCTGACATGTAGAGCTCAACACTAAGCATCTCATCATTACCCTAAATAATAATTATGGCATAAATTCTTATTGCATCAATCTTTTTTTGCAGTGCAATGCAATGCACCCACTACAGAAATAGTCAAAAGCAAACTGTAACAAAATTTAGTTCCTTAAAATTATGAACTTTCATATTTCTTCATTCTATGCTTAGCATTGACTCCATAGCACTTTCTGTGAAATTGCCTCCACCTAACTGATAAGGCACTGTCACAAATGAAGCACACTTTAAGCATTAATTTCCTGTGAAAACTGTTTGTGGACAGACAAGCATGCTTATACAAGTTATTCAGAAATATAACAGTCAACACACAGGTGATGGAGCTATTTTGAAATCCTTACCAGTTTCTATCAGAGAGTAAAACCTTTGATGAGTTGGATACTCTACTGTACTCCAAGAATAGGTCAGAGGCCAGAAATACTGTCATGAGTGCCAACTCATATACTTTCTACTATCTTAAGACATGCTAGTAAAATGATGAAATGATCTCCAATTTTTTAGTTTAGTGCTGTTGACACTTGAGAAATGACAACATCCGGGGCAAAGAACCTCTTGATTGACAGCCAATCCACTACCAACACACTGGAACTGCAGGGTGTACCAGAGTCACTGATGTTACTAACCGGGGCCACACTGGCAGCATATCCCTACCTGTGACCTTAAATGCCAATAAGGACATAGACAGCAGGCATGTAGGAACACTATCACATGCATATTCTTGACTTGAGTCCTGGAACAATCGCACCCCTTTTTCTCTCCCAGCAATATTATGAGAGTACAGTACCATCACTAGAGGGGCTATGGCAGTTCATGAAGGAGGCTGATGGCCACCTGCTCAAGGGCAATGGGGGGGGGGGCAAAAACGCTGGCCTACTGATAACGCTCAAATTCTGGAAAATTAGTAAAATATAACTTAAGAAGTGTGATGGGGTCCTAAATTACCCCTATGAACTGTGCTTTTGAAAAGAGAGAGAGAGAGAGTTATTTAACGCTGACACCTTGTTTTCAAAAGAGAGAGAGAGGCGAAGACTGCTCATAGCATGTTTATACTTTTTACAAGGATGTTGCCTGCTTGGAAATTCTTACAGAGAGAGAAGGGAGGAGCTGCTTTGATGGACAGCTAGTATTCAGTACGGTGAGGTAAATAGAAGGTCAGATGATAAACGGACAGACACATGGTTTTGGACACTGAATGAGCTTTGTTGAGCCCACAGAAAAAGTGGGTTTTGGAGGATCGATCAGGCGGATCGATCAGTGGCTCTCGCAGTGTGAGAAGGTGTGACCGGTGGGGAGTTATTCGTGTGTCCAAGCCTCACCTGGGCGGATAATTCCACCATGGAAGAATGGTCCCCTTTGTTGTGGTCACAGTCAGTGACTTCTAAAGGAATTCAGAGGACAACAGGAAGCTCACCTGAAGTCTCAAATCTCTCTCCCTCTCTCTCTCTCTCTCTCCATCACTACTCAACTCAATACTACGAACTGAACTGAACTTTATTCATCATCATAAGACTATCTATTTACCCCTAGACCTGAAGAAGCTTGGTTTTCAAGCAACACACATAAAAATTGCTGGTGAATGCAACAGGCTGGGCAGCATCTCTAGGAAGAGGTACAGTCAACGTTTCCAGCCGAGACCTTTCGTCAGGACTAACTGAAGATGAGCTAGTAAGAGATTTGAAAGTGGGAGGGGGAGGGGAGATCCGAAATGATAGGAGAAGACAGATGCTGCCTGGCCTGCTGTGTTCACCAGCAATTTTTATGTGTGTTGCTTGAAATTCCAGCATCTGCAGATTTCCTCATGTTTGCGTTTTTAAGCTTGGTTCTCATATATTTCCACACTTACTTATATATATTCATTGTTAACCTGTTTTGTATATATGCATTTATATTACTGTATTGCATAGTTACTAATAAATACCATTAGTTAATAGCAATACTGGACTCCAAAGTGTTTTCCATTTCTGCTGGTTCTTTAACCCTTCACGGGGTACGTGACAAAATTGGGGCCTGCGACCGGGATATGAACAAATTGGTTGGGGGGCCTGTTTGATTTGATTGGGTAAAATCCCCCTTGATTTGGGTGTGCGGAAAAACAGAAGAAATGGATGGTAGGGAATATCTGAGATCACCAGACCCGGTGACTTTGATGATGTGCGGGACGTTGCTAAGGAATTGAGAATTGAGGTAGAGAAGGGTATGACGAAGGTAGAAACTCAAAGGAAAATAGCTGAATATTATGTCTCTATACAGGAATTTGATGAGGGGCTGTTAAAGAGGTTTTCTATAGGGAAAGAGGAGGTCCAGGTACAACTGGAACAGATGAAGTTAGAGAGATTTAAATTAGAGATTGAGGAAGCAAAGAAACAGAGAGAAGAGGCAGACAAACAGAGAGTGTTTGAGAGGGAGAAATGGCAACGTGATGATCAAGTGGTAAACCATGGTGAGGGGTTGAGTGTCAGCCGAGAAATTAAGTTAGTGCCTCCATTTGATGAAGCAGAAATTGATAGGTATTTCCTACATTTTGAGTAAGTGGCCCATAATTGGAATTGGCCGAGGGATCAGTGGGCTGTGCTACTACAGAGTGTGATTAAGGGGAAGGCTCAGCAAGCATATGCAGCCCTGTCTCTTGAAGATGCAAATGAATATGATGCAGTGAAAGATACTGTGCTTATGGCTTATGAGCTAGTCCCGGTGGCATACAGACAAAGGTTTTGAGATTTGAGGAAGCCTTGGAACCAAACATATATGGATTTTGCCCATGAGAAACGTGTGTACTTTGATCGGTGGTGTGCTTCAAAAGAGGCAGATGAGGATATTGACAACTTGAAAAAGTTGATGTTGATTGAAGAGTTTATAAACTGTGACTTGGCTGAAATAAGGACGCACTTAGATAAGAAAGCGGCAGCGACACTGTCAGAGTCTGCTAGGTTAGCGGACGAGTATGCCTTAACTCATAAGGTTAGGATTTTTCCGAATAGGAATTACCAAAAGGGTAATAGAGATAGCCCACCGGCTAAACCAGAAAGTAAGCCGGGGACTAGTGACAAAAGTAAGGAAGAAAGGAAAGACTTGTCCTTATCGAAGAAGGAATTTGTAGAGGAACAGAATAAAGATCCTGAAATTGTGGCTTTAAAAGAGACAGCTCTCTCTGAGGATGAAATTCAGAAAGAGACAGTGGGATATTACCTTAAAGCTGGGGTGTTGATGAGGAGGTGGAGATCAGCCACTGTGCCTGCAAGTGAGGATTGGGCTATTGTGCATCAGGTAGTGGTTCCAAAGGTTTACAGGGCTGAAATTTTAAACCTGGCCCACAAGATGCCTTTAGGGGGACATTTTGGAGTAAAGAAGACAGTGCACAGGATTATGAGGGAATTTTATTGGCCTAACGTCAGGAAAGATATTGTCAATTACTGCAGAGGGGGTCGTATGTGCCAGGTGGTGGGAAAACCTAACCAGGCCATCCCAAAGGCACCACTTCGGCCAATACCTGCTTTCGGTGAACATTTTTCTAGGGTCATAGTGGATTGTGTAGGCCCGTTACCAATGACTGCAGCTGGTCACCAGTACTTGTTAACAATTATGTGTGCTGCATCTAGGTTCCCTGAAGGCGTGCCTCTCAGAAACATCCAGGCCAAGACTGTGGTAAAGGCACTCAGCAAGTTTTTTGCACTGATAGGTTTACCTAAAGAAATTCAATCTGACCAGGGCAGTAACTTTACTTCAAGAATATTCCAGCAAATAGTTTCTGAGCTGGGGGCTAAACAAGTTGTGTCATCTGCCTACCACTCAGAGTCTCAAGGGGCTTTGGAGCAGTTTCATTCCACTTTAAAGACCATGATTAAAACCTACTGTTATGAGAATGACAGGGACTGGAATGAAGGGGTACACTTATTATTTTTTGCTGTGAGAGACGCATTCAAGAGTTCCTGGGGTTCAACCCGCCTGAGCTCATTTTCGGCCATAGTCCCAAAGGACCTTTGACCTTGCTCAGGGAGCAATGGTCTAACCCAAAAGTGTGTGTCAGCGTGTTAGATTATGTTTTAAAATTTCGCGAAAGTCTTAACAAGGCTTGTAACTTTGCCTAAAAGAATCTACAAAACTCCCAAATTAAAATGAAACATTGGTTTGATAAGAGAGCAAGGGAGCAGGTGTTGAGGTTGGAAATAAAGTGCTAGTGCTGTTCCATCTTGTGACCAACCCCCTCCAAGCACAATTCCATGGACCATACCACATAATTAAGAAAACTGATTCTTTGAACTATGTTATCGAAACTCCCGACAGAAGGAAGGCGACCCAACTGGTACACGTAAATATGCTGAAGCCCTATTACGATCCTGAGGCGGTACCAATAAGTACTGTTATGAAAACAAATGGGGCTGAGGAATTTGATAATGAGGTACAAGATCATTTTACCAAACTGAATATTGTATCAACAAGATTTGAGAATTCCACTATTTTGAAAGACCTTACCGATAAAATCTGTCACCTAGAGTCTAGAGCCTGCACAGAGAGAACAATTGCAAGAACTAATTAGCAAGCATAAAGATTTATTTCCTGACATTCCAAGACGGTGCACCGGCGCAATGCATTACGTTATTATAAGTTCAGCCCAGCCAAATGAACAGCATCCTTACAGAATGAACTTAGGGAAAAGCGAAATGGTTGAAAAAGAAATTGGCTACATGCTGGCAGCCAGGATCATTAGGCCCTCTACCTCAGACTGCGTGTCGTCCTGCATCCTTGTCCCTAAGCCAGATGGTAGCATGAAATTCTGTACTAACTACAGGAAAATTAATGCAATAACCAAGATAGATGCTTATCCTATCCCGAGAGTGGATGACTGTATTGATAGAGTAGGAAAGGCTAAATACTTCACAAAGATTAGCTTGTTAAAAGGATATTGGTGTGTTCCTTTGACAGAGAGGGCTAAAGAGATATCAGCATTTGTGACACCATCTGGACCATATGAGTACAATGTTTTACCCTTCGGGATGAAAAATGCTCCAAGGACATTTCAAAGAATGATCAACTCTGTGATTAGAGGTTTAGAAAACACAGAGGCTTATATTGATGATTTAGTGGTCTGGAATGACATGTGGGAAGAGCATATTGCAGCGGTAGAAAAACTGTTTCACAGACTTTCCAAGGCCAATCTTACTGTGAACCTCGCTAAAAGTGAGTTTGGCCATGCCACAGTTATATATCTGGACTATGCAGTAGGCCAGGGCCAGCTGGCTCCTGTACAGGCCAAGGTTCAAGCTATTGCTGGGGTTCCTGTTCCGACCGGCAAGAAAGCTTTAAGAAGATTTTTGGGAATGTTCGGGAATTATCGTAAGTTTTGTAAGAACTTTGCTGATATCGCTCTCCCCCTAACAAAACTTCTAGGGAAGGGTGAAAGATTTATATGGAGTGATTTTTGCCAGGAGGCATCTGAACACCTGAAAACCATCCTGTTTTATCACCCTTTGCTCAAAGCACCTGATTTTTCCAAGCCATTTTCGATAACAACAGATGCTAGTGACGAAGCTACTGGGGCAGTACTGTTACAGAAGGGAGTGAATGGGGGGACCGCCCCTGTCTGCAAATGGAGCAGCAGTATTTTTGTCCTGCTCTTAGTTTTCTTTCTTTCCCCCTCGTTTAAGCTTTGAATTTAAAATTTTTACTTGTTGATTCTTGAGGGGGATCAATATGTCTATGTCTACAAGAAGTGGGAAGAATTTACCTGAACCTAGTGATAAAGGTAATGGGAAAGGAAAGGTGCAAAAGGAAAGATCTGATGAAATGCCATCATGGGCTGAAGATATCGTTCGGACACTGAATTCAATTAAGGATCAGAATGGATCAATTAAAGACCAACTGGAAAAGAATAGTAATAAAATGAAGTCGTTTCTGGGAAAACTTAAAGACCTGGAAACTCAAGTTATTTCACACGAAGAGGAATTGAAGATAACTAAGCAAAAGTTGTCTGAAGCTACAACTCATTTGGAAAGATATCAAAATAAGATTATAGACCTGGAAACTAGGTCTCGACGAAGGAATATAAGAATTGTTGGGCTGCAGGAAGGAGCTGAAGATGGAGATCTAACGGCTTACTCTGGTAAGCTTTTCCACACTTTATTTCCTACCATTCTATCAAAGCCGCCTGCTATTGAAAGGGCACACAGGGCGTTTATCTTGAAATTGAAGGATTCTAGTAAACCAAGATCTGTTCTGGTTTGCTTTCATCACTTTAAAATTAAAGATCAAATAATGCGACAGGCAAGAAAACAGAGAGTTTTTAGATTTATGGAATCTGAGCTCCGCTTCTACAAAGATTATCCAAGAGAGATAATGGAACAAAGATCAAAATTTGCCCTGGTAATGAAACAAGCATATGATAAAAAACTTTTTCCGTCTCTGAGGTACCTGACAAGAATTAAAATTTTCCCTGCTAATTCTCCTCCTTGTACCTTTTTTGATCCAAAAGCTGGACTGGATTTTGTTCAGGCTTTACCTGCCGCTGTCACCGATGCCGCTGTTACCGACACCGCTGTTGAATGATCCATCTGAAAGGTTATTTGGCTATTTGTGTATTATTTGCATTTCGGAAAGAAGATTTATGAAGGTCACTTGTATATTTCATCGAGAGACTAATTAAAGAAGACAGAGAGTTGTTCTTTATTGCATATTGTTGGTTTTCCTTTGGAAAGATTTATGGTTTAAGTATCTCTGCTTAAATGATCTCTGGACATTCTAGGACTGAGGGAAGAAGATATGGTGATTTGTTCCTTTAATTTAATACCTGGTTTGTTTTTTTTTTAATCAGCTAATTGGTAGTTTTTTCCTACTAATAGGGCTTTTTATATATATTTTTTTCTGTTTTATTATAACATTTTATAATTGAATTTAAAGCTTTTTTTGGGAATTAATATTAAACGTAAACATGGCACTGGTTTTTCTCTCTAAGGGATAACATTATTTTGGTTCTTTCTGGTTTATTAGTCGATGGAATGTAAATACCTTTTTCTGCTGAGCCTTTGTTTTTTTTCACAAGGTCACTCTACTTTTTTACTAACTGGGGGAGGGAAAGAAAACACAGACACAGCAGTCAGCAGCTTCGAATTCTATCGTAGGTTGCTTGCCTCTTTCGGGTTTCTGGGTGTGGTGGGTGGGTTAGAGTTAGGAGTTTTTTCCCATTGGGTGGTTCCGGAGCGTGCGTGTTTTTTATTTGGTTGTATTCTTCATCACCGCCATCTTTGATCATCCCATATTGGTATGTGCTCTGTGCATGTATAAAGTAGAATAAAATTATAGTATGGTGTTCAAATGGATTAATATAATAAGTTGGAATGTACGTGGTTGGAATCATCCTATTAAACAAAAGAAGACTTTTAAAATTATTAACCGATTCCAACCTGATTTAATTTTTGCTCAAGAGACACATATCAGGGCGGGAGATCAAAATAGATTTTTTAGATGGTGGAATGGTTTGCAATTCCACTCTACTTCTCAGAGTAAAACAAAAGGCATGACTATTTTCATTAAACCTAATATATTTATTCAAGAGGATATTGAATCAGATTCTAATGGTAGATTTTTAATTGTTAAAGGAACAATCTGTAACAGAAAAGTTGTTTTGGTTAATTTGTATGGTCCTAACTTAGATGATCCTTCTTCTTTTAAAAAGGTATTTGCTTTACTGCCTGATTTAAATGAATATATGCTCATAATGGGTGGGGATTTTGATTGCTGTTTAAATCCTATGATTGATAAGAGCTCAACCAATCAGCGACTTCCAAATCGATCCGCGTCATTTATTAATTCCTTTTTGATTGATTTTGGGTTGATTGATTTGTGGAGGTATCTTTATTCTGATAATAGAGAATATTCTTTCTTCTCACATGTTTATAAAAAAATTCAAGGATCGATTATATTATAATCAATCCCTGCTTCTTGCCTAGTGTTAAAACTTGTGAATATGACGCTATTGCTATATCTGATCATGCGCCTCTGAGTTTGTCTTTTGAATTTGATGATGTCATTCTTGCCCGTCCACCTTGGCGCATGTCTCAGACATTATTGCAATACTCTGACTTTGTCAGTTTCATTGAAACCCAGATAAAAGTATGTTTTCTTTTTCATGATATAGGGGGTATGTCTAAATTAGTTATATGGGATACATTTAAAGCATTTTTACGTGGCCAGATTATTTCTTATTCAGCTAAAGTTAAAAAACAAACTAAAGCAGAATTAGATAGAATTTCAAAACAAATTAAAGATTTAGATAATATTTATGCAATTTCCCCCAATACTGATTTATTTAAACAAAGGGTGGAACTTCAATCACAATATAACCTGTTATTAACTCATCCCATTGAAGGTTATTTGCTTAAGTTAAAGAGCCAATTTTATATGTCTGGAGATAAAAACAATAAAACTGCTTCCATCTCAATTAGAAATGGCTGCAGCCAAAAGGCAAATCATGAAAATTCGTAGGAAATCAGGTAACTTAGCTCAGGAATATGAAGAAATTAATAAGATTTTTCAAGATTTTTATGCTGAGCTATATAAATCTCAATGTCCGTTAGATTCCTCTAAAATGAATGCTTTTTCATGAAAGATTGTTTTTCCTAAAATCTCGGCTGAGGATCAAAAAACTCTCGATGCTCAAATTACTGAAGCCGAAATTCATAAAGCTATTTTTTCAATGCAATCTGATAAGTCCTCAGGACTTGATGGCTATCCTGTAGAATTTTATTAAAAATTTGGAAAGTTGCTCTCTCTGTATATGTTGTTAATATTTAAGGATTCTTTTGTGAAAGGTGACGTACCCTCTACTTTCTATTTCTTTAATTCTTAAAAAAGATAAAGATCCTGCTGACTGTGCTTCATATAGACCTATTTCATTACTGAATGTTGACGCTAAGATTTTGTCAAAGGTAATGGCAAATCAGTTGGAGAATATTTTGGGTAAAATTATTTGTAAAGATCAAACAGGCTCTATAAAGGGTCGCTATTCTTTTTCAAATGTTCGGAGACTATTTAACATTATATATTCATCCTCTTCTAAAACTCCACAATGTGTTGTATCTTTGGATGCTGAAAAAGCATTCGACTGAGTCGAATGGAAATATTTATTCAATGTTTTAGAGAAATTTGGCTTTGGTGTTAATTATAATAATTGGATTAAAATGATATATAAAGCCCCTATTGCTACTGTTGTCACTAACAATCGTAGGTCTCCTTTTTTCCAGTTTTCACGGGGGACAAGGCAAGGCTGTCCATTAAGTCCTTTGTTGTTTAATTTAATATTAGAACCCCTTGCTATTGCTCTTTGTGAGGCTAAAAATATCCTTGGGATCTTTGTGAATGATACCATGCATAAGGTCTCTCTTTATGTTGATGGTTTATTGGTTTATATATCTAACCCTGACGAATCCATTCCTGCCTTGCTAAAATTATTTAATGAATTTGGAGGTTTTTCAGGATATAAAATAAATTTTAGTAAAAGTGAATTGTTTCCTTTAAATGATTCTGTCTCTATATATGATAATACTCCTTTTAAAGTTTCAGATTCTTTTAGATATTTAGGTATTATAATTACTAAAAAATATAAGGATCTTTATAAAGCTAATTGTGTTCCCTTAGTAGACTCTATGAAGTATTTATTTAGTAGATGGAGTCCACTTACATTTTCACTTGTTGGTCGTATTCATATAGTTAAAATGATGATTTTACTGAAATTTTTATATTTATTTCAGAATATTCCTGTTTTTTTGACTAGGAAGTTTTTTGATCGGATTGATTCTATTATTTTATCTTTTATTTGGAATAATAAAAGACCAAGAATTAGTAAATGTCATTTACAAAAATTGAAAAAGGATGGAGGTCTTGCTTTGCCTAATTTTAGAATGTATTATTGGGCTGTTAATGTGCGATATATGTCTTTTTGGCTATACTGGGTTGATAAGAGTGATCGGCCAATTCGGGTAGACCTGGAACTGAAAGTTGTAAAACAGTTTTATTTAACCTTGTTATTGGGAGCTCCTTTACTTATGCAATTAGGTAAAGTTGTTAATTTAAATCTATATCCTGTGATTAAGTATTCTTTACAAATTTGGCTCCAGTTCCGCAATTTTTTAATCTTAAAAAATTTAAACTTTGTAAGCCTTCTTTGAGTAATCCAATTTTTTTACTTTGGAAAAATAAAGGTATTAATTCTTTTTTGGATTTATTTAAAGAAGATAGATTGATGTCTTTTGAACAATTAATTGATAAATATTCTCTTTCATACTCACACTTTCTGCAATACCTTCAAGTTAGATATTTTTGGCAAAAATATTTAAGTAATTTTCCTTACATATTGGAGGCTGACCTGTTAGATACTATTATGAGTATGAATCCTTTGATTACGGATGCTATTGGAAGAATTTATAATTTATTATTACAATGGGATAAGCATCCTTTATCTAAGATTAAACAGGATTGGGAAAAGGAACTTAATTTGATTTTTATGACGGAGGATTGGATGCGGATATTGAAGTTGGTTAACTCTTCTTCAATTTGTGCTAGCCATTCATTGATTCAATTTAAAATTGTACATCGTTATCATTTGACAAAGGAGAGACTTTCTAAAATCTTTCCTAATGTTGATAGTCATTGTGATAGATGTAAAACTGAGATAGCTACACTAACACATATGTTTTGGTCTTGTTCTATATTGGAACAGTTCTGGAAGTCAGTTTTTTCAACAATTTCTAAAGTACTTAAAACTAATTTACAACCTAATAAATTAACTGTGCTCTTTGGAATAGTTCCTCAAAATATTCATGGTATTTCTGTGTCTGACCAACATGTTATTGCATTTGTTACATTGATAGCTAGGAGGGCCATTTGTTGAAGTGGAAGGATACATCAGCTCCCACTTTGTCACAATGGTTCTCTCAAGTGATGCTATGTCTTAGTTTGGAGAAAATTAGAAGTCGAACCTTTGAACCCATGCTTGATTTGCCTTGGAGTTTGTCCTTCCAAAGTGTACCACCTCACACTTCTCCGGGTTGAACTCCATCTGCCACTTCCTAGCCCACTTCTGCATCCTATCGATGTCTCTCTGCAATCTTTGACAATCCTCTACACTATCTACAACACCACCAACCTTTGTTTCGTCTGCAAACTTGCCAACCCACCCTTCTACCCCCACATCCGGGTTGTTAATAAAAATCACGAAAAGTAGAGGTCCCAGAACAGATCCTTGTGGGACACCACTAGTCACAATCCTCCAATCTGAATGTACTCCCTCCACCACGACCCTCTGCCTTCTGCAGGCAAGCCAATTCTGAACCCACCTGGCCAAACTTCCCTGCATCCCATGCCTTCTGACTTTCTGAATAAACCTCACCTGAAGACTCAAATCTCTCTCTCTCTCCATCACTACTCAACTCAATACCACAAACTGAACTGAACTTTACTCATCATCGTAAGACTATCTATTTACCCCTAGACCTGAAGAAGCTTGGTTTTCATATATTTCCACACTTACTTATATATATATTCATTGCTAACCTGTTTTATATATGCATTTATATTACTGTATTGCGTAGTTACTAATAAATACCATTAGTTAATAGCAACACTGGACTCTGAAGTGTTTTCCATTTCTGCTGATCCTTTAACCCGTCACGGACAAGAAGCAACATACTTATCTGATTTTTTAGGAGCATGTTCAATATTTCAGGACCATGTTATCCATTGACTAACAGGTGCAATCAATTTCAAAAATAAAAAGCCTAAACTATTTTAAAATTGGGAAACTAGCAATATTATCAAAATTAGTGAGAAATGAATCATTTTATTTTCTTTTTACTGACTGCAGAAAAGCAAGTTTTCTTTGTTTTCACAGAGAACATAGTTCTGCAATTTATAGATGTTGCAAAGTCAATTCTCATTTAAGTAATTATACTTCATTCAGCACCTTAATTTGGAAAATCCCAAAATAACACCAGATTTCATAATTATTTACCAAGAATTGATGATTACTTATAAAATATACCACCTTTGAAAATCCTTTAGCAATATTTATAAATGTTGAAATCTAAAGCATTGAGCAACTTCTAAGTCTTCACTGCATTGTGATTCACCACAACGTCTTCTTCTATCTGATCAGCCCAGGCCTCAAAGTTATGGAACTCCTTATAAGCCACTTGACACACTTCTTCCAACATTCGTACCCTTACCATCCACGTACGTATCCAAACTTCTATTAAACATTGAAATCGAGCTTGTATGCACCACTTGTGCTGGCTTAAAGTTTTGAATTTTAAGTTTTGGTTTAGTTGATCACTAGTTCCTGATTTGACTCATTACCTCATTTTTTTTGTCTTATTGGTACCTTAAATTATAGTTCTTTTCCCTTCATCAGAGTTTCTGAATATTTCAAAAGAATTTAAAATAAATGAATTAAAGATTATTTACCTAAGAGTCCCATTATTTTTATGTAAATACAACCACACAGCCAATCATTTTTATTATTCTTATTTGTATCTACATAGAGATTAAACAGATGAGTTTCAGAACAGAAACAAAATAAATTAAGAAAAGCTAAGATTTACTTTAAGGCTGAGTGCTTGAAGCAGTCAAAGTCAAAGTTGATTTTATTGTCACGTGTACAAGTAAATCTATGCAGAGGTGCAATAAAAACTTACGAGCAACACAAAGCATCATAAAAGCAGCATTCACAAGAGAACCATAAATTACACTCAATTACAAGCGATGTCAAAATTCAATAGACAATAGGTGCAGGAGTAGGCCATTCCGCCCTTGGAGCCAGCACCGCCATTCACTGTGATCATGGCTGATCATCCACAATCAGTACCCCATTCCTGCCTTCTCCCCATATCCCTTGACTCCACTATCTTTAAGAGCTCTATCTAACTCTTTCTTGAAAGCATCCAGAGAATTGGCCTCCATTGCCTTCTGAGGCAGAGCATTCCACAGATCCACAACTCTCTGGGTGAAAAAGTTTTTCCTCAACTCCGTTCTAAATGGCCAATCCTTACTCTTAAACTGTGGCCTCTGGTTCTGGACTCCCCCAAAAACAGGAACATGGTTCCTGCCTCTAGCGTGTCTAATTCCTTATTAATCATATGTTTCAATCAGATCCCCTCTCATCCTTCTAAATTCCAGTGTATACAAGCCCAGTCGCTCCAATCTTTCAACATATGACAGTCCTGCCATCCCGGGAATTAACCTCATGAACCTACGCTGCACTCCTTCAATAACAAGAATGTCCTTCCTCAAATTTGGAGACCAAAACTGCACACAGTACTCCAGGTGTGGTCTCACCAGGGCCCTGTACAACTGCAGAAGGACCTCTTTACTCCTATACTCAACTCCCCTTGTTATGAAGGCCAACATGCCATTAGCTTTCTTCACTGCCTGCTGTATTTGCATGTATACTTTCAGTGACTGATGAACAAGGACACCTAGATCTCATTGTACTTCCCCTTTTCCTAACTTGACACCATTCAGATAGTAATCTGCCTTCCTGTTCTTGCCACCAAAGTGGATAACCTCACATTTATCCGCATTAAACTGCATCTGCCCACTCACCCAAACTGTCCAAGTCACCCTGCATTCTCATTACATCCCCCTCACATTTCACACTGTCACCTAGCTTTGTGTCATCTGCAAATTTGCTAATGTTACTTTTAATCCCTTCATCTAAATCATTAATGCATATTGTAAATAGCTGTGGTCCCAGCACCGAGCCTTGCGGTACTCCACTAGTCACTGCCTGCCATTCTGAAAAGGACCCGTTAATCGCTACTCTTTGTTTCCTGTCTGCCAAACAATTTTCTATCCATGTCAGTACCCTACCCCCAATACCATGTGCTCCAATTTTGCCCACTAATCTCCTACATGGGACCTTATCAAAGACTTTCTGAAAGTCCAGGTACACTGCATCCACTGGCTCTCCCTTGTCCATTTTCATAGTTACATTCTCAAAAAATTCCAGATTAGTCAAGCATGATTTCCCCTTCGTAAATCCATGCTGACTCAGACCGAAGCTGTTACTGCTATCCCAATGAGCCACTATTTCATCTTTTATAATTGACTCCAGCATCTTCCCCACCACTGATGTCAGGCTAACTGGTCTATAATTCCGTTTACTCTCTCCCTCCTTTCTTAAAAAGTGGGATAACATTAGCTACCCTCCAATCCACAGGAACTGATCCTGAATCTATAGAACATTGGAAAATGATTACCAGTGCATCCACGATTTCTAGAGCCACCTCCTTAAGTACCCTGGGATGCAGACCATCAGGCCCTGGGGATTTATCAGCCTTCAGTCCTATCAGTCTACGCAACACCATTTTCTGCCTAATGTAAATTTCTTTCAGTTCCTCCATTACCCTAGGTCCTCTGGCCACTATTACATCTGGGAGATTGTTTGTGTCTTCCCTAGTGAAGACAGATCCAAAGTACCTGTTCAACTCGTCTGCCATTTCTTTGTTCCCCATAATAAATACATCTGTTTCTGTCTTCAAGGGCCCAACTTTGGTCTTAACTAATTATTTCCTTTTCACATACCTAAAGAAGCTATTACTATCCTCCTTTAAATTCTTGGCTAGCTTACCTTCGTACCTCATCTTTTCTCCCCGTATTGCCTTTTTAGTTATCTTCAAGAGTTGATTTTCTTTTTAAATGGTAAAGTAAATATGGTTACACACACAGAATAATGGAGGAACTTAGCTGGCCAGGCAGGGTCTATGGAGAGGAATAAAGAGTTAATATTTCGTGCCGAGACCCTTCAACAAGACAATGAAGTATCTTGGTCTGAAATGTCAACAGTTTGTTCCTTTCCATAGATGCTGCCTGATCTGTTGAGTTCCTCCAGCATTTTGTGCGTCTTAGTCTGGATTTCCAGCACTTGAAGAATCTGTTACATGAATAAATCAAATACTGTATGATAAAGGGTTGCATAAATGCAATTAGAATTATTTGCACAAATGGGGAGAGGTTTAGTAAATCAGCCATGATTAAATGGTTGAATGGCCTAATACTGCACCTCTGTCTTATGATCTTATGGGGCGGGTGCATAATCCTGGGTACATATGCTTTCCTCCAACTCGGGCAAAATAGTTGCATCAACCTGCTGCTAAGCAGCCTGACCCAGCATTCATCACAGTACTTAGTTTTAAAGTACACGCTAAGGCCACCCTGTTAAGGTTCAGTTTCACTTAAACTCAATGCTCCCACAGTTCAGTTGTTTTATGGGTGTAAACTTGAATGAAAAAGCTAATTCATGCCACTGCATATCCCTTTAGACTCCATGCTGTTTCTAATCTGTCAGCTCACCATTCCTTTTTTTCTATTGCCAGCTCGCTACAATTTTTAGCTTTCTATTGATTAGTACCTTTTGTTGAATTTGTAAATAGGAGGCTAAGGCGACTGGCAAGAGTTTAAACTAGAATTGTTGGGGGGTGGGAGCCAAACTGAAGAGACTGGGGAAGAGGAGGTTGGTTCACAAATAGAGAAAGCTTGTAGACAGTGCGAGAGGGAGGATAGGCAGGTGACAGAGAAGGAATGCGCTTAGACCAAAGGTTTAAGGTGTGTCTATTTTAATGCAAGGAGTGTTGTGAACAAAGTGGATGAGCTTAGAGCTTGGATCAGTACTTGGAGATATGATGTGGAGCCTTGGATGGCTCAGGAACAGGAATGGTTACTTCAAGTGCTGGGTTTTAGATGTTTCAGAAAGGACCGGGAGGGAGGCAAAAGACGTGGGGGCATGGCACTGTTGATCAGAGATAGTGTCACGGCTGCAGAAAAGGTGGACACCATGGAGGGATTGTCTACGGAGTCTCTGTGCGTGGAGGTTAGGAGCAGGAAGGGGTCAATAACTTTACTGGGTGTTTTTTATAGGCCCCCCAGTAGTAATAGGGACATCGAGGAGCAGAAAGGGAAACATATCCTGGAAAAGTGTAATAAAAGTTGTCGTGATGGGAGATTTTAATTTCCCAAATATCGATTCGCATCTCCCGAGAGCAAGGGGTTTAGACGGGGTGGAGTTTGTTAGGTGTAGATAAGTCTACAAGAGGAGAGGCTGTACTTGATTTGGTATTGGGAAATGAACCTGGTCAGGTGTCAGATCTCTCAGTGGGAGAGCATTTTGGAGATAGTGATCATAATTCTATCTCCTTTACCATAGCATTGGAGACAAGTTAGAAAAGCGCTTAATTGGAGTAAGGGGAATTATGAGGCAGGAAATTGGAAGTTTAAATTGGAAACAGACTTGCTCAGTGAAAAGTACGGAAGAAACGTGACAAATGTTCAGGGGATATTTGTGTGTTCTGCATAGGTACGTTCCAATGAGACAGGGAAGTTATGGGTAAGGTACAGGAACCGTGGTGTACAAAGGCTGTAATAAGTCTAGTCAAGAAGCAAAGAAAAGCTTACAAAAGGTTCAGAGAGCTAGGTAATGTTAGAGATCTAGAAGATTATAAGGCTAATAGGAAGAAGCTTAAGAAGGAAATTAGGAGAGCCAGAAGGGGCCATGAGAAGGCCTTGGCAGGCAGGATTAAGGAAAACCCCAAGGCATTCTACAAGTATGTGAAGAGCAAGTGGATAAGACGTGAAAGAATGGGACGTATCAAGTGTGACAGTGGGAAAATATGTATGGAACCGGAAGAAATAGCAGAGGTAGTTAATGAATACTTTACTTGAGTATTCACTATGGAAAAGGATCTTGGTGATTGTAGTGATGACTTGCAGCAGACTGAAAAGCTTGAGCATGTAGGTATTAAGGAAGAGGATGTGCTGGAGCTTTTGGAAAACCTCAAGTTGGATAAGTCGCCGGGACCGGATGAGATGTACCCCAGACTACTGTAGGAGGTGAGGGAGGAGATTGCTGAGCCCCTGGCGGTTTATCTTTGCATCATCAATGGGGATGGGAGAGGTTCTGGAGGACTGGAGGGTTGCAGATGTTGTTCCTTTATTCAAGAAAGGGAGTAGATAGCCCAGGAAATTATAGACCAGTGAGTCTTACCTCAGTGGTTGGTAAGTTGATGGAGAAGATCCTGAGAGACAGGATTTATGAACAGTGGGAGAGGCATAATATAATTAGGGATTAATCAGCATGGCTTTGTGAAAGGCAGGTTGTGCATTATGAGCCTGATTGAATTTTTTGAGGATGTGACTAAACACATTGATGAAGGAAGAGCAGAAGATGTAGCGTATATGGATTTCAGCAAGGCATTTGATAAGGTACCCCATGCAAGGCTTACTGAAAAAGTAAGGAGGCATGGGATCCAAGGGGACATTGCTTTGTGGATCCAGAACTGGCTTGCCCACAGAAGGGAAAGAGTGGTTGTAGACAGGTCATATTCTGCATGGAGGTCGGTCACCAGTGGAGTGCCTCAGGGATCTGTTCTGGGACCCCTACTCTTTGTGATTTTTATAAATGACCTGGATGAGGAGGTGGAGGGATGGATTAGTAAGTTTGCTGATGACACAAAGGTTGGAGGTGTTGGGGATAGTGTGGAGGGCTGACAGAGGTTACAGCGGGACATTGATAGGATGCAAAACTGGGCTGAGAAGTGGCCGATGGAGTTCAATCCAGGTAAGTGTGAAGTGGTTCATTTTGGTAGGTCAAATATGATGGCAGGATATAGTATTAATGGTAAGACTCTTGGCAGTGTGGTGTATCAGAGGGATCTTGGGGTCCGAGTCCATAGGACGCTCAAAGCAGCTGCACAGGTTGACTCTGTGGTAAGAAGGTGTACAGTGTATTGGCCTTCATCAATTGTGGAATTGAATTTAGGAGCCAAGAGGTAATGTTGCAGCTATATAGGACCCTGGTCAGACCCCACTTGGAGTACTGTGCTCAGTTCTGGTCGCCTCACTACAGGAAGGATGTGGAAGCCATAGAAAGGGTGCAGAGGAGATTTACAAGGATGTTGCCTGGATTGGGGAGCATGCCTTATGAGAATGGGTTGAATGAACTCGGGCTTTTCTCTTTGGAGCGACAGAGGATGAGAGGTGACCTGATAGAGGTGTATAAGATGATGAAAGTCATTGATCATGTGGATAGTCAGAGGCTTTTTCCCAGGGCTAAAACGGTTGCCACAAGAGGACACAGGTTTAAGGTGCTGGGAAGTAGGTACAGAGGAGATGTCAGGGGTAAGTTTTTTACTCAGAGAGTGGTGAGTGCCTGGAATGGACTGCCGGCTATGGTGGTGGAGGGGGATACAATAGGGTTTTTTTAAGATACTTTTGGATAGGTACATGGAGCTTAGAAAATAGAGGGCTATAGGTAAGCCTAGTGATTTCTAAGGCAAGACCAAAACCATCATCTGCGTACAGGAAAAAGAGGTAAGTACGACTGAAACAAAGAATATCCCACATCTTGCACAAAGATCAGATTATGTTGATGGAAAGTCTAAAACAGGGGTAAGCAACCTACGGCCCGCAGGCCACATCCAGCCCGTGAGCAAATATTGGTATACTATGCTTATCTGGCCCACGAGCGATTTTTCCTTATTCTGAGTGTTTCACGCGACCACACTGATGGACATGCATGGCGTCTTGTTACACTGGCCCCAGGTTCTGTTTTGTTCCAACCCAAACACTGGTATATATGAATGACGGGAAGGCAGACTACCATATTAATATGTATTAGATACTCTCCGTGCACGCGCAAGTTTTCAGATGAGATTTTTCAAATTTGTAAACAGAAACAGCGTCACTGTGTTTTTACAAGAAATCCATGCTAAATATCCAGATATTTACATGTGCTACAATACTTGTTGAATAACTCACATTTCAAAATAAAATCGAAGAAAAAAATTCCAATGGCAATGAATGCAAAACGCAGGAAGGTAGACACTGAGTGCCGAAATTTCCAAGACACTTGGACACTAGATTACTTCTTCGTCGAGCAAGCTGGGAAACCAGTTCATCTTATTTGCCTAGAAAATGTTGCTGTGAAGAAGGTGGCAAATAACAGGCGACATTACGAGACCCGCCATACTGGAAATTTTAACAAATTTAATGGGCAAGCAAGGAAAGATGAAGCTGAGCGAATGAAAGCTAGTTTCGGAAAACAAACGTCACTTTTTGCCAAGAAAAACAGTGAAAATGAAGGAAATACCTGTGACAAAATGTATTGCAGAAAAGATGAAGCCTTTTACAAATGGAGATTTTGTCAACGAATGTTTACTGGCATTGGTGGATATTGTTTGTCCTGAAAAGAAATCTTTATTTGCATCTATCATCCTGTCAGCAAGAATGATCACACGGTGAGTTGAAGAAATGTCAGCAGATGTTAAAAGTTGTTTAAGGGATGCCTGCAATGATTTGCAATTTTTTTCAATTGCGCTTGATGAGAGCACAGACTTGAGAGACACTGCTCAACTTGCAGTGTTTGTGTGAGGAGTGACCTCAACTTACAAATTTTTGCAGAGTTTATTCAATTAATTCCTATGAAGGACACGGTTACTGGAGCAGACATTTTTGAAGCTTTGTTGAAAATGATGTCAGAAATTAAACTTACTGTGTCGAAGCTAATTGGAATCACAACTGATGGGGCACCAGCAATGGTGGGACAGAAAAAAGGCATCATTGCATTGCTGCAAGGAGAAATGGAAAACCTTGGAATCGCACAGAAACTGGTTAAAATTCATTGCATTATCCATCAAGAGGCATTATGTGCCAAGTCTTTGAAATTAAGGGATGTTATGGACATTGTTGTGAAGGCAGTGAATTTGATCCTATCTTGTGGATTGAATCATCGCCAGTTTCAGCAGTTTTTGTTGGATACAGAGGCAGAATACAGGGACCTGGCTTATTGCTGCAATGTATGCTGGCTTAGCCAAGGGTCAATGTTGGAAAGAGTATTTGCATTGCATGAAGAGGTGGCAATATTCCTTGAAAGCAAAAATGAGGATGCTTCACATTTTCGTGATCCTGATTGGCTTGCAAATTTGGCATTTCTTGTGGACATTACATCTCATTTAAATAACGAATTTACAACTTCAAGGAAAAAATCAGCTGATACATGAGGTGTATGGTCATTTTGTGGCCTTTGAAAGAAAGCTGCAATTGTGGGAGTACCAGCTTCAAAAAGGAAATTGTGCACATTTTCCCACTTTTCAAAAAAGTAAAGCACAAGATCCAGGCATTTTTGTGAATATGGTCCAAGAATTGAGAAAAGAGTTTTCATCTTGTTTTGCTGATTTTCACTTGCATGCAAATAAGTTCAAGCTGTTTGCTACTCCATTTGATGGGGAAGTGGACACTGCATCAGAAATTTTTCAAGTGGAATTGATTGAGATGCAGTGTGACCACATATTGAGATTGAAATTTCATTCTGAAGATGTGTCAGTGCTTGAATTCTATAGAAAATATATTCATCCAAGTGGGAAGTATCCTAACTTAGTGGACCATGCAGAAAAGATGGCATCATTGTTTGGCAGCACTAATCTGTGTGAGCAATTATTTTCAAAAATGAAGCACACCAAGAACCATTTGAGAACAAGATTGACTGATGCTCATCTGGATAATGTCTTGCTCTTGGCATCAACAAGTCTGACACCCAATATTGAGAGGCTTTCAAGCAACAAACAGCATCAAGTTTCATATTGATTTATCGACTGTTTGCATTAAAGCTTTCTTTTTTTATTATACTTAATTTACCACCATTCAATGCATCATGTTCATACGTTTTATGCTTAAAGATTCTTCGTGTCCTTTTAATAGATTCAAAAGATGCCTTGATTGAAATAAATTGCAACTAAACTGAGTTCTTCGATTACTAATTGACATCCTTGGTTAAGCACAAATGATTTTCTAGAATGCGTTATTCATTAATTTGAGGCAAAACATAACTAGATGTATTTAAATAGATAATTCCCATATTTCAAGTTTTTTATGGCATTTATCTGACCCACCGTCCACTTATTAATACGCGATCCGGCACCCAGAGGCAAAAAAGTCGCCGACCCCAGTCTAAAAAAATACTCAGTTAATGTTATTGGTGGATGACAGCCAGTTCTGACACAGCCAACAGTAAATAATAATGGAAAAAGCAGCAATGCTGGAAATCTGAAACAACCCTACGAGGTTGATTTGCTGATGCACAATATACTCCAGAGTGGGGCTTCTACCTGCTAATGGTATGACCACAAAGAGCAACCTCACGTGTTTGTACCAACACTGCAACCACAGCCCGCGCCAAGCTGGGATACACCAAGAGGGGCGGCACCACACGTCAGGGAAGCTACCTGGACCCGCCCATGACCCAGTACGTCTGACGTCAGCACGCAGGTGCGAGGGGGAGGGGCAGCGGGCGGGCCTGATGGCGGCGAGTTCCGTGTTTACACCCAAGAGGACAGAGAGCAGAGCGCGGTGTCACTGAGTAAGCAGCGGTCGAGAGGGTAACGTCAGTAAGAGAGAAGAGGGGGGAAGAAAGAGATGCATCTGCTCGCTTGAGGACGCTTTCCTGCCTCCAATAATAACAATTAAAATCAAAGGTGCAAGGGGGCAGCGGTTAACAAACAAGGGACGTTTCCAACTGCTTGTAGAACGGAATGTTTTCCAGAAAGCCTCATGGAGACGTCAAGAAATCTACACAGAAAGTTCTGGACCCAAAGAAGGATGTGATAACCCGCCTCAAGCACCTGAGGGCTCTACTAGGTGAGTGAGGAAACACCTGCAGTGGGTAACCCTGTGTTGGGTGGGGGCTTGGGGTGATTGATGGCCTAGGTGATTTCAGTTCCTACTACCCCTCCTCACCTCCTCCACTTTGCCTTCCCCGCCTCCAGCCCCTAATCGGCTGCTCCTCCGGTCTGGCGAGGAAAGGGCATTGGAATCACCGGTCGTACCGAGCGGGATCGCGCATGCGCGTGCTGGCACCGCTCGCACTTCCTGTCAAAAATTCCCTGTGATGTGACAAGTGGATGCTGCGTCGGTGACCACACGGATACCCTGGAAATTAATAAAATTGGGCAGCTTCGTGTACCTTCAGTTTCATGAGGAAACATCAAGGGTGTCTTGATGTTCTGGTGCAGGCACATGATGTGCTTGGTGATGTCTTTAAGTGTTCTATATCTTTGTATAGTTTTTAAAAAATTCACAAGGTTACTGAAACTCACATGAAACTTATATATGTTTTGAACTGTTTGAACTCGTTGTACGGGTGAAGAACAGCCGTGAAGTTTATAATTGAAATGGAAATCTAAACGAGTTGAGGTCTGTTTATAGTTTTACAATGTGCAAAAGATTAGTGCTTGATAATAGAAACTGCATTGTAATGCATTGGATTAAACATTAAAGGTTTACCTGCTGACTTGAAAGAAACTGTCAGTTTTCAGACATAATCATCTGAAAGTTTGTTTCTGCATCAGTTTGAGTCTTCAGTCCCATCTTCAGGAAAAACTATTTTCTATCAGATGCTCTCAAACAAAAGGAGTGGGAGTAGGCCACCCAAGCCTGCTTCACCATTCAATGTGATCATGGCTGATCTGATTGTTACTTGAGTTTTTCTTTCTTATCTACCCATGGTACTGTTTCATCCCCTTATCAAATTTCTTTCAATACCTGCCCTAAACATATTGTTCACACCACCCTTTTGAGAAAGACAGTTCCAAAGACATTTAGTCCACTGTGAAAGCATTTCACTTTATCTCTTAATAAGAACCCTCTTATTTTTAAATGGGGTTCTCTAGTTTTAAAATCTCATACAAGAAGAAGTACCCTCTCTACACCTTTGTCTCTTATATTTGGTCAAGTCCCCTTCCACTCTTCTATTCTCCTGCTTGTCTGACCGTTCTTCATAAGCCAACTCCTCTATTCCAAGTATTAGTCTTTAAGACCTTTTCTGAACAGTTTCTAATGTGTTAACATGCTCCCTTATAGGGAGGCCAGGAATGTTCACAATTATCACCAGTTATCTATATAATTGAAGTAGGCCCTTTCTCAGTTTTGTATTCAACTCCCCTCAGAGTTGATGATAACATTCTGTTGCATTTCCTAATTATGTGCCTTTTTGTCAATCATGGACTTGGACACCAGTTTCCTCTGCATCTCAGAGATCTACAGTCTCTCGTCATTTAGGTAATATTCTATTTTATTTTTCCTACCAAAATGGATAATTTCACATCTTCCCATTTTGTATTTCAATTGCTATACCTTTGTTCCCTTGCTTACCCTATCGGAACTGTGTCTGTTTCACATCTTATTTTCCTAGCTGCCTTTGTGACACCAGTAAACTAAGCACCCATATCTTCGATGGTTTCATTCAAATCATTTATAAACTAAAAATGATTGGGGCTTCAGCACTGATCTCTTTGTACACTGGGAAAGACTCCTATGCACCTACTGTTTTCTTTGAAACAGGCAATCTATTATTCATGAAATATGTTACTTCCTTCATTGAGAGCTTCTGTTTTCTGCAATAACATTTGATGAGGCACCATTTTCAATACTTTATGGAAACTTAATAGTATATCCATTAGTTTTCCTTTATTTGCAGCACAAATCGCTCACTGAAAATGTGCGGACCAAATAACTGATTTTCATGCAGCCTTGGAGAAAAAGGAACAAATGGAATGGATTATGGATCCCATTCCTTCCCAGCGTATATGACAAATAAACTCTTCTCTAGCTTCCAGCTGGGTACAGATATTGATTATAACCGACGTTTCGATGACAAACTCTGCCGTCATCAGGGATGATGCCTGGGCCTGTCTAGTCTGGTGGTATTTATACCTCCCCCCCCCCCACTGTAGTCTGTCCCTCCTGATTGGTTAGTCCTCATCCAATCAGATTTCCACTCTCCCACCTTGTTTACAATTGAGTTCTTACTTAGAGCAAGACCTTCTCAATGGTCATAGGATTGACTTCAATGACACAAAACTACCGTGCCACACTAATGGCTTTTGGTACAGCCTGGTAAGGGAAGCCATTGAAATAAAACTAAAGGCAAGGTTTTAATTTAGACGATGGTCTCACTCCAGATAAGAACTGGAATTCAATTGTAAACAAGATAGGAGAGTGGAAACCTGTGGATATGGACTAACCAATCAGGAGGGATGGACTACGGGGTGGGGGTGGGAGGGTGTTATAAATGCCACCAGACTAGACATGCCCAGGCACCATCCTGGTTTCGTCATCGAAACATTGGTTGTAATCGATACCTATTCCCGGCTAGAAGCATGAGAGGACTTTACTTGGAATGGACTATAGTTCAAATTCAGATTGAATACAATCAGCTGTCAGCAGAGAACTTGACTTTCTGAAAAATGATCAGGACTGCGGTGCACAAACTACAGCTTGTAAAGCTGATAGGAAATTCAGGAAAAATTTAGAGAAGTGCAGGGGTTGCTTTAATGATTAAGGATAAAATTTAAGCGAAAAGAGTGGGCGATGACAGATAAGCTGTGTAGAATTTTAAAAAAAGAGTTGAAATTGAGAATGTGCGTTGGAAATCTGGCAGTGATTATGTAGTGGTTGAATGTAAACAAATCAAAGGTGAGAAAGCATGCAGCATATATTTCCCATATAGACTTGGTTGGAAAAGCAGACAAGCACGTGCCAGGAAGGCAGTGAACTTTTTATGAGTTTGGTATAATTTCCTGCAACATGTCCCAGAACAAACAAGGAAGCAGTTAACTTGATTTTTGTAAGCAGCCCTATGTTTTGAGAACATTGACCAAATGGTGATCATTGTATGATTAAATTTAATCCAACCTTTGAAAAGAGGAAATGGGAAATGTAAAGAAGATAATGTTGAATGAGAAGGGGGATGCACCAGATGAATGGAAACAAAAATAAAACACAATGGAGATACAAATGGTACCAAAGTGGCAAATCTGATGTGCAGTGTGGTTGGCATTCCACAAGTGGCCTAGATTATTGTGCGCACACTATAGCTGAAATCTTACACAATTTATGTTTTGACTAGTTGTTGCATTCCTCATTCTAGAATTATCTTAAAGCCAAGGGACTAAACATGACATGGGAAAGAAAAGAGCGTGCCAACTGAATCACCAGGTGAACCAAAATGTGTGGTGGCATGACTACAAGTATATGAACAGCTATTTAACAGAGGTAGCATGTGATCAATAGAATAAGGTTATCCCACGGCAAATGGGTCGGGTTAAACTTTCACAATCTTGCCATATCTACTTGCAAAACATAGTGATTAAACATTTAAGGGGAAGCAATTCCTTAAACATCTCCCTCTGTACTTTAGACTAAATGCATAATTACATTTTTATTCATCTTCAGCCAGAAGTGATCTGTGGAAAATCAGGTGATCTTATCTCGAGGTCTGTATTGTCACAGTCTCAGTCAAAGAGCCAATTTGATTCAATCCTTGTGAAATAGATGAGTGTACTATCTGGGGTAGTGACTGAATCCTATAACATCACAACTAAAAAGATTTGTGTTATATAACTAATTATGCCTCTATTCAGTTTATTACATTATTTTAGTTTCCATAAGGTTGTTGTAGCTGTGGGTAGTAGTAGGGATAAGCTCCCACTACTTATTAAATGCTCCCAATGACATGTATCTCAAGTAGCCTTTGACAACCAAATGGCCTTTACATGTGGTTTAGCTACTAAGTTCAGTGGAGCTGTTTCTACTAACAGGAGAAGGGGAAAAGGTGGTTTACTGGCGCCTTAAAACCAGTCACTTTGGGAATTCCTTTGGCTTCTTCAGCTGCATGGAGCAGGGAAAACTGCAATAAGGCTAAGAGCTTGCTCTCCATAACATACTACCCCGGTTTGCGTATCATGCAGGTAGCTGGGACACAACATCCATGGTTGACCCTGACCAACTGAAGGCCTCAAAAACATTTTTTTTTACCAGTTGTAATGATAATGTGGCAATTGTCCAGCCACATCCTTTACTCAAAGAGTCTGGAGCACTCAGAACTGGACTGGGCGACATGCTGTGGTAAGGTGAGCCTCCAGCAACTTGGAGGATAGTCACTGTGCAGATTTGGTCGCTGCTTGGAAGAGGAGAAAACTGACCACATCAGTTGCTGCAATAGTGGCTGGACAGTTTACCTGCCCTTAGTGTCAACATCTTTGCCTTTCTCAAATTGGACTGCAGAGCCACCTCAGAATGCACAATCGGTGAGCTGCACTAACAAACATCATTGTACGACCAACCAGGACTAATTTTATCCAGCTAACTTTTCTCCTGGCAGTGTACTCTTGATCATGAGCAAAATGTCTGGAGGTGCTGCCAACAGTGCTAATAAGTGAGACTTCCTCAAATAACTGTGATGATCAATTTTGGTTCTGTCAGGATAACTTGGCTCTTTTAGGCAATGATCCACACTTGGGTCAATTAGCTGAAACACAGAGGTGAGGTAAAAGTGCTTAGCGTTTGTCCAAAAGTTTTTCTGTATGTGATTTAGTATATTATGCAGATAGTTTATCCAAAGCCTCACTAGGTTCTTTGTAAATATGTAGGGCACTTACAGAAATTCATTAACAGGTCCTTTGTGTGGATGCTGCTAGACGTGCCACTTGCACAAATTTCATTTTTTACACTTGAGGCTCATGAATAATGTGGTTCTCTGATCCAGACTAGCTTGAAGTGGTTTATTAAGGTAGATTTTGGTATTGGTTAAAGGAGGCTAACTATTTATTCTGCTACTCTCGGGTATTTTGACATCTAGATAGTTTCTTCTTTATGAGAATAATAGAGCCCAACTGTAGTGTACTGTTAACTTGTATCATGTTTCCATCTCCTTTTCTTTTCAACTCCTTGCCTATTTGTACACCTCACTATTGAAGTGCCACATCCTTCCCCAGCCTGACTTCCTCTGCTAACTTTGTTATTGCATTTGCCCATGATGGACAGTTCTGTTTATTGCTGTCAAGGCCCAGCATTTATTGCCCATTCCTAAATGGCCTCTGCATAGAGTGGCTTGTTGAGCTGCTTCAGTGGATATTCAAGGGTCAATTCCATTGCTGTAGGCTGGAATTTCACAGCCCCAACCAAGGCCAGTACAGTTCCTCACTGAAGGACAGTAGTGAACCACATTGATTTATATGGGTACCAGACTCCTGACTAAATTTAAAGACACAATTACATGTCAGATTTAAACTCTGATCTTTAGTTAGTCCAGGCTTATTAATCCAGTATTTTAACCACTACACCATGATCATAAATTCTTTGCACAATGCTTTGATGTTTGTAGATCTTGCTCAAAATTAATACAGATCGCCAGCATTGCATTAACAAACATTTTGTGGTGCTGGAGTCCTTTGAATGTCTTTATATTCCAGGCTGTCTTTCCTTTGAGTTGATGGGTATTGGAAATTAGGATTTGATCTTTGGAAATGTGCCATTCCTTGCAGTTCATTCAAAGCAAAGTTTCAGAACTATTGAAAGTCAATGAAGTGTGGACAAAACTATATTTTGTACTTAGTGTGTTTAGATAACTAGATTCAGGCGCCCCTGTGAAATGGCTGTTCAGGTTTCCGAAATTCACACTTAACAGAATTCACTATCCAAAAATCTGAGATCTGGAATAAAATCAGCTCACTCAGAATTTATAGAAGGGGAAAAAGTAGATAAATCTTTACATGTGCAGATATTGCAGCTTTGTGTTATGGAAAATTGCGATTCAGACTGTTTTCTGGGAATGTAACATCCCTGTAATACAGGGATAGCTTGCCTGTTTTTTAATGCACTGAAATATTACAAATATGGGACTGTTTATTGTGTACTCACCCTCACTTGGCATTTTAAATTATTGTCAAAGTTATTTCACATTGGTCTTTGATTTTGATACCTACCTTTGACATTGAAGGGACAGAGGTGCCTTAATGTGAATATTTGTATTTATATGATAGATTCTAAAGATCAATTAATGTTATTTAGTGATGCAGATTCTGCATAAACACACTAGCGAATGGAGACATTGGTCACATATTTGATTGACAGCATCTATGTTTATCATCCATGTAATTATGGAAACCAATGTGATTATTTCTGGTTATGTCAAAGAGCCTACTAATCTGTACTTGTAAATTTGTTTATTATTGTCACATGTACCAATGTACATTTAATAATTTTGTTTTGCATTCCATCCATACAAATAATTTTATCACATCAGTACATCAAGGTAATACAAGGGAAAAGCAGTAACAGAATATAGTGTTGTTGTTAGAAGAATAAGCTTTTTTCTCAGTGTTTCAGAGTTGAAGAATATGTCAAATATTTTTGCCAAGAAATTTTCTTGACATTTTGCTGAAGAGCTGTCTGTCTGATTTCAGGCCCTTCATGTTCAATAAGACAAAACAATTACTAAATGTCGAGGGAAAGGGAAAAGGCTAGTTCTGTTCTTAGGGATAAGCATCCTGTATATACGTGTGGCAGACCTTTTGAAAATAATATTAATGGAAGCTCATTAATTATGATTGTTCATAATTCAAGGAGGACTTGTGGGTGTAATGATGCTATGTTAATTAGTAGGCATGTACTGTGTAATGCATTATATCATGGTGCCATTTAGTAACAATGATTAACACCTCACATATTTTTGGTGTGCATTACATAATCTCTATTTAGGGAGTAGAACAATTAATTTAGTGCCACTCTTTATAGAATTAAAGAATCCTGGGTTAGGTTGTCAGGAATACAAGACAAAATTGTTTGTATTCTGATCAGTCATTGTGGCTGAGCCTCAAATATAAGGGTACCCAGACTGTACCATTGAACTTTTCAAGGCCTGTTTTTGAGATTAGCATCTTATATGTACTTAGATAACTATGGTCTCTAGAGGCTGACTTCGTTGGAATTAATTGGTACTGGATATAGTGAACTCGAGGAGACTTTCATTTCATCATTTGGGGCTGATACAGGCTGTGGAAGATTTATAAATGTTGGACTTACAGACACGCATACATGTGAGTTCCCATAATATTATTAAATTCAAAAGAATGATATATGTGCATAAGCTTTTTCCTTTCAGCAGCAGAACTAGTTTCTTCTCTCTACTTTTAGGAATTGTTCTCATTGGTCTTGTATGCTTTTGATTCCAGTTATTCCAATACTCTGGAGGTAAGGTTACTATATGAGTGATTTTGTGTATTTTTCAACTTGTGAAGAAAATCAACTTACAAACGAACATCTGTTAAATCGGAACTTGTTTGTTACCTGGGGCTTGCTTGTACACGAAAGTACAGTATTAGAATACAATTATTTCCCTTGATCTCTATCAACCTAATAATTTATTTCCTACTGGATTTTATATGAACGGGGGAAATTTTTGATTTCAGAACTTAAATTTTTCTTCTTTTGAGGTCCTTTGCAACAGTAAGTATGTAGCCCAGCAGTCCAGGCCTCTTTAACTGCAGTATATCTCCAAGTACTTTTTCAATGTGTTGAGTGTTTCTGCTCCTAGCATCTTCTCAGGCAGTGAATTCCAAACCCATTGCCCTCTTGAAGGTGGGAAAAATCCCCCTCTCCTCCATTGTTTGCCACTTAGTTTACATCTGTGTGCCTTGGTTGCTGAGCTATCTGCTGGTTCTCCTGGGGTATTTAGAAATGTATACCCCTGTCTTACATTCTACATTGCTTCCTTTAGAGAATTCATAAGATTCATAATTCTCCATCCCACAGAACTGTGGAGTCAGTGAATGTGTTCAAGATTGAGATAGTCAGTGGAATTGAAGATAAAAGAAAATGGGCAGGAGAATTGATTTGAGGTCATGATCAGCTCGGCATAAATCTTATTGAATGATGGAATGGTGCCCTGTTTCAACCTCTATTTCTTATTTGTTCAGATCAGCAAATAGTAAGACTAAAATCATGGAGAAATAGAAAAATTGCTAGCAATAATTCTCTGTTATAGATCATATCTATTTCCTTGTATGTATATCCATGTAAATTTCATTGAATATAAGACCATAAGACAAAAGAGCAGTATTAGGCCATTTGACCCATCGTCTGGTCTGCCATTTGCTCATGTCTGATTTGTTTTCCCTCTCAACCCCATAACCTTTGACACCCTTATAAATCAAGACCTATGAACCTCCACTTTAAATATACCCAAAGATTTGGCCTCCATAGGACGAGGAATTCCACAGATTCACCAGCCACTGGCTAAAGAAATGCCTCCTCCTCTCTGTTCTAAAGAGAATGTCCTTCTATTATGAAGCTGTGCATCTAGTTTTAAACCCTCCCACATTTGGAAACATCCTCTGCGCACACATTCTATCTAATCTTTTCAATATTCAACAGGGATCAGTGATGTTAAAACTCATTTTTCTAAACTCCAGCAGGTACAGGCACACAGCCATACTGTTCCTCAGATATTAACTCTTCCATTCCTGGGATCATTCTTGTAAGCCTCCTATGGACCCTCTCCAATGCCAATACATCCTTCCTTTGATACGAGTCGCAAAACTGCACACAATACTCCAAATGTGGCCTGACCAATGTCCTATAAAGCCTCAGCAGTACATCCTTGCTTTTACATTCTAGTCCTCTTGAAGTGAATGCTAACATAGCTTATTCTTTCCTTACTACCTACCCAACCTACAAGTTTACCTTTAGGGAATGCTGCACTTGGAATCCCAAATCCCTTTGTACTTTCGATTTCTGAAATTGATCCCCATTTAGAAAATGATCTATATCTTTATTTCTTCTACCAAAGTGCGCAACTATACTCTTCTTGACATTATTCCATCTGCTATTTCTTCGTCCATCATCCTAATCCGTTCATCTCTTTCTGCAGATGCCCTGCTTCCTCAACACTACCTGCCTATCTTTGTATTATCCATAAACTTTGTCACAAAGGCCAGCAATTCCGTCATTTAGATCATTAACATATATCATGAAAAGTAGCGGACTCAACATCGACCCCTGCATTGACACCACTAGTCGCTGACAGCGAACCAGAAAAGGTGCCCTTTATTTGCACTCTTTGCCTCCTGTCAGTCAGCCAATCTTCTATCCGCGCTAGTATATTTCCTGTAATACCATGGGTTGCTACCTTGTTCAGCAGCCTCATGTGTGGTACCTTGTCAAAAGTCTTCTGAAAATCCATGTAAACAACTTGCACTATCTCTCGCATTTCACGCACATCTGCTCTCACCCCATCCTCCTGCCACCCCACTAGGGATAGGGTTCCCCTTGTCCTCACCTACCACACCATTAGTCTCCGGGTCCAACATATAATTCTCTGTAACTTCTGCCACCTCCAACAGGATCTCACCACCAAGCACATCTTTCCCTCCCCCCTCTTTCTGCTTTCCATAGGGATTGCTCCCTATACGACTCCCTTGTCCATTTGTTCCCCCCCCCCATCCTTTCCCACCGATCTTCCCGGCACTTATCCTTGTAAGCGGAGCAAGTGCTACACATGCCTTACGCCTCTTCCCTCACCACCATTCAGGGTTCCAGACAGTCCTTCCAGGTGAGGCGACACTTCACCTGTGAGTCGGCTGGTGTGATATACTGCATCCGGTGCTCCTGGTGCGGCCTTCTATATATTGGTGAGACCTGATGCAGACTGGGAGACCGTTTCACTGAACACCTACGCTCTGTCCGCCAGAGAAAGCAGGGTCTCCCAGTGGCCACACATTTTAATTCCATATCCCATTCCTATTCTGATGTGTCTATCCATGGCCTCCTCTACTGTCAAGATGAAGCCACACTCAGGTTGGGGGAACAATATTCTGTCTAGGTAACCTCCAACATGATGGCATGAACATTGAAGCAACACACAGGTAAACGCAGCAGGCCAGGCAGCATCTATAGGAAGAGGTACAGTCGACGTTTCGGGCCGAGACCCTTTGTCAGGACTAACTGAAAGAAGAGATAGTAAGAGATTTCAAAGGGGGAGGGGAAGATCCGAAATGATAGGAGAAGACAGGAGGGGGAGGGATGGAGCTAAGAGCTGGAAAATTGATTGGCAAAAGGGATACAGAGCTGGAGAAGGGAGAGGATCATGGGACAGGAGGCGTAGGGTGAAAGAAAGGGGGAGGAGGGGGAAAAATCCCAGAGGATGGGCAAGGAGTTATAGTGAGAGGGGCAGAGAGTGGAAAAAGTAATAATAAATAAATAAGGGATAGGGTACAAAGGGGAGGTGGGGCATTAACGGAAGTTAGAGAAGTCAATGTTCATGCCATCAGGTTGGAGGCTACCCAGACAGAATATAAGGTGTTGTTCCTCCAACCTGAGTGAGGCTTCATCTTGATAGTAGAGGAGTCCATGGATTGACATATCAGAATGGGAATGGGACGTGGAATTAAAATGTGTGGCCACTGGGAGATCCTGCTTTCTCTGGCGGACAGAGTGTAAGTGTTCAGCGAAATGGTCTCCCAGTCTCCGTCGGGTCTCACCAATATAGAGAAGGCCACACCGGGAGCACCGGATGCAGAGAAAGCAGGATCTCCCAGTGGCCACACATTTTAATTCCACGTCTCATTCCCATTCTGATATGTCTATCCACTGCCTCCTCTACTGTTAAGATGAAGCCACACTCAGTTTATGCATCTGAAAAATCTTTTTGTATCCTCCTTTATATTAAAGGCTAGCTTGCAATCATGTTTCATCTTTTCTCACAGTGGTTTTTTCATTGCCTTCTGTTGGCTTTTAAAAGCTTCCCATTGATCTTTGCTATTTAGTATACCCTCTCTTTTACTTTTATGCTCTCTTTAACTTCCCTAGTCAACCACGGTCGACTTGTACTCCCTTGAGAATGCTGGTGCTTCTTTGGGACGAACTGATCTTAAAGGAGAAATCTTCTGAATGACTCCCAGAAACTCTAGCTTTGCTGCTCTGCTGTAATGCCTGCTGGTGCCCTTTTCCAATCAAATTTGGCCAGATCCTCTCATCCTCTCCTCTCATGCCTCTGTAGATTTCTTTACTCAACTGTGATACCAATACATCCAATTTTAACTTCTCAAACTGCTAGGTGAATTCTGTCATATTATGATCACTTCCTTCCCAGGGGTTGCTCTATCTTGCGCTCAAATTTGGTTCATTGCACAAGACCAAATCCAGAATTGCCTTTTTTTCCCCTAGTGGGCTTAACCACGAGTTGCTCTAAAAAGCCATCTTGTAGGCATTCAACAAATGCCCTCTTTTGGAATCTAGTATCAACCTGATTTTCCCGATCTGCTTGCATATTGAAATACCCCGTAACCTTTGTAATATTGCCCTTTTTACATAACCTCTTCTATCTCCCTTTGTGATTTGTACCCCACATCCTGGCTACTGTTTGGCGGCCTGTATATAACTCCCATAAGGATCCTTTAACCCCTGTAGCTTGTTAACTCTACCTAGAAGAATTGTGCATCTTCTGATCCTACAGTGCCACTTCTCAAAGATTCAAGGTATGTATGCAGTATACAACCCTGAAATTCATCTTCTCCATGGAGAAAACAAAGAAGAACCATGGAACCAACCCATTCAAAAAAAAACATCAAACAGAAGTAGGTACAGAGGGGATGTCAGGGGTAAGTTTTTTACGCAGAGAGTGGTGAGTGCATGGAATGGGCTGCTGGCGACTGTGGTAGAGGCAGATACAATAGGTCTTTTAAAAGACTCCTGGATAGGTACACGGAGCTTAGAAAAATAGAGGGTTATGGGTAACCCCAGGTAATTTCTAAGGTAAGGACATGTTTGGCATAGCTTTGTGGGCCGAAGGGCCTGTATTGTGCTGTATGTTTTCTATGTTTCTATCCATCCCCCACCATGTGCAAAAAAAATTGCATGAATGGCAACAAGAAAAAAAGAGCTAAAACATAGAATATAAAAACACAAAATCAAAAGGCATATTTCATTATAGTTCAGCTCAGTGTTCACTACCTGCAGGCTGCCTCAATTCAGAAAATCGCAGAAAAGTAGTAGCAGAAGAAGAGTGACCAGAACTAGAACTAGAAACTAGAACCCATCATAAATGTGAATTGGAGTGCAAATCAACAATCTGTGTCAATTAAAGCTTGCTTCAGCACCATCCACCAACCTCATCGAGGGAGAGAGAGAAATCACTCAAACACAAGGACCTATGCTTCGGAGCAGCAACTAAGAGAGTGAGAGACTGCCACATGCAGACACCTTCCCTGGCAGCAGCGAGTGAGAGGCTGAGAGACGATGCTGAACGCTCACTCACCCTCCACACTTGCCTTGATGATGTAAGACTTCCTCGATGTTTTAATCAGTGAGCTTGGCAAGAGGTGGGTGGAGTCAATCACGGGCTTGCGCCCCATCTCTTGGCTTCTTGGCCTCTGTGCCGCACACTTTTGTCGCAACCTTGTGGAACACTCTTGGAGACAACAAAGCACCAGAACACCTGATCGGCCTGAAATCTCACTGCCAGAATGTGGATTACAATCTCTAACAGTAGCAGAACTGTATCTGTAATATAAGGATGTAAATGAAGGAAAAAGAATTACTTCTTTCTAAGAATTTTTTAAAATCAACAGACACATCCCAACCCTTCTGCCTACCTACCTGCCCTTTTAGTACAATGTATATCCTTTTGGATATTTAGCTCCCAGCTGTGTTCTTCTTTCAACCATGACTCTGATGCCCACAATGTCATACCTGCCAATTTCTAGCTGAGCTAAATGTTCATATACTGTGTGCATTTATGTATATAACCTTCAGTCCAGTATTCACTGCCTTCTTCATTTTGTCTCCATGTTGCCTGAAGTTAGATTCTTATCCCTTTCTAAACTCTTAATTTTATTCTTTATTCTGGAAACTGCAGTCACCTCTCCTGTGCTCACCTTCCCTTTTACTTAATCCACGTATTATTCAGCTTTCCTTAAAGACTCTGATATTTTCTCCTGGTCATTAATGAAGATCACTTTTGTTAGTGTATAATACTGTAACTTAAGATTTTGGTCCCTGGTCTCAATATTTTGGAAAGCTGAGGTACTAAAAAAAAAATCAGATTTTTAAGTTGTTAAATATTACTAACCTACATGTGGCAAAAAGAAAGTGTTCTAAATTTGTTTGCTATTAATTTCGTGGAGTGCCAGAGAATTGGGAAACTGCTGTTATAATGTGAACATTCAAGAAGGGGGGGAGAATGAAAGAAAGCAGGAAACTATAGGCTAGTTATCCAGGTATTTTCCAACAAGAAATGCTTGTCTTACTTCCTTAATAGTGAATTCAATCAATCAAATTCAATGTAGTTTTGATGTAAAGGAAATTGCAGAATTTCTCGTCGTTTAGAAGGTGCAGTAAATGGGTGGATAAAGGGGAATGAGTAAATGGAGTGCATTTGATTCCGAATCAGAATCAGGTTTATCATCATTGGCATGTGACATGAAATTTGTTAACTTAGCAGCAGCAGTTCAATGCAATACATAATCTAGCAGAGAAAAATAAATAAGTAAATAAAATAAATAATAATTAATAAGTAAATAAATCAATTACAGTATACGTGTATTGAATAGATTTTTTAAAAGTGCAAAAAACAGAAATACTGTATATTTTTTTAAAAAGTGAGGTAGCGTCCAAAGCTTCAATGTCCATTGAGGAATCGGAAGGCAGAGGGGAAGAAGCTGTTCCTGAATCACTGAGTGTGTGCCTTCAGGCTTCTGTACCTCCTACCTGATGGTAACAGTGAGAAAAAGGCATGCCCTGGGTGCTGGAGATCCTTAATAATGGACGCTGCCTTTCTGAGACACCGCTCCCTGAAGATGTCCTGGGTACTTTGTAGGCTGGTACCCAAGATGGAGCTGACTAGACTTACAACCCTCTACAGCTTCTTTCAGTCCTGTGCAGTAGCCCCCCCCCCCACCCACACCAGGCAGTGATGTAGCCTGTCAGAATGCTCTCCACGGTACATCTGTAGAAGTTTTTGAGTGTATTTGTTGACATGCCTCTCTTCAAACTGCCTCTTCATTTGTCTCTTCAAACTCCTAATGAAGTACAGCCACTGTCTTGCCTTCTTTATAACTACATCAATTTGTCTGGACCAGGTTAGATCCTCAGAGATCTTGACACCCAGGAACTTGAAGCTGCTCACTCTCTCCACTTCTGATCCCTCTCTGAGGATTGGTATCTGTTCCCTCGCCTTACCCTTCCTGAGGTCCACAATCGGCTCTTTCGTCTTATTGATGTTGAGTGCCAGGTTGTTGCTGCGGTACCACTCCACTAGTTGGCATATCTCACTCCTGTACGCCCTCTCGTCACCACCTGAGATTCTATCAACAATGGCTGTATCATCAGCAAACTAATAGTGGTATTTGAGCTATGCCTAGCCACATGGTCATGTGTATATAGAGAGTAGAGCAGTGGGCTAAGCACACACCCCTGAGGTGCACCATTGTTGATAGTCAGTGAGGAGGAGATGTTATCACCAATCCGCACAGATTGTGGTCTTCCAGTTAGGAAGTCGAGGATCCAATTGCAGAGGGAAGTACAAAGGCCCAGGTTCTGCAACTTCTCAATCAGGATTGTGGGAATGATAGCATTAAATACTGAACTATAGCCGGTGTTTGTGTTGTCCAGGTGGTCTAAAGCCATGTGGAGAGCCATTGAAATTGTGTCTGTCGTTGACCTATTGTGGCGATAGGCAAATTGCAATGGGTCTTGGTCTTTGCTAAGGCAGGAGTTCAGTCTAGTAATGACCAACCTCTCAAAGCATTTTATCACTGTCGATGTGAGGGCGACTGGGCAATAGTCATTAAGGCAGCTCACATTACTTTTCTTAGGCACTGGTATAATTGTTGCCTTTTTGAAGCGAGTGGGGACTTCCGCCCATAGCAGTGAGAGGTTGAAAATGTTCTTGAATACTCTCGCTAGTTGGTTGGTACAGGTTTTCAGAGCCTTACCAGGTACTCTGTCGGGACCTTCTGCCTTGCAAGGCTTCACTCTCTTTAAAGACAGCCTAACATTGGCCCCTGAGACAGAGATCACAGGGTCATCAGGAGCAGCAGGGATCTTCACAGCTGTAGTTGTGTTCTCCCTGTCAAAGTGGGCATCGAAGGCATTGAGTTCATCTGGTAGTGAAGAATCGCTGCCATTTATGCTATTGGGTTTCGCTTTGTAGGAAATAATGTCTTGCAAACCCTGCCAGAGTTGTCGTGCATTCGATATCGCCTCCAACCTTGTTCAAAATTGTCACTTTGCCCTTGAAATAGCCCTCCGCATATCATACCTGTTTCTCCGGTACAGACCTGCATTGCCAAACTTAAATGCCACAGATCTAGCCTTCAGCAGACAACGTACCTCCTGGTTCATCCACAGCTTTTGATTTGGGAATATGCAGTAAGTCTTTATAGACACACTCATCCACGCAGGTTTTAAGGAAGTCAGTAACAACTGCAGCATACTCATCCAGATTCGAAGATGAATCCCTGAATATAATCCAGTCCACCGATTCAAAGCAGTCCTGTAGGTGCTCCTGTGCCTCCCTTGTCCATACCACCTTAGTCCTCAGTCTTCAGTCTCTGCCTATACTCAGGGAATAGAAGTATAGCCAGGTGATCAGACTTCCCAAAGTGAGGGCGTGGAATAGCACAGTAGGCATTCTTGATGATGGTGTGGCAATGGTCCAGTGTGTTGTTTCCTCTGGTATTGCAAGTGATTTTTTTCAGATTGGCCTGGTTAAAGCTCCCAAAACGATGGTGAAGGCGTTAGGGTACTCTGTTTTGTGCACATTGATCCCATTGCTCAGATCATCTAAAGCCTACTTGACATTGGCCTAGGGTGGAATGCATACTGCTATCAAAATGACCCTGGAGAACTCCTGTGGTAGGTAAAAAGGATATTCCAGGTCTGGTGAGCAGAATTGGAACAACATTGATATATTTGTGCACCACGAAGAGTTGATCATGAGGCATACTCCTCCACCTCTGCTTTTGAGAGGGACTGTAGATCTATCCTGACGGTGTACAATAAACCTGTCGATCTGAATCGCTGCATCTAGTACGGAAGGGGTTAACCAGGATTCTGTGAAACAGAGGACACATGCGGTCCTAATGTTCTTCAGATTCAGCACCCTAGCTCTGAGATCATCGATTTTATTCACCAGAAACTGCACGTTTGCCAGCAAGATAGTCGGTACAGGGAGTTTAAAATCGCATTTCCTTAAACGCACTTGTAGCACCGCTCTGCACCTGCGCTTCATCCAAGGTATACTACGTGGGCGCTTCCGACCACAGTCGGTGTTGTTTCTGTCAGTTTTAAGCAGCGATGGTTCATTTAAACACGTTAAGACATCTTTGTTGACTGTACTGACCTTGGAAGCAGTTGTTGTCTTTTAGTTGTATCAGGCTGAAATGGGAATATTTAATCGTATCCATAAGGCCATAGGATATGGGAACACAACTAGGCCATCTGGCCCGTCGAATCTGCTCCGCCATTCAATCATTCTTCCAATCATCCCCACTCCACTGCCTTCTTCCCATACCCATTGATGCCCTGGCTAATCAAGAATCTATGTATCTTTCTCTGCCTTAAATGCACCCAATGACTTGGCTTCCACAGCTGCTCATGGCAACAGATACCCCAGATTTACCACCCTTTGACTAAAGTAATTTCTCCGCATCTCTGTTCTAAATGGACGTCCTTCAATCCTGAATTCTTGCCCTCTTGTCCTAGAATCCCCTACCATGGGAAATAACTTGGCCATATCCAATCTGTTCAGGCCTTTTGACATTTAGAATGTTTCTATGAGATCACCCCTCAATCTCTTGAACTCCAGGGAATACAGCCCAAGAGATGTCAGATGTTCCTCATACGGTAACCCTTTCATTCTTGGAATCATTTTAGTGAATCTTCTCTGAACCCGCTCCAATATCAGTATATCCTTTCTAAAATTAATAGTAGTAGTAGTAGTAGTCATACTTTATTGATCCCGGGGGAAATTGGTTTTCGTTACAGTCGCACCATAAATAATAGTAATAAAACCATAAATAGTTAAATAGTAATATGTAAATTATGCCAGGAAAGGAAAGGAGCTCAAAACTGCACACAATACTCCAAGTGTGGTCTCACGAGTGCCTTATAGAGCCTCAACATCACATCCCTGCTCTTATATTCTATACCTCTAGAAATGAATGCCAACATTCTTCACAACCAACTCAACCTGGAGGTTAACCTTTAGGGTATCTTGCATAAGAACTCCCAAGTCCCTTTGCATCTCTGCATTTTGAATTCTCTCCCTATCTAAATAATAGTCTGCCCGTTTATTTCTTCCACCAAAATGCATAACCATACACTTTCCAACATTATATTTCATTTGCCTCTACTTTGCCCATTCCACTAAATTATCTAAGTCTCTCTGCAGGCTCTCTGTTTCCTCAATACTACCCACTCCTCCACCTATCTTTGTGTCAGCAGCAAATTTAGCCACAAATCCATTAATACCGTAGTCCGAATCATTGACGTACATCATAAAATGCAGCAGTCCCAACACCGACCCCTGTGGAACTCCACTGCTAACCAGCAGCCAGCCAGAATAGGATCCCTTTATTCCCACTCTCTGTTTCCTGCTGACCAGCCAATACTCCACCTATGCTAGTAACTTCCCTGTAATTCCATGGGCTCTTATCTTGCTAAGCAGCCTCATGTGCGGCACCTTGTCAAAGGCCTTCTGAAAGTCCAAGTACACCACGTCTACTGCATCTCCTTTGTCTTCTACTACTCCTACTACATCGACTCAGGCCTAGGGAGCCGACATTGGGCATGACGACAGACTCTCCACTTCTCCCTCTCTCTCATCAGTGTGTTCAGTTCATCTACATTAGCCACACCACTGTCTTCTAGGAGTGTTGTCTACCCTGCTTGTAATTTCCTCAAGGAATTGCAGTACATTTGTCAGGCAGGATTTATCTTTCAGGAAACCATGCTGGCTTTGGCCTATCTTGTCATGTGTCTCCAGATACTCATAATCTCATCCCTAACAATCGATTCCAACAAATTCCCAACCACTGATGTTAGGCTAACAGTTTCCTTTCTTCTGCCTCCCACCCTTCTTAAACAGCGGAGTAACATTTGCAATTTTCCAGTCATCGGGTACAATGTCAGAATTCATCAGTTTTTGAAAGATCATCGTTAATGCCTTTGCAATCTCTCCTGCTACTTCCTTCA
This sequence comes from Mobula birostris, assembly GCF_030028105.1. Classification (NCBI taxonomy): domain Eukaryota; kingdom Metazoa; phylum Chordata; class Chondrichthyes; order Myliobatiformes; family Myliobatidae; genus Mobula; species Mobula birostris. The sequence goes on from NC_092377.1 coordinate 86,090,620, forward strand.
GAACCCAGGGGTGCATTCTATCAGGTCCAGGAGATTTATCCACCCTCAGACCATTAAGCTTCCTGAGCATTTCTCAGTTGTAATTTTCACTGCAAAAACTTCACTTCCCTGACACTCTTCAATGTCCAGTATACTGCAGACGTCTTCCACTGTGAAGACTGATGTAAAATACCCATTCCATTCCTCTGCCATCTCTGCCTCTCCAGCGTCATTTTGTATTGGTATTGTATCTAACCTCGACTCTCTCTTACCCTTCAAATACTTAAAAAAACTTTTAGTATCTTCTTTGATATTAGTCGCCAGCTTCCTCTCATAATTCATCTTTTCCTTCCAAATGACCTTCTTAGTTTCCTTCTGCTAGTTTTTAAAAGCTCCCCGACCCTCTATCTTCCCACTAGCTCTGGCTTCCTTGTATGCCCTCTCTTTTGCTTTTACTTTGGCTCTGACTTCACTTGTCAGCCGGGTAGTGTCCTGCTTTCCTTTGAAAGTTTCTTCTTATTTGGAATATATCTGTCTTGTACTTCCCTCATTTTTTGCAAAAACTTCAGCCATTGCAGCTGTGCTGTCTTTCCTGCAAATGTCCTTTTCCAGTCAACTTTGGCCAGTTCCCCTCTCGTGCCATTGTAATTTCCTTTATTCCACTGAAATACCGACACATTGGATTTAATTTTTTCCCTCTCAAATTTCAATGTGAATGCGATCATATTGTGATCACTGTTCCCTAAGGGTTCCTTAACCTTAAGCTCTTTTATCACCTCCGGATCATTGCACAACACCCAGTCCAACACAGCTGATGCCCTAGTGGGCTCAACAACAAGCTGTTCTAAAGAGCCATCTCTTAGACATTCTACAAATTTTCTCTCTTGAGGTCCAGTACTGACCTGGTTTTCCCAATCCACTTTCATGTTAAAATCCCCAACGATTATCATGACATTGCTTTTCTGACATGCTTTTTCTACCTCCTGCTGTAATTTGTAATCCACATCCCGGCAGCTGTTTGGAGGCCTGTATACAACTACCATTAGGGTCCTTTTACCCTTGCCATTACTTAACTCAACCCATAGAGACTCTACACCTTCCAATCCTATGTTATCTCTTTCCAATGGTTTAATATTATTTCTTATACACAGGGCCACGCCACCCCCTCTGCCTACTAACTTATCTTTCCGATGTACTGTATATCCTTGGATGTTCAGCTCCCAATGGCAACCATCCTTCAGCCAAGTTTCAGAGGTGGCCACAATGTCATATTTGCCAATCTGTAGTTGAATTTCAAGATCATCCATTTTATTCCTTCTGCGTGCATTCAAATACAACATTCTCAATCCAGTATTTGTTGCCTTCTGTTTTAACTGCACCACGCCTCTATTGTCCTGTAATGCATGCCACTGGCTTTGATTAAGCCTCATCTCATGCCTGTTATTTCTATAATCTATGTTGCACGCTATCTTTGATTTATTTCTGTTTTCTCCTCCCTCAGCCCTATCACTCCGGTTCCCATCCCCCTGCCAAATTAGTTTAAACCTTTCCTAACAGCTCTATTAAATGTGCCCACTAGGATATTGGACTCCTTTGGGTTCGGGTGTATCCTGTCCTTTTTGTACAGATCATAGCTCCCCCAGAAGAGGCCCCAGTGACCCAGGAACCTGAAGCCCTGCCCCCTTCACCAGTCTCTCAGCCACACATTGATACGTCTGATCATGCTATTCTTGCACTCGCTAGCATGTCGCACAGGCAGCAATCCTGAGATTACCACCCTAGAGGTGCTGCCTTACAGCTTCCTAACTCCCAGAATTCTCTCTTCAGGACCTGCTCCCTTTTTCTACCTATATCATTGGTACCAACGTGTACCAAGACTTCTGGCTGTTCACCCTCTCCCTTCAGAATACTCTGCACCCGATCCGAGACATCCCGTGCCCTGGCACCTGGGAGGTAACACACCATGTGGGTATCTCTATCAGGCTGACAGAACCTCCTGTCTGTTCCCCTCACTATGGAATTCCCCTATGACTACTGCATTCCTCATCTTTTTCTCTTCCTTCTGCACCATGGAACCAGGGTGCCAGAGACCCGATTGCCATGATTGCTCTGTCAGGTCATCCCCCTCAACTGCATCCAAAACAAGATAACGATTACTGAGCGGGATGGCCACAGAGGTGCTCTCTGAGCTCTTCCTATCCCTTCCCTGACCGTCACCCACTTACCTAACCCCTGCAGCCTCGAAGTGACTAACTCCCTGTAGCTCTTCTCTATCTCCTGTTCACTCTCCCTATTAAGCTGTAGGTCATCAAGCCGCAGCTCCAGGTCCCTAACATGGTCTCTCAAGAGCTGCATCTCGGTGCTCCTGGTGCAGGTGTGGCCATCTGGGACACTGGAAGATTCCCAGGATTCCCACATCCGACACGCAGAGCAAAATACTAAACCTACCGACATGCTTGCTCTTCCTTAAAAAAAAAATGCAAAGAAAAACCAAAAATGAAGTCCACTTACCCAATTACCTTGCCGAAGCCTGAATGAGCAAAAGGCTGTTGCTTCTACTGTCACCACTGGCCTACTCCTGACAATGGCCACTCCGTTTATCCCTTCTGTGCTTTTATTTAGTTCATCAAGCTCAGTTGCTGCTGCTGATAGGCTTCGCACAATGGATTAACACCTGCGAAGCTCTCGTTTTAAATCACTGACTCTGACCTGCGAGAAACCTCCTCTGTTGAGCTCAGTTGCCGCCGCTGATAGGCCCCGCACAATCCATTGAGAGTACTGCTGCTACTCAAGTTGTACCTAGGCACCCTGGAAGTACACTCACTAAGACAAAACAAAAAATTACAACAGTTCTGGAGTTAAACTGGCTTGGTGACATGGGTCGGAGATTGGCTACCAACCATCAAATAGTGATAAACGGGTAATTTTCAGACTCGGCTGTCATAGGGTATCATTACTGTGACTTCAGCTATTTATGAAGCATATTGATTAACTCGATAAAGAGAAAATGGTATTTTACCTATATTTGCTTATAGTTTGGGTTTATAAGTTGTATGATTAATACAGGATGATTTAAAAATAGAAAGGCTGGCTGTACTGAAGAAGAATACATTGCTTATTCTGAATGAGACATATAGTAGTTGCTGAGATAATAGTGGCAATGTGGAGGACAGGGTGGGTGCCTGAGGAATGGACAAATGCAAATATTACACATTGCTTCAAAAACTACAAGGATATACACTGCAACTACAGACCAGTCAGTATGATCTTAATCAAAAGCGATTGCAGAAACATTTATAGAAACAAAGGGGAACAGACTTGACAGTCTCCTGGTCAAGTGTGGATGGATTAGGAAAAGCCAGCAAACATTTGTTTCAGGAAAATTCATTTTGTTTAGTAACTTGACATTTTGATAAGTGGGTCTGTAGGGGAAATACCGTTGGTGTGGTGTATATGGTCTTTCAAGTTGATAGAGTCTTGATTAGTTAGGGTGTCAAAGGTTACAGGGAGAAGGCATGAGAGGGATAATAAATTAGCCATGATAGAGCAAACTCATTTGCTGATTGGCCTAATTCTGATCATAAATCTTATTTCAAAAGGGTTTTGATAATATGTTCCATAATTAACCTCCAGAAAGAATGCAATGAAATAAGAGGTAGTAGCAAGCAGAATAGAAAATTGGCTTCGTGACAGGCAGAGTACACTAGGCCATCATTATCTGATGACTTGAATCTGCAGATTGTCCACTTGTGAGCTTGGTTATTTATTACAGGGAGTATTGATAAATGTAGCTTTTCCTTTGGATTTCAGTGAAAGCTGCTTACCACGAGGTGGATTGTCTTGTGTTGGAACATAATGTAGCATCAATAGTCAGTCTACATTCAGGGTCAGTAGTGGGATTGAGAGACATGGGAGTGTGGGCAAGATGTGCAACCAGAGTCAATTGGGAGCAGTGAAGGTAAGAAACAGACTTTCTGGCAGTCGGGATCCAGAGAATGTCTGATCTTGACAAGCTGCAACTTGCGAGCTGAGACACACATGGGAGTTATTATAGCTGTGGAGCAGTTGACTATTAATTCTTTGCAGTCTTAAAGTTTTTGCCTGCAGCCTTAGTGGTATCTTTTTTATTTGTTATCTGTGAGAAGTCCATGCCCTGCTCCATTGAGTTGGCAGAAGGACAATTTGCCATAATAACTTGCACTTAGTTGTACCGAGCAAAATTTTCAAATTTGCAGAAGACATTGAAAAGTATTTGATGAACAGAGGGATCTCAGGGGTGCAAGTCCTTGTCTTCTTGAAAGTGGCAACGTGAGTAGATAAAGTGGTAAAAGAAGACATACGGCATACTTTCATTGATGTTGAGTGTAAAAAATGGGAAATAGTGTTGCAGCTGTATAAAACTTTGGTTATGCCTCATTTGGAGTATTGTGTGCAGTTCTGGGCACCAAATTACAAAAAGGATTTGGAAGCTTAGGAGAGGCTGCAGAAGATGTTCATCAGGATGCTGTCTGAATTGGTGAGGTTTAACTATAAGGAGACACTGGGCAAACCTGAATTGTTTTCTCTGGAATTGGAATTAGAACTGGAATGCCTGAGACTGAGGGGCACCCTGATGAAAGTGTAAAAATTAATAGAGGCATAGGTTGGATAGATAGTCAGTCTTTCCCTGAAAGTCACATTCAACTGCAAGAGGGCATAGCTTTATGGTGATGAGGAAAAAGTTTAAAGGAGATTACATGGCACAGCTTCTCCATAGAGAGTAGCAGCTGCCAAGGAAGGAGGTGGAAGCAGATAAGATATCAACATTGAAGAGGCATTTAGACAGACACAGGAACAGGCAGGGAATAAAAGGAAAGAGAACACAAGCAGTTAAATGGCACTAGTTTAATTTGGGAAAATGGTCAGCATATACATCCTGTTCTTAAGTTCTGTGTTTACACAACTGCACTCTTATGTTGCAGCTATATCCCTTCATTTGAGACTCTACCACTGGTGGAAACATTGCCGTGTCGTACGTCCTTCAAATCAATCATATCTCAATTTTCTGAACTCCATAAAATGCAGATCTCACTATTTTGGCCATAAATAACAGGCACGCTTCCAAAATGGTACTGAAACAGCAGCATGGGTTAGATATGCATAAATTGTCGTTAAGTAGCAATGCAGAATGAGAAATCAGTCTTAAGCTTAAGGAAATGAACATGTGGAGTATTGTGTCCAATTCTGAGCATGATACTTAAAATAAGATGAAAAGGTTTTATCGTGCAGAAAGAATTTACTTATTTCTGGAAGGAGGCAATTTAATTACAAAGAGAAATTGGGATTATTCAACTTGAACATAGGTTTGAGAGAATAACTTTTTAAAAAAAAGATATTTAAAAATCGAAGGGATTAGACAAGCGTCTTTTTATGCTGTAGACCCCTACCATTAATGAAGTAGTCTAGAGACCCCAGGTTGGGAACCCCTAGTTTAGACAGAGTAGATAGAGGGCAAATGTTCCTATTGGTGGAAGGTCAGCAACCAGTAAACAGAAAAGAACAAAGAGTAGCAAGATGAAAAACCTCTCTGGAGTGAGTGCTTAGGATCTGGATTGCACTTAAAGGGGAGAGGTGGAGACCAAGTCAAAGGAGCTCTGAATTAATAGTTCAAAGAATTTGCAGTGCAATGAGGAAGAGGTTGGGGAGTTGGACCAGCTGAAGTGCTTTTGCATAGAGGTGGTATAGCCTTAATGGACTGAATGGTCATCTGTACAACTATCTTTGATTCTTAGCATTAGTGCTATCATAGGAGTAGGGGTTCTGGCTTATAAAAGAACAGACATACTGGAAGACACTCTGCAAGGATGAGTAACTAGTTTGGACAAACTATTGATCTCATATACATATACATGTTTATCTTTTCTCATATGCTGATAGCACACACAAATGCTTGAAGAACTCAGTAGGCCAGGCAGCATCTATGGAAAAGAGTAAACATCAGGACTGGAAAAAAAGATGAGAAATTAGAGCAATGGTAGGCGATAGGTGAAACCAAGAGGGAGGGGGAGTGAAGTAAAAGGTTGGGAAGCTGATGGGTGAAGGAGATAAAGAGCTGGAGAAGGGAGAATCTGATAGGAGAGGATAGAAGATCATGGAAGGAAGGGAAGGGGGAGGTGCACTAGAGGGAGGTGAAGGGCAGGTAAGTAGATGAGATGAGGGGGGCAAATGGGAATGGTGTACTGAGGAGGGCAATTACTGGAAGTTTGAGAAGTTGATATTCATGACATCAGGTTGGAGGCTACCCAGACAGAATATAAGGTGTTGCTTCTCCAACCTGAGCAGTAGAGGAGGCCATGGACTGACATATTGGAATGGGAATGGGAAGTAGAATTGAAGTGGGTGGCCACCGAGAGATCCCATTTTTCCTGACAAACAGAGTGTAGGTGCTCAGCGAAGTAGTCTCCCGACCTATGCCGGGTGTCACCAAGATACAGGAGGCCACACGGGGAGCAATGGATACAGTAGCTGATCCTAACAGACTCAGGAGGTGAGGTATCACTTCACCTGGAAGGACTGTTTGGGACCCTGAATGGTAGTGAGGTAGGAACTATAGGGGCAGGTATAGCACTTGTTCCACTTGCAAGGATAAGTACCAGGAGAAGATCAGTGGGGTGGATGATGGACAAGGGAGTCGCATTGTGAATGATCCCTGCAGAAATCAGAGAGTTAAGTTGGAGCGAAAGATTTGATTGGTGGTGGCATCCCGTTGGAGATGGTGGAAATTATGGAGAGTTATGTGTTGGACGTGGAGGCTACTGGGGTGGTTGGTGAAAAGTAATTTCTCATCTTCATTCTCTTATGCTGCCTTTAAGTAAAAGCAATGCACAGAAATTTGCAAAGATTTGATACTTTTAAATGAGAATTAGCTGGAACCAAATATTTTGTGTACTCTCTATATCTTGGTATACTTTGCTGAATTCTGTTTTGCTTGGTTTTGGTTTGCATGGATAATACATTGTTATCTGGAATAGACTGGTTCCTACAAAGCATGTGAACATTTGAGATTAAAGATGATATCAGCAAGGAGCACCTGCAGTAGCTTGTGTTCACTAAAAATACAGAATGGCAGCTTATGTTTGTAATGACCTTGATTAGAGATTTACTGGAAAATTTTAACTAGGTAACAGTATTTATTAAACTAGCATTGTGGGAGCAAGGAAATATTATCTTTTGACCTGTGAACTGACAAAAATACACATTTTCAAATTGAGTTGGGAATGCAAAGGAGCAGGTTCTTGGAGTTGTCATTTAGTGTTATTTAGTAAATAAGAGTTCCAGTTTTAAATTCACAAGCAGGTATTTACTCCTCCCTCCTCTCCTCCCACACCCACATACAAAAATGCTTTACGTTGTAATTTTTATATTGTGTAATGTGACATTTTCATCATGAATATAACCTGCTAAACGTGTTAGAGGCTGTGTGTATTGTTATGACCTTTTTTACAGTGCAATACTTGGTAACATTGCTTAAATTACTGTTTTGTTGAGTTATTGGTTGATTTGTGGGGAAGAAGAAAGGCTGTAAAACTGTTTAAAAATATTAGAATTGTCTAGTGCACTCTGTGAAAGTCTTCAGTGTATAAGCCAATCCAGTTTGTTCTACTTGCACTCATCATCATCATCACCAGGTGCCGTGCCCAGTTTGAGCTTTGACTGCCATAGCCCACACACTCCTGTTTTGGGTCAAGTGGATCAATTCATTGGTATTCATTTCCAGTTCTCTGACTGCTGTCTTCATCAACATTTGTCTTTGCCTTCCTCTTGCTTTGTTCCCTTCAATCTTTCCCATAATTACCATGCATTCTAACTCCTCTTTCCTAATCACATGTTCAATGAAGTCAAGTTGCCTTTTCATGATCTCATACATTATTTTTCTTTTTGTGCTTGCTCTGTTCATGACATCCTCATTAGGTATTTGTTTCATCCATGATATTCTTTGCATCCTCCTCAAAAACCACACCTCTGCTGCTTCAATTTGTTTCCTCATGTTACTAGATATTGTTCAACATTCTGAGCCATATAACATAACTGGATAAACGTAACATTTCAGTACTCTGAGGCGGGATGTCATGCCTAGTTTAGTGTTGGTCAGTATACTCTTCATTCTCGTAAAGGTGTCTTTTGCCATCTCTATTCTTCTTTGGACATCCATGTTGCACCTGCCATCTGATGTCACCCAGCTTCCTAAATAGCAAAAGTTCTGTACTTGTTCTATGTCTTCCCCGTTTATTTTCAGCCTGCAGATAGGACTCTCCTTCTTTTTGGATATCACCATACATTCTGTCTTTTTGCAATTGAAATATTTGCAAAGTTGGCAGTGAAAACATCATTTTTGCACTTTCTTCAACAACTATATCAATTAAGTTTTGTAATTCTTCCTCTGTACTTGCAATTAACAGTGTCATCTGCATATCTAAAATTGTTGATGTTTTCACCGCCAACTTTGATTCCCAAGATGTCTCTTATTTTTTGCAATATTGTTTCACTGTACACGTTAAACAAATCATGGGAGAAAACACACTCTTGTCTAACACCTCTCTTGATTTTCGTGAACTGACTCACTTCTCCATCTATTCTTACAGCGGCAGTTTGTTCCCAGTACGGATTTCTGATTAGGCAGAGGTCTTTCGAATCTAGATCTAGAGTTTCCTGTAATATTTCAAATAACTTATTGTGCTTCACTTTATCAAATGCTTTTGTGTAGTCGATAAAACAAACAGACAAATCTTTTTGCACTTGAATAGCTTGTTCTTATAGTATCCTTAACATCAATATTGTGTTTCTTGTATCTTTGTCTTTCACAAAACCACATTGTTCTTTACCTATTTCAGCTTGTATCTTACTTTTAGCTCTTGTCATCAAAATTCTTAGAAGTATCTTAGTGATATGACTCATTAAACTTATAGTTCTATGTAATTCACATTTTATTGCTCCAGGTTTCTTAGGAAGAATGATAAATACTGACGTTTTTCATCTCTTCTGGTATTATTCCAGTCTCATAAATGTCATTGATTAAATCAGTAAGTTTTTCTACTTGCACTATTCAACTTAAAAATGAATGAATATATGCTAGACCAAGACATACCAGTGGTTTACATTGTTTAATGAAAGCCAAATACTGATATTTGGTTTAGGTTCAGCTCAGAAATAATGTGTACCATCAATGGCATAATATCATTACTGATGGGACTTGGTCTGAGAATTAAATGCATAGTTTTTCATCTTTTAAACTAAGCTGAAGTATTTTTGGTATGGTTGAGAACTGCAATTTTGAAGCATTATCAGTTTCCTGTGTAATGAGGAATAAAAGAATTATAGTTCATACATTTGAATACCTGGGTGGTGTTTTTGGTTGCACTTTTCTGGGGGGGGCTGGTGGGAAGAGATTACATTTGGTTGAGAATAAATAGAGAGTAAATTTCAAAGGAAAAAAAATGTATTCCTGTAACTACAGCTTTACTTGGGAATGTACAATAAAACTGTCATTTGTTAAACCAGTTCTAATATCAGCTGTTTATCTGACTTGTAGCTTTAGTTTTGGCACATGAAACCAAGCACACATGGTTCCTATTTATATTGGAAATAGCATTTGAAAATGAAATCTTCAGTCCCACCCAAGGTTTGTCCTTAATAATGACTCACTTCCTATCTGAATGTTGCTCCTAGCTGACCACATTTGAAGGCCTGGGGATGGGATCCATTAGTATTGAAAGAATAGAAAGAAATTAAAAATAAATGATGAGCGATCATAAAAAACTACTCTGTGGAAAGATTGGAATTCCTCCTGTATCTTAGCTAGAATTGTTTGCAGGTTTAATGTGCAATCAGGATGTAGAATGATGGAGTATAAAAATGGGGATAACTTGTACAGTGCGCAAGATGCTAGTGAAGCTATTATCTTGGGTGCTTCTTATAGTTTTCACCTTATTTAAGTGTGTGTGTGTGTGGCGGGGGGGGGTGGTGATAAACTACATTATAAGGACCTTTTAATCATGTTTGACCCAAGCATTTTGGAGTTCAGAAGAATGAGAGGTGACATTATTCAGTGAGTTTCGAAGAAGATGTTTGCTCTTATTGGGGAATTGAGATCCACTGAGATGGGTAGGAAAAGCATTCAGAATATATCTTCACCTACAGTATTTAAAATGGAGAAAAGGAAGAATTCTGTATCTCTGAGAGCTGCCGAAACTGACATGGTTTTTAAGTGACTCTGATTTGAAATTTCAGATGATTTTTGAAGGTTATGTGAATGGGGTAAAGAAAAGGTCAGGAAGTGGAAATGAAGTATGATCAGTTAAGTCATGATTTTGCTAAATAGTTCAGTAGACTGAAGAAGCTATATGGCCTTTTATGCTCCCATTTATCTTTTATTCTTGACCTTCTACTTTACACCCTTGTGTTATATTTTGTAACTCCAAAACATAAAACTAATCGAAAGATAAAGACAGGAGTCCAGAAGAACATGCACGTTCTGTTTTTACTTTTAGCGAGGCACGCATATATGACGTGGCATATGCCATTCATATACTTTTACATATACTGTAACCTGTAATGAATTATGTAAAAAAATTACTTATTTAAGTAATATATTTACAATATTACTCAAATATTATTGAAATATGTTCATAGGGTTGTTTGCTAAGCCTAAAGGTTATGTCACAAATGTTTTGCTGCTAGTTGAGGTGATATCATCGAGCGTTGTTTCT